>NC_142580.1:29940000-30285000 GCF_041283825.1 Pyrus communis
TTCCTATGAACTCCAAAGCCAGTGAGCTCCCAAAAGGCCTCATTCTAGGTAGAGATGGGAATATACATATAAGGCTTACATGAACCACTCCCTTAGGTGATGTGGGATGTTACAATCCACCCCCCTTAGGGGCCCGACATCCTCGTCGGCACACTTCTGGCCAGGGATTGGCTCTGATACCAAATTGTCACATCTTGGCCCGGGCCCTCACCACATCCCGGGCCCCCACCACATCCCGGGCTCAACTCCATCGTAGCACGATATTGTCTGCTTTGGGCCCCGACCACTCCCTCACAATTTTATTTCTGGGAACTCACGAGCAACTTCCCAGTGGGTCACCCATCTTGGGATTGCTCTAGCCCAATCTCGCTTAACTTCGGAGTTCCTATGAACTCCAAAGCCAGTGAGCTCCCAAAAGGCCTCGTGCTAGGTAGAGATGGGAATATACATATAAGGCTTACAGGATCCACTCCCCTGGGCGATGGGGATGTTACAATCCACCCCCCTTAGGGGCCCGACGTCCTCGTTGGCACACTTCCGGCCAGGGATTGGCTTTGATACCAAATTGTCACATCTTGGCCCGGGCCCCCACCACATCCTGGGATCGACTCCACCGTAGCACGATATTGTCCATTTTAGGCCTCGACCATGCCCTCACGAGCAACTTCCTAGTAGGTCACCCATCTTGGGATTGCTCCAGGCCAATCTTGCTTAACTTCGGAGTTCCTATGAACTCCAAAGCCAGTGAGCTCCCAAAAAGCCTCATGCTAGGTAGAGATGGGAATATACATATAAGGCTTATAGGATCCATTCCCCTGGGCGATGTGGGATGTTACAGTGGAGCCTGAGAACTTTGAAGAAGCTGAGAGTGATATAGCTTGGAAAAAAGGTTTGGAAGATGAAATGGCAATGATTGAGAAGAATTCCACTTGGGAATTAGTTAATAGGCCTAGTGATAAGTCTGTGATAGGTGTCAAATAGGTGTATAAAACTAAACTTAACTTGGATGGCACAGTGCAGAAAAACAAAGCAAGATTGGTGGCAAAAGGTTACTCGCAACAACCAGGAGTTGATTTCAATGAGACCTTTGCTCCAGTAGCTAGGTTGGACACCATTACAACTCTGATTTCTCTTGTTGCACAAAAGGGTTGGAATTTATTCCAACTTGAAATCAAATCTGCGTTTTTGAATGGTGTACTTGAGGAGGAAGTTTATGTTGATCAACCTCAAGGATTTGAAGTAAAAAATGAAGAGAACAAAGTCTATGGGTTAAGAAAAGCATTATATGGGCTCAAGCAAGCTCCAAGAGCATGGTACAGTGAGATTGACACTTACTTTTCACAAAAAGGGTTCAAGAAAAGTCCTAGTGAAGCCACTGTGTATGTGAAAGGAGGAAATGGAACTCATGTGTTCATAGTTGCAATTTATGTTGATGATGTGGAATTCACTAGCAACAATGAGAAGATGATGATGGATTTCAAATAAGATATGATGTAGAAGTATGAAATGTCAGACTTGGGATTATTGCATCATTTCGTTGAAATTGGAATTATTCAGGGAATTGAAGGGATATTTATCCACCAAAAGAAATATGCTCAGACCTTGTTAGACAAGTTTGGTCTTAAAGGTTGCAAATCAGTAGCTACACCACTGATCTTAAATGAGAAACTCATCAAAGATGATGGAACAAAACTTGCTGACTCCAATCTTTGCAAGAAAATTGTTGGAAGTCTCTTCTACCTAACTGCCACTAGACCTGATGTGATGTTTGCAGCAAGTCTGAAGGAAATTTTTTGTCCTAGCTAAGAACATGCGAGAACATTTGAACACATAAGCAAACTAATAACACTTTAAAGCAGACATGCATTCAAAAACAATTCTAAAACCTATGACTTTCAAAGCCTAGTGAATGGTGAATCACAAGACTCTTTAACAACATTAAAGAGAATGATGAATTTTGAGATTCGTTACCCTTGAAGCTCATCCTTGTTTACACAAGGGATTCACCCAAGTGGAGGGCCTTCAAGTCACCTCCTAGTTTCTTAGATCTTCCTTGTCATTTTCTTCCTTTTGACACTCCTTTGCTCCTTGAGGATGTGAGGAAAGGATCTCCAAGAACACCAAAGGTTTGGTGTCTCTAAGTCTCCACACCAAGGATAAGGTGTGAAGATTAAATGGATGACTTAGAGGAAGAAAGATTGCAAGCTATCCCTCCCCTAAGTGGCCGACCTCTATAGAGAAAAAGAGAGAAAATGTTTCTCTTCCTTGACCCAAGAAAACCCTAGTGAGAGAATGGCTATAAAGTTGCCTTTATACCACCTCACATGTGAGTGACAAACTTGCAATTAAGCCAAGTTTGCATCCACTCACCCAATGGCCAGTTTTTGATTTAGTTATTGGGCTAATTTCCATTTAGTTTTAGTTGTCACACAACCTAAAATCAATGGGCCTTGTGGACCAAAAACCCTTTTGGGCCCCGAAACCTAAAACCAACTTAAAAGCCCAATACGAACCTTTCGTTAGATTAAGTAACTAATTAATTAATCTTGACCATTCTCAATTAAACTATTTAATTGCTTATCCGTCTCATTTATATTTCTTCACTTTCATGCTTACTCGGTGTACGATCCGTTAGGTTCCAATTAGCGAGGCAGTGAGCGATTGTTACTCTTAACAATCGATTGTGAATTGAAACTACATTTCAATTCTCCCTTTGATGAAGATTAGTGTTTGCTAATCCTCAGGGCTTCCACAAACTGTGAGTGAGACCTAGTAGTATGTCATGGCTACCCAAACTAAATAGAAGTGGTTGTAGAACCTATCCAATTACAATTACAACGCAATACGGTCTTTCCCTAATACAATACTCTTAATCACATTATTTGAATGATAGTTTGTTTCATGTCTACTATGCAATGTGATACTTCTCTGTATGATTCAATTGAATATGATTTGGAACAAACTTCCTAAGTCATATTCATATGCTTTGGCCAAAGACTCTTGAATCATATCTCAGAGTATTCTCCCTCCACCATGGAATGTTAAAGATCCCTTGTTGTGCATTCATATGCCTACATGACTAGATAGCTTGACTCCAACAATGCCATGGTCACTCTTGATGGAATGCATTTCACATGATCAAAGATCAAGGACCTAACCATTAGACATATATGATGCCTCAGTTCAAAGGACTACTTTGCATATTGCAACTTATGAGTTCTTACATGACATGTATGTTCGAACTCCTTTTTAATCATTGTTCAGTGTACTCAATTACCTTTTGAGCACCTATGTGTTTACCTCAATGTCCAACACTAAATGACTTAAGACTAGTCATACTCACGCTTGGGTTAACATAACACATACTAACCTTAGCGGATTGTCAATGCCCAATTGGCAATCCTATGGTTAGGAACGTTTTAGGAATGAACATAAAAGAAAGGTCTCGTTAATCTAACTTATTTAGATCACTTCTCTCTTAGATTAAATTCATTCCTTGGATTCCCTTATTGCTTAAACACATAATACAATAAATAGTGATTAACAATAAGCTTCACCCTTCATTAAACATATGATAGTTTAACATAATAAGCATTCCAAAAGCTATTACATCGAATAAGTGGCTTTGTGGGCATACTTCCAACAAAGTCTGCTTTCCAGGTTCATGCATAATCCAGCTCAAATTCACATGGGAACAGCCAAGAGGGTACTCAGATACATTGCAGGAACCATTCATTATGGTATCAAATATGACAAAGGTGAGGTTGCCATTCTAGTTGGATTCTGCAATAGTGATTAGGGTGGCAATGATGATGATATGAGAAACACCTCAGGGTATGCCTTCACTCTTGGTTCAGGGATTTTCTCTTGGGCTTCAGTGAAGTAGTAAAGTGTTGCTTTGTCCACTGCAGAAGCTGAATATGTATCAGCTACAGAAGCCACTTCACAAGCTATTTGGCTTAGGTTTGTTCAGAAAAGACTTTGGAGAGATGCAAGTAGATGCCACACCTCTAATGTGTGACAATACATCTGCCATAGCTATGACAAAGAACCCTGTCTTCCATCAGAAGACAAAGCACATCAAAAGGAAATACCATTTCATAAGGGAAACTTTGCAAGAAAATGTGATTGAATTGTTTTACTGCAAATCAGAAGAGCAAATTGCAGATATCTTTACCAAGGCATCGCCTAAGGAAAGATTCATCTTAGGGAGTTACTTGGAGTGCAAGCAGGAAACAGTTTGAAGGGGAGTGTTGGAAGTCAAACAATCTCCAGCAACACAAACAAGAAGTTAACAGCTCATTTTGTGTAAATAGGCTAACGACTAGTACTCTTAAGCTAAAGTCTAAGAGACAAAGAAAGGGCTGAGATTGAAACTGTGCTGTAAGGCTTAGATTAGAGTGGTACAATGTTAGGTTGTGTTCCTTGTCTTATTCCTAAAATGAGATAAGAATGTTGACTGTAAAACCCTACTACTCTGATGATATATATATATATGAAATGAATGCTGCTGCAATGATAAACAGCTGTCACTCTTATTCTCATTCCCT
Source organism: Pyrus communis (assembly GCF_041283825.1). NCBI lineage: Eukaryota > Viridiplantae > Streptophyta > Magnoliopsida > Rosales > Rosaceae > Pyrus > Pyrus communis. The sequence goes on from NC_142580.1 coordinate 29,944,551, forward strand.
CTCGCTCTGAATACCTTATAAAAATACTCATTGAAATTCCTTACAAAACACTTAGAATATAAAACATTCACATGTCCTCCCACATGAGACACTTGTTAAGCACGGAGGAGGAGTAATTGATCAAACCCCATGTCTTGAGAAAATAAAAAACCCTGCGAATGGAGCTAACATCACCAACAATAGTCTTGTGGGCATCAGTGAAGGTGAGCGTTAGGGCAAGGTTGACCCTATACTGGTTGATGATGTTGTTGCAATAGTACTTGTAAAGCCTAGGGTTTTTGGAAGTTAAGGGATGATTTAAAAACTCAGGGAGATAGTGAACCTTGCAATGGTGGATTTTGTCCCACGAGAACCAGCTGGAATAGCTAAGAATATGTAGGATATGAAGGTTGGAGTGGGAAGAGTAGCTGGATTAATGGGCAGCAGAGAAATTGGAGAAGGATTGGGTGGGTGCTTAGATAGGGTGTAAGATGATGAGAGGTCTTGGACAACTGATTTAGGTGTTGCCATGGGGTTTTTAGACTTCTAAGTCCGAGGTTTAAGATTCATCACTAAATACATGTCAAAATAAAAAGAAAGATGGAACTTAGAATGTCAACCTCCATAAATTAGCAATGATTCTACTTCTGACAAAAGGGTTGGAATTTCTTCAAAACAGACCTTTATTTTTAGGGTTTAGGCAGCAAAATTGAGTTTCCCATGACAAATAGCAAAAGAGCAAACAAAAAAGTAAATGCAAAATTCAAAGAGAAAATATGATGAGAGTATTAGGAACTTAGAGTTGAATAAATGGGGACCACTACAACAATGGCTGTCTATTATGTTTACAGCCGCACACGGAACAATGACAACAATGGTCGTCCTTTCACAAATCAAATCAATATTCCGACCCAAACCTTTCATGACTTAAAGGTTATTATGCCAAATTTAACTAATGCCCAGTATCAAAAAATTGTGTCCATAATTTCTAAGAAATCTAGCCCTTCGTCTTTTGCAACACAAGCAAATGCTACTTCTGCCGAGTCGTGCCCACAAGGTTTATCACCGATCACTTTACCTTATGGTCAATGGATCATTCACAGTAGAGCGACGGATCACATTACTTCCTCTTTGCACATATTCACCAACACGTCATCTTCTAGTTTGCCTCCCAAAACTCCTAAAAATTGTATTCTTTATTCCTAAAGTTGACCCCAAAACTCAAAAATTTACACTCATTAACTACTGGCTGACATGACGACGAAGAATCAGAAGCATCGTCAAAATCGAAACCTAGTAATTGTACAAACCAAAAAAATCATGAATATAGTATCAGTCAAAGGAGGGAGAGATGACTAATTGGAATCAGAGAGTGTTTGCCGACGCCAATAGAGCCGAGAAAGGAGATGCCTGACCACTTTTCCAGAGAGTCTCCATCCTTTGATTGGCTTTCCATTTCTCTAATTACTTATTGGGAGACCAATGAAATTTGGATCTTTGCACATCTAAAGCCCTAATTCTTTTATCACGATTAAGACCAAATGAGCAAGTTTTTAGTTAAAATTATTTTAGTGTTGTAGGCATAATTTACTGAACAATTATGGAGGCCATAGAGAAGGGGGTGAGGCAATAGTAGAGAGAATAGAAAGAAGTGTAATTGTGAGGTGTGTTCTATTCCACCCCATTGTGCCTTTATTTATAGTAGTAAAGAAGGTTAATTTCTTACCCTTTTAGAATTACAACTCTAATAGGATATTAACTACGGAAGGGAATATTCAAAGATATCCCTAGACACACTAGGATTTACACAATCACATTCCTAATCTAATAGGACTGCAACAATTAGTACTCTTATATCAATATTTTGTTATAATTATCATAAATTTAAAAGGGTGTCTATGACACACCCCGACCCCAATCGAGGCATGCTGGTTGTCACGTGAGGGTGACGTAGCCATGTGCGCTGTGCAGAAGTGAACGTGATATGAAAATACGGATAAATAAAAACTTGCTAACTAATTACACTAGACTACATATCAGTGCAAGTGAAAATGTTTAGAGTAAAGGGCACACATAACCAGAGCGTAGGTATCAAAATCCATCCAGAAGTTTAATTAGTGATTATATAGATCATAAAAGAAACCCTACACTAATGAATGTCTGTCAGAACCGTTGTGAAGTCCTCTTGAGCCACCGACACGAACTTCTATCTAGAACTTGGAGGGGCGTAAAACAGAAAGTGTGAGTGGGCAAAAACAAAACTTTCAAAACCATTTATCTTCTCAAATGTAATAACTCCTCACTGTAAAACCCGCATAAGTTTCCCAAAAAATAATATTGTAAACATTTATGAAAACTATACTCGAGAATAACCAAACCATGTGTATGCCATGACAATCATCTTAACCATGAATTAGTAAGGCAAGTGAATTGCACTAATATAAAGTGACATATCAGCCGGAGTCACCTAATGTGACCTGTACGGCTGAATCTATTACTCAACAATCAAATCAAATCCTACACACAAGTCAAAACCACCTATGTGGTATGTATGACAGGCTAGGTGTAAATAAGTACGCTCAAGTGCTACAATCACATGAAGGCTGTGCGAAGTATCGTAAGTCACCTACGAGTCGAAACCACCTAATGCGGTCTGTACGACAAGTTGGCACCTGCCTTGAATCCAAGGTGAGCATATGGTGCGGGAGGTGAACGATCACATGATGGCTAGGCCCTACCCTCTGGCGGAGCACTAACACCAAGGTGCAGGATATAAATCACTGAAAGCAACTCATTATAATCATGCACACTACCATCACAACCATCACTATATACTCACCTGAAGCTTACCTGAGCGTCCACAGCATCGAGCAGTAATATGCACAGCTATATTAAAGCATATTCTAATATGTAATGCATATGACATGGCATTTAAAATGTAAAAACCATTTAAACAATTTATGGGAAACATAAGGCATATATGTGTGTGTATGTGTGTGTGTGTGTGTGTGTGTGTGTGTGTGTGTGTGTGTGTGTGTAACGCAAAAGCCTACTCATTGGTATGTAGTCGGGTCATAACCCCCAAGTCTTGCCTGGCTGCGCTCGTCCTCTAGAAACGTCTCACCTGACGCTGTTAAGAATATTCCATCAAATTTGACGAAATATGATCCAGTGGTTCATCGGATTCCGTCGCCGGCCACCGTCTATGTTGCTGGAAACTGTTTAGAGTCCTAAACCAATGGTATGTGGTTGGAAAATTCTTCGATAGTCTGGCCAAATCTTATTAAGTCCCAAAACTAGCTAAAACCTTTGCGATCAAGTCGGAGAAAATTACACCCCTCGCCGAAGCTTATGGAGTCTTGGGTTTTCGAAGTCAAACCACTTAACAAAAGGTATCACCGTGTTCTAGGGTTTGAGAAGAGCAAGAATCTGGAAACACCAAGTTTGATTTGTAGAGTTTTGGTTTAGCTTGAGGGTGAATGCTCTCGGCTGCATGGATGGGGAAGAAAATTTGAGAAAGAGGGATAGGATGCAGGTTGCATGTGTGCGTGTGTGTGGCCACGAGTTGGCCATATTAAAATGGCCTTAAGCCCTAATTGGGCTGCATGCTTTGGATTCATGCAATTAAACCCAACCCAGTTCCTTTATTCCTTTACAACATCTCCACTACGTACCCAACTCGGCCCTAATTTACATCCACGTTCTCGTAACATCGAATACCACTTACTCACATCAATGGAAAAATGATTGAAGCCTATATACATACATCCACGTCACAAGGCCCACAAGGGCAAAATAGTCATTTCAGCGACTCGAGGATAAAATATATTATAATTCAGGACGGGTCGTCACAGTCTATATACTCTATGGGATCTAAATTTTGATTATTTTTCCAAATTTTTCGACAGGTTTAGTTTTAGGGTAATTAAGTATTCTGAACATCAATTTTGATTAGTTTATAAGAATTAGAAAACAAGGTTATATTTCAATAAATGCTCTTTAAATGGCTATATTTCCAAATTTCCCCATGAAAGGAGCATAGTATTGGTAAGTGAATCTTTATTTTCTAATTTCTCTCTATAGTTTTGAAACTGAATCTTTCTGTGTGGGTGTTGCCTATTGGTTCTTGACTTTTTTCCGAGGATATTTCCCCTGATTCTTTCCTCACATTCTGGCAAAGAGTGATAGGATCAAAACTCTCTACCCAATTCAACCTCAACTTGGCAGCAATGGAGGTATGAATCTGGGAAGGAGACAAGAGAATATCTAAGGGATAAAAGCTAAATTTCATAATATATTATAAAAATGGAGTAACCGTTACAATATATGGAAAAGCTCGAACTCATGCTCAACACATGAACTACAAACTAACATGGATCATAAGTTACCCATACCATATAGCCCATAACAATCCTGAGCCCAACACATTACATATTTTATTATGCTAAAGCCTGCTAAAGGTTCTTATCATCACACCCATCCCCGAGAAAAACCTTGTCCACAAGGTTTATAACTGGAACTGAGGAAATCGAGCCTGGAAATCTTCATAATCCTCCCAAGTGCCAGCTTGCTCATCCTGGCCTATCCACTGCACCAAGTGTTGGACACCAGCAGTGTTGGCCTTCTTATACATCCTCCCACTTAAGATCTTCGCAAGTTCATCATGTTGCACCTCAATGTTTGGAAATTCTAGAAGCACTGCAGAAGATTGCACTAATGGGCCTAAATGTTTCTTGACAGTGCTAACATGGAAAACTGGGTGTATCTTGGAGTTAGTAGGCAGCTTAAGTCTGTAGGTTACCGGACCCACCCTCTCAATGACTTCAATGTTGGAAATATGCCCTGAAAGTCAATCTTTGGAAGAAACCTTTCAGGACAATGAATTGATGTATAGATGATTCATATACATCGGAAGGCAAAGATACTAATTAGGACTATCTCAATAAACGAAATATGTCCTAAATAGTGAATCCATGGACAATGGATCGATGGAAGAAGTAACCTAATGATGTTAGATTACAGAGACCTTCTTCTCATAACCATCATGTCCAAAAAGGTTCCTGGTCATAGGATTGTCGGAGGGATACTGACAATCCATAGACCGGTACATACTATGTCCGCTTCAATTGGAAGGATGGAAAGTCTCATCCCATTCGTGTAGTGACACTAAGACAAGTATGTAGGTGCTCATTAAGGGAATGAGTTCACTGAACACAATCGAACGAAAGTACTTGCATGGAGGTCTACTCACATGTCAAGCAAGTAACTCTAATGGTTGGAATAATGTAAGTAATCCTTTGACCTGAGGCATCGTCGTTGTCTTGTGGTTAAGTACCTAATCTTTGATTATGTTAAAGTCATTCCGTTCGCGAGTGTCCAAGGCATCGTTGGGGTTAAGCCACTTAGCCATGAAGGCAAGTGAATGCGCAACAAGGAATCTCTAATCCTCGATAAGAGAGGATGAATACTCTAAGATATGATTCGGGAATCTTCAGCCGAAGTATCAAGCGTAATAAAGGAAAGCGTTCCTATACGTCTCAAATGAATCATATAAGAAGGAATAATCACATTAGGGGTTTGACATTATAAATCCATACCCTAGTAATGTGATTGAGAGTATTGTTTTAGAGAAGGATCGAATTACATTGTAATTCCAACTGAATAGGTTCTCCGAATAACTTCTACATTAGCTTGGGTAGCCATGATATATGGTTAGATGTCACTCATGGCTTGTGAGTTCTTCTAGATGATTAAATGTAGTCATCAAAAGGAAGGTGAATTAAAAGTAAGTTTTAATTCACTAAGTGATTGGATAATCAATTGGATTGGTGCCAATCACCTCACTGCCTTGCTAATTAGAACCTAAAAGATTGTTCACCAATACACTCTTGTAGTGAGTAACTAATGGATGAAGGAAATAATTAATTGGATTAATTAAGTGTTTTGATTAATTTAGAAAGTCTAAAGAAATCATAAAAGCGATAAAGATCGTTTTGGGCTTAAAGAAACGTTCGGGTTTAATTAGGCCCATTGGGCTTTTATTCAAGCATTGGATGACTTGAAATAATTAAAAGCCCAAAGCCCAAACCAAACACATATGGCCGGCCACCAAGGGAGAGATAGGTCAAAATGTTGACTTGTTTCTTTTGTCTATAAAAGGAACTTTATAACACAAAGTTCATTAGGGTTTTATGTGTTCTAAAAACAACAAAAGAGAAAAGAAAAGCTCTCTCTCTTGAACACAAAGGGCCGACCACCAAGGGGGTGATTTAACTAATCATCTATACACCCTTTTGGTTATTCCTTCATCTTTCTCATTACAAAGTGGGTGAGGATCTTTAGAGGTTTTCATATCTTTGGAAACTTGAAGAGAACCTAGGAGCACTTACTTTACAAAGTGGAGGAAGCAAGGAGGGAGGCTAGGCTCAAGGAGTTTGAGGAGCAAAGATCTTGAAGGTGGTCCATCCTTGGTCTAAGATCTAGATTAAGAGGTATAAAACTAAACCTCTAGTTTGTTCTTCTTCTAAATTTTGTTTTGATGCATCTTATATAAACCTATGCATCTTGATGGGGATTTGCATGACTATAGCTTTGATAAAATGTATGACATGCTTCAGTTGCTTTCGTATATATAAATTTTGAATTGTATATGCATGCTAGTCACTAGAAATCCCACATGAATCTCATAGATTTCCCTTCATTCAAGTGGGCCAACATACTTAGGAAGTAACTTGTGGGCTGAGTGTGAAGCTAGGGATTGATAGTGATAAGGAACCAGTTTGAGGTAAACAAAATCCTTTATTGCAAACTCCCTTTCTATTATGTGCTTGTTAACTTGGCTTCTCATCCTATTCGGAGTTAACTTCAAGTTGGACCTGAGTATGGACAAGACCCTATCTCTTTCTAGTAGGCCTTGTTCCACTGATTCAAGCCTTGCAGTACCTCTCTCATAAGGTGTCACATGAAGAAGGGCATGTCCATAAACCAATTCAAATGGAGGGAATTTAGATGAAGACTGGTATGAGGTGTTGTAGCACCACTCTGCCCAAGGCAGCCAAATGGTCCACTTCTTAGGCTGAGTACTAACAAAGCAACTAAGATAGGTCTCCAAGCATCTGTTAACCACCTCAGTCTGTCCATCGTTTTAAGGATGATACCCCGTGCTCATGCAAAGCTTTGATCCTTGTGACTCGAAGAATTCCTTCCAAAAGGTGTTTAAGAAGATAGGATCTCTGTCAATGACAATAGTAGAAGGAAGCCCATATAACTTAAACACATTCTCAAGGAAAGAAAGTGCCACAATTGTGGCAGTGTAAGGGTGAGCTAAGGATATGAAACGGGCATACTTACTTAACCTGTCAACTACCACCATTATAATAGATTTCCCTTTGTTAAGAGCTAATCCCACAATAAAATCCATGTTGATGTCTGTCCAAATTCTCTCTGGGATAGGTAGAGGCTGCAAGAGGCTAGGAGGAGCAATGGTTTCATACTTGTTTCGTTTGCAGGTAGGGCATTCAGAGATAAAAAGCTTAATATCTCTCTTCATTTCAGGCCACCAAAACCCTCTCTTAAGCCTTTATAGGTCTTAAGAATCCCTTGGTGTCTAGCTGCTAGGGTAAAGTTCAGCAAGCAGTTTCGATTTCTAGTGAGAGTAGGGATTAATCACAATCTTGGACTTGTACTTCAGTAAACCATTATCAATGTGATAATGAGAAGCCTAAGAGATGGAAGATGCAGAAGAAGTGGGAGTAATGACTTCCTGTTTCTTTGTAGGATCCACTCATCAGTTTCATTAAACCTACGAATCTCATCCAACCAACCAAAATATGGATAGGTGATTGAATAATATAGAGCAGAACAGTGATTCTCAGGTTCCAAGGATGTCTCTGAGGGAAATGGCAATGTAACCTGGAAAGTGCATTAGCTACCAGCTTCTATGCACCCTTCTTATAATGAATTTCATAATCAAACCCCATTAATTTTGTTACCCATTTCTATTGGAACTGATTATTAGTTCTCTGAGATAGGAAATACTTCAAGCTATGATGTTTAGTTCGAATTATAAAGTGCCTCCCCTGGAGATAATTGTGCCACTTCTTCACAACTGAAACAATTGCTATAAGTTCCTTCTCATAAATGGATAATGATTGATTTCTTGTGCCCAAGACTTTGCTATAAAAAGCAATAGGCCTACCCTTCTGCATTAGTACTGCACCTATACCTGAATCGGAAGCATCACATTCTAACTCAAAGGGAATAGAAAATTTTGGTAAAGCCAAGACTTGGGGAGAAAACATGATAGTCTTAAGTTGCTAGAAGGCTTCATTAGCTGATAAATCCTAATGGAAACCATCTTTCCTTGTTAACAAGTATAATGGTTTACAAATTTTCCCTTAGCCAGGGACAAATTTGTGATAGTACCCTGTGAGGCCTAAGAAGCCTCTTAATTCTTTGACAGAAGTAGGAGTGGGCCAATCCTTTATATCTTGAATCTTCCTAGGATCAGCCTCCATACCCTCCCCTTAAGACAATGTGACCAAGATATTCAATCTTGTTCTGACCGAAGGCATATTTTGACTTCTTGACATAAAGTTGATGTTGCAGTAATAAAGCAAAAGTGATTTGAAGATGATGTAAATGATCCTCCTATGTTTCACTATAGACCAAAATATCAGCAAAGAAGACAAGTATGAAATCCCTGAGATATGGCCTACAAACATCATTCATTGGATTCTGGAAAGAGGCAGGTGTGTTGGTTAAGCCGAAGGGCATTACCAAGAATTCATAATGGCCTTTATGAGTTCAAAATGCATTTTTTTCCCACATCCTTGGGGTGCATTCGAATCTGATGATAGCCAAAATGTAAATCTAGCTTAGAGAAGTACACAGCCCCAAACAATTCATCCTACAAATCATCAATGAGAGGGATAAGGTACTTATCCTTAATAGTTAATGAATTAAGCTCCCTGTAGTCTATACATAGCCTCCATGTACCCTCTTTCTTTTTTACTAATAGCACCGAGAAGGAGAAAGGGTTGTGGCTAGGCCTGATGAACCTAGAATCCAATAATTCCTTAACAGCCTTTTCGATCTCATTTTTCTGGAGTGGCTATAGTGGTAGGGTCTAATATTGGGGGGCTTAGCACTAGGAATGAGAGGGATTTGGTGATCATGGACCCTATGGGGAGGTAAAGTGGAAGAGAGAGTGAATACCAACTCAAAATGTTGCAACAAAGCTTGTAATTCTTGTAACTGTGCAGAGTTAAGATTGGAAGCTTCTAGTTTCTGAATTTCGATGGAATAGAGGAAGAGACCCAAGTTAGAGTTAGAAAGCTCCTTGTCTATGTGTTGTAAAGCAACCTCTTGAATAGACGGGAAGTGTGGAGAATGATGGACCAGCTTATAGTGACCATTGGCCTGATCAAACTCCAATGTGAGTTGTTGAAAATCCCACATAACCGAGCTTACAAAGGAGAGCCACTGAACCCTCAACACAATGTCACAGCCTCCCAATGGAAGTGTGAATAAATCAACAAGGCAATGATAGTCACCTATAGACAACGGAATGCCCTTACGACAACTTGAGCTATTGACTTTGCCCCTATAACCTATCATAACCTCAAACTGTTTAGTGGGTGAACAAGACCAACCATATCTCTTAAGCAACTTGGAATCAACAAAATTGTGTGTGCTGCCCAAGTCTAACAAAATAGTGACTTGTTGACCCTGTATAATGCCTTGGATCTTCATGGTTTGAGGAGTATTAGAGGCCATGGTGCCATAAAAGGCATAGGCACTGAGGTGCATAGACTGGCACTCAGGGAAGATTTCATCATAAAGGGCCTTAGTATCCTCCTCAGGACAAGCTAAGTCCAACATTAACAACTATTTTTTAGCACACTTATGACCTCTAACCTAGTTTTCATCACAAAACCAACAATCCCCTAATTCTCTTTTTCTTTGAATCTCAGTTGGAGTGAGTTTCTTGACCGGCAAGTTACCTGATCTGTTAGCAGGGTAGGTGTTTGGATGCTGGGAATTTGAGCTCGTTATGTTTAGCTTCTATTTGTAAGGCTAGGGAAATAGCCCCATGCACCGTGGTAGGGCGCAAAAGCTTAACATCAAACCTTAACTCCTTTTTAAGCCCCCTTAAGAAACTACTCTTTAACAGTATAAGACCAACATCATAGGTATGCATAGCCAATCTATGAAATTCTACAATATAATCCTTAAGGGTGCCTGTTTGGTAGAGCTTGAATAAGGATTCAGTGCAATCCTCAAAGTCTGAGGGTCCAAACCCGCGAAAAAAAAGCCTTAGTGAATCCATCCTAGCGCGGTGTCGATTGGAGACAATCTAGCCACTGGAACAAGTGTAGTGCCTCACTGTCAAGGTGGAAAGAGATCGTAACGACCTTGAGATGATTAGCTGTGTGGTAATAAGCAAAATATTGCCCAGCCTTGTAAATCTAAGTTACAGGATCATCACTTGGTAAGAAACGAGGAAAATCAACTTGTAGCTAGAAAGGCTGACGAGGATTCACTCCCCCACTGTCGAAAAGCTCGTGCGGAAGACGCGAAGGATCGGCTGAATCGGCCAAGATCGGGGGTGGATGAGGAACCAGTGCCCAATCTGCAAGATAACTCGCGACGAAATTGTTCAAAATAAAGGGGAAGCTTGGCATCAAAGGCCTCGGAGACGGAAGAGTTGATGGAAGCATTCATGGAAGAGCTGAGGTTAGCACAATGCGGCCACTCTGGCATCCATTTCAGTAAATCTAGTGGTGGTGGTGTGGCAGGGCATGCAAAGGAGGGAAACCAGGAACGAGACAGATGATCCCAATGATACGATCAAAACCCTCTACCTAATTCAACCTCAGCTTGGCAACAATGGAGGTATGAATCTGGGAAGGAGACGAGCGAATATCCAAATGATAAAAGCTGAATTTCATAATATATTATAAAAATGAAGTAACCTTTACAATATATGGAAAAGCTCGAACTCATGGTAGGCACGTGAGCTACAAACTAACATGGATCCTAAATTGCCCATACATACAACCCATAACAATCCTAAGCCCAACACATTACATATTTTATTATACTAAAGCCTGCTGAAGGTTCTTATCAAAGAGAAACATGATCACACCGTATTTGGCACGAGTTAAACATCGTTGTGTGAACCTCAAGAGCTCGAGTGATCACGATCACTGTTTAGCTATAAAGAAAAGGTATCATACCCCAACAGTCTTTCAAATGATATACAAAAACAGGCACAAATTAACATACTCCACATCCTTCAAATCATAATGACCAATAGACGAGACAGCTTTACTAAATATATTATACACCCAAAAACTGTTCTTTCCAAATAAATAGAACATGCCCGAAGCTTCTTCCCTTTTGAAGCCAGGCCTTCTTAATTCTCTAAATTACAAGACTCTTGAGTTTAATGAAAATCCTACAACTAGTAGGCACAAAGACTGAATGACATTACGCGCGTGATGGGCCGCCCATCAACACGCGACACCAGAGAGACTATGCCCCCAAAATGCTTGGGCAAGACTGACTATAAACGAATCATATGTTGATTCTAACATGATTTTTTTAGACTTGTTTTATTCCTGTATGGCTACTAGAAACCTGATTCTAGCACCCACCCATCCATGACAACCTGCCACTTTTCCTGAGTAACACAGGTTTCGATGCACCAAGGATAAATGTCGCACTGGGAGTGAAGAGCAGCCAGCGTCCTCCATCCTTCTCTGCCATCTGGGGCGACTCAGACATCTGACTTCTCTGGTGACCATGACTGTATGACCTGCATAAAAATGAAGGTATAAGACGGGGCATAAATCCAGAAAAAAGTAAGCCTTTGGGATGCCAAGCCTTACAATCATAAAACATAAATTAGACTGAAAGCACATCCAGACCAACAAAATATGAAATCAACAAAAACAAGTCCAATTATATATTCTTTTGGGCTCGTTTGGTCTCTAGGATTGGGTTGGAATGGAACCATCTAAATTCAAGGTAAAGTGAAGGTAGAGGAGAATGATTTTTCACTTTGGGGGGATTAGAATGAGATTAGACAGGTAGAAAACTTCTCCCTTCTAATCCTTACCATTTTGAGGAGGTTTGGAGTGGATAAGTTTTCTTATGTGAGTAATTCATCTTCTACCTTCAAGTTGGTCACAATTTTTTCATTTCTTCCTTCAACATACTTGAAAATAGTGTTTATCCATTCCAGTCCCATCTTCTATACCGAACAACGCCTTAAGGTATTGGTAATGCAATCCGATATGCAAACAAAAAGTGCCAAGAAGAACCACCCTCCTTTTCATGATTATTGAGTAAACACTACAACATAAAATTTATTTGGTGAAGAATAGGAGGGCTACTAATGCCTATGGAAAATCACAAAATTTGAATATTGGAATGAACTGCTACAAGTTAATAAAAACAACAATCTAGTAAATCATCCTATTAAATTGATTTGCACATGGACGTCCAACAAAGACAAACAGAACAAATGGAACATTGTTTCTGAGAAATGTATTCTCACACTTTGCTGCCACAGCCTAAGATGGAACCATTGTGGACCTTTAAATGATATTTGATACACGCATCTACATGATCATCAGTTGGCTATCAAATGCATACTGAGAATAATATTATTCATCTAGCAAATCTTTTTTTCCAGAAGAAAGGTTTGTATAAATCAGAACTTGCAGTCCTATAGCTAAATCTTGCATATGTAAAGAAAATGACCAAATAACTTTACCGCTAGAATGCAAAATAAAATTTGCAAGGCTCGACCTGAAGCCTGCCACTTAATTAGCAGTTTTGCTTCTTTTAGTCCTGCTGCAATCTAAGGATACCTGCAAAGAGTAAATAAAGAATCTCAAAATCCCATGCAAACCTAGTGGCGGATGTATCCCTTTTTTTCTTTTCTATTTTCTCAAAGAAAAGGTATAGGATTCCAAAACACACCACATTATATTCTATGATGTGGCACTAACCTCAGTCAACCCCTCACCCAGCTCTTTGCTCAGAACCACTACCCTGCATATATTGGGGAGAAGGAGCAGATAATATAATATGTGGTCGTGCCGCAACACTCGCTGCCATGCCTGATTAAAAAACAGTCTTTTGTCAATTAGATCTTATCTACATACTCCGTGGTACATTGATCTAGATGAAAGATCTATCAAACTGTCATTACATCTCCATCATAAGACTATGAAGAATGCTTGTCATATTAGGTAAGTGTCTATTCTTTGTTAAAAAAATTTATTTTCTAGTTTATAAAATTGAAAGTGGAAATCAAAGACTTCGAGTAAATCTGTTTTAAAATATTTCATTATTAATTAAACAAATGACACTGATACTGTTCACCGTATCGACAGGCTGCGCCTTCTACGGAAAAAATGTGCAAGAAAAAAGACTAAAATTTATCATGATCCCACATCCTCTTAGGTAGTATGATCAAGACACAGTGGTCAGGCATTAGGTTGAGTTGATTTCACATAAATTATGAGTTAGAAGAAGTGCATGTTTGGTGGTACAGCTTCACTAATTTATATTGAAAGATGAACAATAATAATTTGTCCCCTAGGAAGGGGGACACCCGAGACGTGAAGGAAAAAAAGACGAACAATAGTTTCAGGACAGAGATGTACCTGTATGATATGCTGCTTGAACTGGAGGGACTGTGGAAGTTGTTGCTGCATTAACACTGGGTGCACCAAACTGGATTATCTGCTGGGCAGGCATTGCATATCCATGAACTGTTGGATAACCCTGACCACCATGAATGGTTTGACCCAGTTGTCCATAAGGATAAGGAGAAGTAGTAGCCGTCCCTGGAAGTCCATATATTTGAAGATATTGCTGACCCGCATAGGCGCCGTAAACACCCTACCAAAGAAATGGCGAACAAAGTTAGGAAGCAAGTCAGAATAAAGCAACATAATATCCTCACACTCATAAATCCAAAAGAAAGACATCCACCTGCGCTGCCATTTAAGAACATTACTGACCTGTGAATAAGCGTACTCAGGTCCATATGTTGCATACCTGAACAGATAAGACAACCATTACAACTATTGATATCATAATTTCTGCGAGCAATTTGGAAGAGTTAATGTACATGAGATACAATTACAAACAATGCAATGCATTGAACCAAAACTAATCCCTTACAATGCAAGAACAAAGGTTTGGAATTTAAACTACAAGCTACAGTGCTCTTATACTTGAATGAGAAATCTCATGTATGAGATCAATCAGTAAAATGGCGAGACTAGAAAACCCAATTTAAGTCTTGCCTGCTCCATAAACATTGACTTGAGGCACATATCCTCTGCAACTATCTCTTTTTCATCTCCTGAATTACCAATCATGCCATGCCATGTCATGTCATCATAGTCTAGACAAAATGACCCCTGAATACCAAGGGAGATGACTAAGAAAGTTGATTTTGAAAATCAACGTGGCATTGCATATTCCAAATGGCATACGCTACACAAAAAACAATGGAAGAGAACTAAGTTGTTAACTGAGATGTCACCAATCATTCCAGGGCTAACCAAATCAATATCAAATGTTGACAACTTATATACAACAAGTGGACGTTCAATAAATATTACACTACTACATTAACTCTGTGGCTATCACCTAAACCTAAAAATGCATGACTCACCCATAGGGAGGATAAACTAATCCTTGTTGATAGTTGTAAGAAAGAGGCTGCTGGTAGCCATATCCTCCAGTGTAAGCCCCACGGGTAGCTTGCATGCCTCCAATGTATGGAGCAGCTGGTCTTGGACGTCCTGTAAGTAAAAAAATGTCACGTGGAACGTGTTTGTTTGCTATGGGGAAAACAATATATGTAGATTTTGGTACTTTGAAAGGTTAGCTTGAAAACATGATGGAAACCTATGAAGATCTTAGTTCTATTTTTCTTCAAATCCATAAATAATTGCTGCGTTTAAAACAAAGTCAGTAAAACGATGGCAACTAGGAAAAGAAATTGATAGCACAAACACAAACATCACCCATAAACAATGAACTAGATGCAATTGAGCATGAAATGGGAAACTACAAAGCGGGACTTAATTGATAGTTATCAAACTAAGAGCATAAGAAACCATACCATAAGGCATAGGCGGCCTGGGCCGCCGGAGTGAAGCCAAATTACAATTGGCGCGCCTGCCATCGATGATCGGAGTTGGATCAGCACAGGCCCGAGCAGCAGCCTCTGGTTCGCGGAAAGTCACCTAAACCCTCCATGTAAATACAAACAGAAACCAAGTCATTCCAAAAGTTGTGAGTGAGGCAGAACAACCCCACAGCCATTGGTCTTTCATTTGCAAAACACACACTGAATACCAGTAAACTCATGGAAGAGCAAACAAAAACCCATAAAGTGAAAAGAAGAAATACTCACAAAGCCATAGCCTTTGGATCGGCCGGTGTTCTTGTCAGTAATAACGACGGCCTCGAGAATCTGGCCGAACTGGTCGAAATAGCGGCCCATGGCATCGCTGTGCGTCTCCCAGGCGAGGCCCCCAACAAAGACCTTGGTGTAGGTGGTGTCACCAAAAGGGGAGTTGGAATTGGGGAATTGGAATCCAGAGGGACTGGAACTCGACCCAGAACTCTGATAGGCCATCAATGAATCACAATTAATTCAATTGAATGTAGAAATAGTAATAGTAATAAGTAGAAAGATAGTGAAAAGAAAGAAAAACCCTAGCTTGAGATGTGGTGGAGATGCATATACCATTGAATTTTGAAGTGAGGTAGGGGGAATCAGGGGATGCTCAATTTTGTAGGAAAGAATGAATAAAGGTGATTAAAACCCCAACACAAGACCCCAATAAAGCTTAACTCAGCTTAATAAGAATGATTTTTGCAGGAAAAAAAAATAAAAAGGAAAGAAAATGGAAAAGTTAAAAAGAAAGAGAGGGCCCAGCAGCAGCAGATGGGCCAAGAGGAGGACGAGGAGGAGGATCTAGGTCGGTGGTAGTGGTGGGGATAGGCTGGCTGGTTTGGGACGAGAGACGGAGATGGGAGGGTCGGTGAATGGTGAATGGTGAATGGTGAAAAAACAAAAGCGTGAGACCTTCCTCTTTCTGTTGTTTTTGGCCTGGAGAGTTCCTCAAACAAAGGTTACAGCTTCGGGAACGTGTGAATGTGGGACCCACCTTCTAACCCCTTCTCTCTCCCCAGAAAAAGAATCCTCTACGAATTCTCTTTATGGTGTTCTGAATAATCAATTAATCATTTCTGTTCATCGTACATCATACAGTCAAAAATTATTTAAAAATTTAAATTTAAATAAAATTTAAAAAAATTAAAATTTAAAATTGAATACAAATAGTACCTAATGAAAATTGATCACACGATGTACGATGAATAAATATGATTGATTGATCTATCGGATCCTCACAAAGAGAATCGGAGAGGATCTTTTTCCCTCTCCCTAAGCCATGAGGACATCAATTTTTTTGGAATGTGATATCCACACACTACTTTTAACTTCTCATACATGTTTCTAATTTTTGGCTATCAGATCGAATAAATTGAAGAATATCTAAGAACAAAAATTAATAAGAGGTGTGTGAGAAGTAAAAAGGGGTGTGTGGATAGCAAAACCTTTTTTTATTTTAACAAACGATATTATCTACACTAACGGAAGGGGGTGGGCTTAACCTCACAATAAACTAACAATAATGTGGTTCAAATTCGCTTTTGGTGAGAATTAAAGCTAAGACCTCTCATTTACAGGTAAAGAGGAATACTACTAGACCGCAGTACTAAGTGGCGAAGGATACCACTTTTGAGTAATCATTTAAGGATTTAAATGAAATCTTTGTATCCCTAAAAGAATATTACCTCCAAAGGAGAGTACTTGTAGTAGAATCTCTAAATTTGAAGTTTTATGATTTTATGTGATAACTTGATTAGATGCACATTTTTAGTTTATGTTTACCTTTTTTTAATTAACTAAAAGTATTAAAATCTTCAATCAAGACAGTGATCCTGTTTTCCACTCAAGATGCACATTTTTTCTTTATGTTAACTTTTTTTTTTTTAATTAATCAAAGCGTCAAAATTAAAAACATTCAAAGCAGTAAGAGCCTCAATCAAGATTGTGGGGCCTGTTTTCTACTAAAGATTGTCCCCATACAATCCCTATATGTGAAGGACACAATATGTATCCGGCAAGTCTCTATACCTTATGGACTCATTTCCGACCATTGGAGATTCATTTTGACCTTGTATTTGTTTATGCCCATTTTATACGGTGGTTGTGCCTATTTAAGGACTCCACTAAAGATGCTCTCACTACTCACTGATGAGGGAAATGGATCCTCTCCGGATCCCTTCCACCTGAGCCAATTGAGCACAAAATTCGAGTCCTTGAAATTTGATCCAACATGACACATCCCGATCGAGATCAGGGCATGCTGGCCGTCACGTGGAAGTGACGTAACCATGTGCACAGTGCGGAAGCTAATAAAATAATAATATAAATAGTACGAATAAATAAAAACTAGCTTTACACAAAGTAATAACAAACAAGTGCAAGCGTAAGTGCGACACTAAGTTCAGAGCATGAAAGCCTAATGCAGTCCAGGAGAAAACGACGAAACAAAAGCACACCCGAAGGTGGTCCTACACTGGTGATCGTCTGTCAGATATGCCGGGGAAATCCTCAGGGAAACCACCAAACGTGCTAGCCAACTAGAACCTGGAGGGGCGCAAAACAAAAGCGTGAGTGGGCAAAAACAAAGCTTTTCAAAAACCATTTAATAAATAAGTTCTAACCCCTCGCCGTAAAACCTGTATATTTCCCAGAAAATAGAGTATATATATATAAGTCATGCTCAAGAATATGCTATGCCAAAACCTCAAGGTAAAATGCAAGTGCTCAGGTATTATCGCATCAATATCACATAATCTGTCAGCCGGAGTCACCTAACGTGACCTATACGGCTGAATCTAGAGCTCAAATCTCCATCTCACTAACTAGACCTGCACACGAGTCGGAACCACCTAAAGTGGTCTGTACGACAAGCCTGGGTGTATCATATATATACGCTCAAGTGCTACGATCACGTGAAGGCTGTACGAATAATCGCGGGTCACCTACGAGTCGGAACCACCTAAAGTGGTCTGTACGACAGGACTGTGCACCTAACTTGGATCCAAGCTGAGTGTGTGGTGCGGGAGGTGAACATCACGTGAAGGACTATGCCCAACTCTGGGCGGGAGCACTAACACTAGGGGTGCAGGTTATGAGCTCTCTATGCATCTCAAATCACTACTGAAAATAAACATAAATCACAACTCACCTGGCACTTACATGTGCGTCCGCATCACCAAACATGCATATATATAAACAATTAACAATGCAAAAACAACGGCAAAACTATAGGCATGGCATATAACGAATAAACGTTCTAAATCAATTTCTGGGAAAAGTATAAGTATATAGGTATATACGGAAAACCAAAAGCCCACTCACTGGTAAGTGGAAGGGTCATAACCCCCCTGCCTCGAGTGACCACGCTCGTCCTCGGGATAGGATTCACCTATATGCGAAACAACTATAAAAACGTTAATTTTAAAGCACATAACCAATCTTAAGAAATAACTTCTCATACAATGCTCAAATGGGGTGTATGAATACACCAACGTGATCTACTCAACCTTAGGAACATCCCCATATTTTTAGAAAAAATTTTCACCGCCGCACGCGCCCCCACGTGCCAGCACGTGCCTAGCACGTTGACGGCGTCAGTTAACGCCGTCAGGAATATTCTGTTAACTTTAACGGATTCCGTTAACGGCGTTAGGAATATTCTGTCCAAACTGACGGAATATTCCGTCGTCTTCTCCGGCGATGCTCCGGCGCCGGAAAATCGGGAAAAATTCAAATCGTGATATCTTCCTCGTTTTTCAACCAAATTTCATAAAATTGGTACCAAATTGAAGCTTACAACGAGAGGAACAAAATCATACCACTTTCAAGTGCTAAAATCCACGAAATCTCACCGGGAAAATACCCCCAACTCCGGCCAACCTCGAAACTCATGATCCCGACGTCCAAAACCTTCAAACGAGCCACCTCGAGCCTCCTAAGGACCTCACCAAGCTTCCTACAAGCTTGAAATTCCCAAAAACATAAGAATTTACATGTGCATGAACAGTACCGAAAATCGGGTATCCCGAGTTCGACGTGAAAACGAAGGTATCCTTACCTAAAATGGGTATGGTTGGACTCCAAAGGACCTCACAAGCATGGATATGTACTTTGTTTCTTCGATCTGTGAAGATTACATGGGTTTTGGGGGTGTGTCCGTACAAGGGATATGAAAATGGGAAGGGTAATGGGCACGGGATGGGTGCAGGGATAGGGGGAAAGGGTGAGGGAAATTATGGGAGTGTGTGTGTGGTCCACAACCAGCCACACCAATTCAAACAACCACACAACGAAAAAAAATAACACTAGGGGCAAAATTGTCTTTTCACGCGTACGTTTTAAAATTTTCGGAACGAGCTGTCACAGAACAGCTAAAATTATTATAACTTTTAATGGGGCCCTCTATTTTTAGTTGTTGGATTAAATTTCAAGGGTTTGGATTTTGTGCTTAGTTGGCTCAGGAGGAAGGGATCCAGAGAGGATTTGTAACAACCCGTCCCGGAATTGACGGAACGGAATGGCATTTTTGTATTTCCACTTTGGGTTGTAGGATATTTTGAAAGGGTTACTATTTAAGTCTTAAATGGTGTGCCAAGTGGGGCCCACTTTCCTCTTTTGTCCTCCTTCCCGTGCCTTTCCTTTACCCCTTACACAACTCACGGACCTCTCTCTCTTCCTTATCCCTTACCTCTATTCTCTACAACTTTCTCTCTGTCTCTGTCTCTTTCTCTTCTTCACGCTCTTTGTACTCTCTCCTTTCTGAGAACAAACATACACACACACTCAACCCTTACCATCACAGCAAGATCACTACATCATTTCCTCTCTCTCATTCCTATCAACTTTGGAACTGAGCTTATACGACGGAACAACGACTTCCCAACGAACCTCACACTCCCGACCTTGGTAAAGATACCACATCATTTATCGTAGTTTTTCAATTCCTAGCTCAATCTTAAGCTTACACGCGAGTTTTGGTTGGATTATAAACAAAAAATAACTCGGGAAAACACATCCTCAGTTTTCTGATGGAAATCACAAGTTTTGCAGGGTATTTCCACCTAACTCCAACGATAACTCGACTTCATTTTGGTATGGATTTATTCTCCATGTTTGTAGCTTCATTTTGGTTCAGAAATCATTGAAAGTAGTTGAGATTTGACCCTAAACGGAGCTGGGGAGACTTCTCAGCCAAAACCCGGCCTTCCCTTCCGTTGGACACCGTGACCTACGAAGGAAACTGGGCGGTGCCCAACCCTGTTGCCAGGCCCAATCGACCGAGCCCAAGCCTAAACCCAAATTTAGACCAGCCTAATTTAGAACAGCGTTGACTTTTTGGGTTGACTTTTTTCGGGTTTCGATCAGGCTCCTAGGCTAATTTCAACATCCTGAATCCGTTTATGACGACTGTTTCCCGAAATTCAATCATTTGAGTAGAGTTTTATTAATTGGTACCTTTATGTGCTTAGGTGCAATTGTTTATGGCATTTCCATCTTCACTTGTTCTCACAGCCCTTCGACAGCGAAGTATTTGTGAGTGGACCCCTTCCAAAATGCATATTTTGCTATTAGAAATGCATATATGAAAAGCATGATTTTATGACTAAGTTTTATGCAACATTTATGCGTGAATTGGTTACCATGCTTTATCTATACCATGCTTGATCGACTTTATGTTCCTTGTGGTATATATGATTGATGACTATATACATACTTGTGAACGTGGTTTTACGATATGACATTTTAGCTACTGAACTCCGATTAAGATAGTTATATATATATATTAGAAATATTATGTTAATGTTCTTTTGTACTTACTTAGTGGCTATTCGAATGATCTGACTACGGGCGAATGTCCTGCCTACGGGCGTATGTTGCTGCCTACAGGCGAATGGTCCTGCCTACGGGCAATTTATATTGCCTACGGGCGAATGATACATTTATATTGGCTTTGGCCGGGCATAGGTTGGTGGCTTCGACTGGTAAATATTTATATTGGCTTCAGCTGGGCGTAGGTTGGTGGCTTCGGCCAGGCGTTTGGTTGGTGCCTACTGGTGGAAGATATTTATATTGGCTTTGGCTGGGCGTTTGTAGATGGCTTCGGCCGGGATATGTGGTGCATTCGGGTGAATAAAGATATTTGGTTATATATATATTTATATATATACCCTATACTACTACTACTAAGCACATTATATACGATATATGTTTTATGAAAGGTTTTATGGCATGCTAGGGTTTTCAGAAAAACCTATTACTTATTATGCTATACAAGTTTTCTAAACCTAGAGGTTAGTACGTTAACAATTAACTATTTTAGTATTACTTATATATCAACTTGGTCCACTCATGTTTTGTTTTGCGCCCCTTCAGGACTTAGATTTGAGGTGTACAATCCCGGCATCAAGGCACTTCTGCATTAGCATCTTCGAGGGGCGTCAAGGCATTTCTGCATCGACATGTTCGAGTCCTCTCGGTGTAGGACCCATTTCTTTGTTCATTCAATTTTATATTATTCCTTTTTAGTGTCTCGGATTAGTTGTATGCTCTGAACACGTTCTTCAATTGCATATTCACTATAGTTAAATTTATAACTTTTATTTATGTTCATTACTTCTCATGTATGTTAGTATGGATTCGTCACCTTCGGGTGTCGGCCAGCATGTGCCTACCTTGGTGTTTGGAGGATATCATGGTCAAGCGTGTCAAGATCCCTTTCCACTTATGAGTAACTACATTATTGACTTACATATGTGGCCTAATAAAAAAAATGAAAAGGACACTTGTCCATCTTTTAACTCTCTAAACACACGACCGAACACCCATTATTCAACAAACCAAACGTCTTCTCCTAGTTCACAAAAAAAACGTCTTTTCCCTAACTGAAAATCTCCTGCTACCATTCACTCCCACCAGCCACCTGCCACCGTTCTCTGTTCTCTTTATTAACCAAATATCCTTGATTGGAGTTCTGCTCAAACCCTTGAATCAGATCATTCATACCATCTAATCACTCGTTACTTTGCTAGCACACATCTAAACAACCACTTTGTCTCCATCTCCCCATCATCCTTCGTCCTTTTATCATGGCTCCACCATGCTCCCAAAGTTTGAATTTCTAAATAAACTCTCTTTCTATCATCAAAGTCTGCAATTCTAAATAAACAACATTAAACTTCCAATCATTTCTTGTGGATCACCAAAGAAGAGACATGGTGGGGTGCGGTCGTCAGCCAGATATGAGAATGATTAGCTGAGCCACTAGAGAAGAGACAAACTGAGGGTGATGTCACCGAAGAGGAAACGAATAAAGGGTGGTTCACAGGAGAAGAGAGTGATTGATGGTGGACGAGATCTGCACATAGCAATAAAGAGAGGAAGAAAGATGGATGTTTTACTTGACATTTAAAATAATTTTGTTGGATCACAATGACACACCCCAACCGAAATCAGGGGGTGCTGGTTGTCACGTGAGGGTGATGTAGCCATATGCACAGTGCGGAAGCTAAGATAATAATAAAAGTACGAATAAATAAAAACCAAATTACACACAGAGTAGTTAACACACAAGTGCAAGTATAAGTGTGAAAAAAATAATAATATTCAGAGCACAGAAAGCCTAGTGCAGTCCAGAGAAACAAACACTAACTAAACACACTCAGAGGTTGTCCTACACTGGTGATAATCTGTCAGATATGCCGTGGATTCCTCGTAAGCCACCAAAAGTTCTAACCCCTCGCTGTAAAACCTGTATGGTTTCCCAAACAATAGAATATACACAAATATCGAAAACATGCTCAGAAATATGCCATGTCGAATGCATCCACATAAAATGTAAGTAACCCAGGTAATGTCAATCAATGTAAGTAACATGTCAGCCGGAGTCACCTAACGTGACCTGTACGACTGAATCTAGAGCTTAAATCCCCAACTCACTAACTATACCTGCACACGAATCGGAACTACCTAAAGTGGTCTGTACGATAGGACTAGGTGTAAATAAATACGCTCAAGTGCTACGATCACGTGAAGACTGAGGGAATAATCGCGGGTCACCTACGAGTCGGAACCACCTATAGTGGTCTGTACGATAGGACTGTGCACCTAACTTGGATCCAAGATGAGCGTGTGGTGCGGGAGGTGAACATCACGTGAAGGACTGTGCCCTACTCTGGGCGGGAGCACTAACACCGAGTGCAGGTTACGAGCTCTCTATGCATATCACATAACTACTACATCACAACTATAAACTATAACTTACCTGGCACTTACCTGTGCGTCCGCAACACCAAATATACATATATGCAACTACTAATGCATAAATAAATAGGCAACTGCTATGCATGGCATTTAAAACATATAAACTTTCCATATCATTTTCTGGGAAAAACCACAAGTATATAGGTATATACGGAAAACCAAAAGCCCACTCACTGGTATGTGAAAGGGTGGTTACCCCCTTGCCTTGAGTGACTGTGCTCGTCCTCGAGATAGGTCTCACCAATATGCAAAACAACTATAAATACGTCAATTTAAAGCACATAACCAAAACTAGGTAATAACTTCTCATATAATGCTCGAATGGGGTGTGTGAATACACCAACGTGATCTACTCAACCTCACGAACATCCCCATATTTTTAAAATAATTTTCTGACATCTCACGCGCCCCCACGCATCGGCCACGTGCAGGCACGTGCCTAGCACACGGATGGAATCCCTAACGGCGTTATTCCGTCCAAAAGCAAGCATATTCCGTTAAAACTAACCTGACGCCATTAAGAATATTCCGTTAACTTAACAGAATATTCCCTTGTCTTCTCCCGTGAGTCTCGCCCGCCGCCGTCAGCGTTGCCGGAAACCGGAATTTTTTTCAAAACTTCATATCTTCTTCATTTCTCAACCAAAATCCATGAAATTGGTACCAAAATGAAGCTTACAACAAGTAGAACAAAACCTTACCACTTTGAAGCCCTAAAACCAATGGAATCTTGACGGAAAAACCCACGATATTCTGGCCAAACTTGCAACTCACGATCCCGACGTCCAATTCCTTCCAACTTTCTTCCCCAAGCTTCGTGAGGACCTCTTAAAGCTCCATGTGATCTTAAAAACTCCTAAAAACTTCACGATCACGTGTGCATGAACAGTGCATGAAAACTAGGGTTAGGATTTTCAGGGTTTTTTAAGGTTTCAAGTCTTACAAATGGTATGGGTGAACTCAGGAGCTTGCAAGGAGTTTGAATCTTACCTTTTAGACGTCGATCCGTGCGTGGAAGATTGGTTTTAAAGTTCGTCCGTACATTTGCAAAGGAAATGGGATGAAGTACGAGAGAAGAAGAGAGAGAGAGAGAGTCACGAGAGTGTGTGTGTCCTATAGAGTCAACCACCAAAAACAACAAAACAACACCCCACAACACCAATTATGTCCAAGGGCATTTTAGTCTTTTCGTAGCTACGGTATAAATAATTCGGGACGGGCTGTCACACACATAGCTAGTGAGGAAAATAAGGGTGCCCCATTTGTTTGGGCTCTTTAGCTAGGAGTAACCATGATTAGCTTAGCTATTGTTCAAGTCCCTTGTTTGACCCAGTTCAAGGATTAGTTTTGATGAGACTAAGTGGGATTCACTTTCCTTAAAGGCCTCATTGCTAACACCATCTGAAAGGTCAGTATTTGCAATCTTAGCAATCATGTGCCTTCCCATTTGTAGTGACCCAGCTAGCCTACCATCACCACGACCTCTCCTTCTGATTATCATTCATCTCCTAATTCCTTCTCCCCAGACTGCACCAGAACTCTTGTGCACTCCTGCTATCTACCGTTGTACCCTGCCATCCCTTTTCTGCTCAATGGTTGTGGTAACTGTGAGAAATGAGAGGGATCAACTCAGAAACAAATCTTCAATAACTGTGATTGGGTTAGAGTTGGAGAGTTTAAGGAAGCAGATTTAAGAATCAAATATGGGTATCTTTTGTGGAAGTTTTTTCTTATAGAGTTTGCAGTCAAGTAACCTATTTGATGCAAACTTGTCAGAAGAATTCAATAGCCTTGATTGGGTTTTTGATCCTTCATTCCCTCTATGAAAGGCATCAGTACATAGAAAAAAACTAGTTTGAAACTCTATGTGAGAGAGAATAGGTGGCAATGATAACGATGATGGCTTAGGATAATTCTTTTTTTTTAGTTTTTGTTTTTTTAAAGGAAAAACTGAATTTAAAAAATGGTTAAAAAAATTTTGGTTTAAAATTTGTTAGGTTACGGCTTAATCCGGCACTGCATCAAACAATTCATAATTATTATCAAGCTTGGTCCAAGGCAAACCAATCCAACTTAGTCCCTGAAATTATTCCAATCCAAGAATAGTCTGGTCCAACAAAAGCACCCTAAAAGTACTACCTAGTGAGCACCTAAGTATTGCCCTATGAAATTAACAAGGTTGTTGTTCATTTTCACTCTTGATCCAGACCGACAAATTACACCTTATATAGTCCTAAAAAGGACTAGTGTACAAAAATAAAACGCCACTTATGCAAACAAAGCATGAGTAATGGTTATTTTGTACAACAATTACAAACTAATACATAAAGGAAAAACATAAAAGGGTTTCAACCCAAAAGGAAAATCCTCCACAGAAGCCCAACCACTGGAGGGGTAAAAGTGACTAGTAGAGAAAACCCTAGAAGCCTAGATGAGGGATGAGTTATCGCAGCTGCCTGGAAACCAGAAGCGACCAACAACCCACACCGCCAATTCTCACCATTTTCTCAAAGTCAAAGGAGATTTACTTGGCTCAGCTCGTGGCTCGAAGCTGCGACTTATATGGGTTGTTTTCACAAACCTTAATTTGCTTTTTTTTTTTTTCTTCACAATATCAATTCAAATAATATGATATTTAACTATAATGCAAACACAGTTTGAGAAGAATCTATAATTCGTGATACGAAAAGTTAGGTTCATGCATCATGGTGAAGGTTCATGCAATCAAGGCTAAAAAAAATTGACACTTAAGACTGATAGGAGCATATTTATGCTACTTAGTTATGTTGTTAGTAAGTTAATTACTAGTTATTTTAGTCTTTTAAGCTATTTTCGTATGTTTTTAGGTCCTAATGGCAAAAGGAGCAAGAAAGGGCATTTTGGAGCTAAATGGAGCATTTTTGGGCATGGATTGGATAGCTTAACCATGGAGCAAAGAGGATGGACGAAATTGAAGTCAAGAAGGGCTAGGAAAGGCTACAAACCTGGTGGAAGAAGTCCAAATGCAAAGAAGATAAGGAAGAAGCAAGAAATAAGGAACCTTATCCAACCTTATCTTATCCTATCCTAACCAACCTTATCCTTTCCTAACTCTAACATTATCCTATCTTATCCTATCCAAATTAGGTTGTGCCTTAAATCTAGCTAATTAGAAGGGATTAGGTGCATCTTTAAACACTTAGAATATTTTCTAGAAGCTTATCCATTTGTTTTGCCGCATAAACACCATTCCATATAGGTTTAGGAATTGCAATCCTTCTTCTACACCTATATCATGTGTCCTTGTCCCTTTAGGTTTAGGAATATGCCCTAAACCATTCTTTCTAGAAACCTTATCTCATCCCTACAAAGGTGCCGCACCTACCCTTCTAGAATCCCCTAAATCCTAGCCGTGCACTACCTATTCCATTTCCCCTTTGGTTTCTACCTAGACTTAACCCTTTTTCTATGGGATTGTGCAATCCTTTTCCTTCACTAATTGAGCATAATCAGCCTATATAAAGAGCCCTATGCTGCACCATTCATTCATCCACTCACTCACTCATTCATTCATACTTTCATCCATCAAACACCACAATCCATTCTACACCACCCTAGTGCCGCAAGCAAGGAAGCAAGGAGAGGAGGAATTGTGCAATCTGCCATCCAAGGGAGTGTTGTGCATGCCATTAGAGTGTGGAGTGTTTTTCTTGGTTCTTTCTATCCTTAGTCTTAGTTCAATGTTTGAATTTAATTATCTTTGTTTTGCGAACATGTGGAACTAACTTCTTTTTAGTTAGAGTTGAATTCAAAGCCATGATTATATGTTTTATATGAATTGATTCCATCTAGTTATTGGTTTTTAAGGCATGAATGTGATTTGCTTATCTAAGTTATTAAAACTTGTTTATGTATGTGGGTTGGGGGTCGACACTTAATTTGCATGCATGAATTTGATGCTAGAGTATAAGGGGGTTTCACATAAGAGTTATTCACTTATATTCACAAGTGGTGGAGGTTTCTAGTCACAATCGTGTTAAGTAAATCCTTGGTATGAGTCTCATGCGTTTCATAGTGATGAATGCCTTGTCAATGCTTATGATTTTCATAGAACTTAATGACTTTTGACATGTATCTCTATCATGTGTTTCATATAGGGAACTTGAGAAAGATAATTTGGTTTAGATGCGTATTCCATCTAATTCAATGAAATAAGGAAAATCTGATGGTTAGTTGTGCGATGCAACTAACTTGGGGCGTTGTCATTCATAGTCTAAAGGAATAATAACTGGAAATTGGTTTATCTGCATATGTCATGTGTGGAGAAGGACCCTCTAACTAGCCTTTCACCCATTTAATTCACCTAATTTCGTTTTTTTACAAAGTGTTTTCTACAAAGTTTTTGTTTTAAGTCTTAAATTCGTCAAAAACAATCCCCCTTTCATTTAGTCTTGTTATTTGAGTCAAAATCTGTTTTGTTTGAGTCTTTTGAGTCAAGTTAAGGTTTATTTTCGTCCAAAACACTAGTTAGGTCTAAAATTGAGTCTTTTTGAGTGTTTGTTGTTGTTTTGAATGTTTTAAGTTAGTTTAGAGTCTATAGAGTCTAGTTTAGTGTTTTTGAGTCTTAATTGTGTTGATTAGCATCCCTTCTAATCCCCGGCCTAAAACGATCCCTACTTTCATATACTACAATCATAGGGTTTTAATTTGAGTGTTAGAATATTCACATCAAAGACCATGTTTTTGAAGAACCTAAATTACATGATGATAATTGTGAACTAGTTTATAGCAGAAATTCTCCTTCAGATTCGGTAGCGTAGCGTATGAGTGTGCTGATAACTTGTTGTGGCCAATTTTTTATAAGGAAAATGAGTGTGCAGCAAGAGAGAGAATGGAGAGAAATTGTAGAAAGCTTACATATTATGTGATTCTCCTTATGCCAGTGCCTTTATTTATAATAAACTATGAGGAAAGAGTAACTTGTCCTCTAAGTAATACAAAGTCTAATATGAAAGAATCACTAGAATATTGGGTAATCTAAACCTTAATTTAACTGATATCCTCCAAACACCAGGGTAGGCATGTGTTGGCAGACACCCAAAGGTGACGAAGCCATACTAACATGCATGAGAACTATGAAGAAAGAGCGAACATAAATAAAACTCATAAATTTAACTATAATGAATATGCAATTGTGGAACGTGTTTAGAGCATACAACTAAATCAGAACATTGAAGAAGGAAAACTATATAGATATACGAACAAAGGAAAGGGTCCTACACCGAGATGACTCGAAGGTACCGATGTAGGAGTGCCTTGACGTTGGGATTGTACGCCTCGATTCTAAGGCCTGGTTTGGTACTGAGGTGATTCTAAAAAAAGCTGGTATCAAAAAAAGCTAGGAGCTGTTTTTGTGTTTGGTAAACATTCAGCTTCAGCTTTTTTTCACAGTTTTGGGTGAAAAAAACCAAAAACAAGAAGCTACAAAACCCAGCTTTGAAAAACCGGCTTTTTTTCGCATCTGTTTTACATAAAAGTTTACCAAAGATTATAATACTGCTTTTTTTTTTCAAAAGTACTTTTACAAAAAATTTTACCAAACACTCTGCTGCTTTATTTCACAGCACAGCAGAAGCAGCTTTTTTTCAAAGCACAGCAATACCAAACCAGCCCTAAGTCCTAAAAGGGCACAAAAAAAAAACATGAGTGGACCAAGTTTATATATATAAGTAATACTAAAACAGCTATTCATCAACGTACTAACCCCCAATTTATGAAAAGTCATATAGCATAATAAGTAATAGGTTTTCCGAAAACCCTAGCATGCCATAAATGTAACATCCCGTCCCGAAACTAAAGAAACGTACATTTAAATTTACGTTATTACCCCTAGTTCGTTCGTGTACGATTAGTTTTGTGTTGTGTGATGTGGTGGGACCACACACACTCATACACTCTCTTTTCTCCCGGGATTCTCTCCCTCATTCCCTCACTCTTTGTCTCTCTGTCTCTCTCTCTCTCTCTCTCTCTCTTCCTCCCCGAGTTCACCTTCTTCTTCTTCTTCTTCTTCTTCTTCCTCTACACACGGACACACATACAAACCTAATCAAATCTTCACCAAACAAGAAACCAAGACCACCATCGTGTTCGTGGAGCTGAGAGGAGTTCAAAGGTGCCATTTTCAGGTAAGGAAAACACCATTTTCACGTCGATATCACGAGGTCCGATTTGAACACTGTTCATGCAAACCTAAACTAGCTTGTTTTTGGAATTTCTAAGCTTGTAGTTGTGCTTGTGAGGTCCCAAGGAGCCTCGGAGTAGTTCGTTGGGTGAATTTGGACGTCGGGAAGGCTAGGTTCGAAGTTGGCCAAACTTTGAAGTCGTGGACAGGTATGATCTAGCAATTTTTAGGCCTTAAAACTAGTCTAACGTGATTCTACTAGTCCTAAGCTTCATTTTGGTATAAAGAACGTGAAAAATGGTTGAAAAACGAAGGAGAAAACAAAGTTAGAATTTTACCCAGTTTTCCGGCGCCGTCGCCGGCGCCGGCGTCTCGCCAGAGAAGAAAGGAGAATATTCCGTTAAGTCTAACGGAATATTCCTAACGGCAGTGACAGAATCCGGTTAGATTTGACGGAATATTCCGTCAGTTAACGGAATATTCCTGACGGCGTCAACTGACGCCGTCAGTGTGCAGTGCACGTGGGCCGCGCGTGGGGGCGCGTAGGTCCGTGCGTGTTCAGGCGCGTGGGGGCGCGTGCGTGGTCCAAAAATTTTTCTAAAAATATGGGCGTGATCCTGAGGTTGTGTAGGTCACGTTGGTATATTCATATGTCCAATTTGAGCAATGTATGAGAAGTTATTACGAGAAGTTGCTTAGGTGCTTTTAAATTAATGTTTTCGTAACTTTGTCGCGTATAGGTGATTCGTTTTCCGAGGACGAGCGTACGCACTCGAGGCAGGGGGGCTACGACCCTTCTAATTATCTGTGAGTGGGCTTTTGTTTTCCGTATATACCTATATACCTCTAAATTCCCAGAAATAGAATAGAAAAGGTTATATGTTTTATGCCATGCATCATTTGAATATTGTTTACGTATCATCACGTGCATTGGTAATTGGCATACATATATATAAATGTGTATTTGGTGCTGTGGACGCACAGGTAAGTGCCAGGTAAGCGGTATTCATGTGGTTATGCATTCCTGTTTATTATGCAATAGTAGTTTGAGATGCTTAGAGAGCTCATAATCTGCACCCCCGGTGTTAGTGCTCCCGCCCAGAGAGGGGCAGAGTCCTTCACGTGTATGTTCACCAGCACCACACGCTCGCCTTGGATCCAAGTTAGGTGCAAGCCTTGTCGTGCAGACCACATTAGGTGGTTCCGACTCGTAGGTGACCCGCGATTATTCGCATAGTCTTCACGTGATCGTAGCACTAGAGCGTATATATATTACACCCAGTCTTGTCGTACAAACCACGTTAGGTGGCTCCGACTTGTGTGCAGATTCAGATGTTGAGTTGAGATTGGAGCTCTATAGGCAGCGGTACATGTCACGTTAGGTGACTCCCGGCTGCCAGATTACATGTTATTGATGTGGTTATGCTGAGCATTTATATTTGATTATGAGATTCTGTTGTGGCATATTCTCAAGCATGAATGGCATATTGTGAGCATGAATGGCATATGGTGAAGCATGATTGACATATCTATACATACGTAAATATGTTCATTTTCTGGGAAGTATACAGGTTTTACGGCGAGGGGTTAGAATGTATTTTGCTAAAGAGTTTTCAAAGAACTTTGTTTTTGCCCACTCACGCTTTTGTTTTTGCGCCCCTTCAGGTTCTAGTGGTCTAGCAAGTTCGGTGGTTTATCCCAGAGGGCGTCCCGGCATTTCTGACAGACATCCACCATTGTAGGGTCACCTTCGGGTGTACATATGTCGTATCTTTCCTTTTGGACTGTTGTAGACTTGCTCTGAATTGTGTCTCACATACACTAGTACTTTGTATGTTATTAGGTTTTAATTATTCGTACTTTTATATTACCTTCTTAATAGCTTCCGCACGCGCACATGGCTACGTCACCTTCACGTGACGGCCAGCATGCCCTGATCTCGGTCGGGGTGTGTCAGCTTGGTATCAGAGCCTAGGTTTGGCAGTCCTGTGTCTTTGTGAGTATTCTAATAGTTGGTGTCTTCTGTCAGAATCATGCCGCCTCGTCGGGAACCACGTCGCTCAGATGAGTCTAGTTTCCCTGATCTTACTCAGTTGGGGGAAGTGATTGCTACAGCCCTTCAAACAGTGATGCGCCCTCCCCAGAGGACTCCTCTGGAGACTATGTATAACTTGAAGTTGGATAAGTTTAAAGGTAACGAGGGTCACGAAGGCGCAGAACGTTGGTTGGAACACCTAGAGAAGACTTTCCGGGTGTTACATAACCAGGGGAACCTTCCAATGGAAAGGTGGGTTGAGACAACCTCTTGGTTTCTGGAGATGGAGTCTGCAGCTTGGTGGGAACAAGAACTTCGTAGGTTGACTCCAGCTCAGAGGACCGATTGGAATGTTTTCAAGGACGTGTTTCAAAGGAGATTTGTACCCCCTGAGTATATCGACCGTAAGAAACAGGAATTCACTGAATTGAAACAGCGAAAGATGACGGCTAACGAGTACTATCGTAAGTTCACTGATTTGTCTCGTTACTATCCTGATGTCGCTGGTAGTCCGGCGGAGATGCTTCGTCGTTTTCGCTTGGGCACTAGGAAGAAATGGCGTTCTATGGCCACTACTACTCACTGCGAGTCCTACCAGGAGTTCTATGAGATATTGTTGAGGGTAGAGGACTCAGAGAATATGTCGAGCGACAGTGATGAAAAGAAAGATGACAAAGGGAAAAGTCAAGTGTCGCTTGGGCCTCGCCAAACTCAGAACTTCAAAAGGGGTGGTGCCAGTTCGAGTTCGTCTAGTGGTGGTTTCAGTGCCTCTGGACAAGGACGTGGAGGTAGGTTTTATGGAGGTGCTCGAGGCCAGAGACAAGGTGATGGTGGTCGAAACCGAGTTCCATTTTGCCGTAGATGTAATAACCGACATTTCGGCGAATGCAGGCGTGGCAGCGGTGTTTGTTTCACTTGTGGACAGATGGGACATATAGCTGTGAATTGTCCCCAGGGTCAGCAGCAGAAGCCGCAGCAGACCTTTATGCCGCCACCTGCACCGATTCGACAAATCCAAGGTCCGAGTAATTATGGTCAAGCAGGTAGAGGTGGTGCCTATCACTATCAGGGTGATGCTGTTCCCTATGCTCCGGGACCGTATCAGTACCCCCAGGACCCGTATTCACAAGGTGGTTATCCCCCGTATCCCAGCAACTACATGCCGTATCCTCCAGCTCCAGTTGGTGGTTCTCAGTG
The DNA here is from genome assembly GCF_041283825.1 of Pyrus communis. Classification (NCBI taxonomy): domain Eukaryota; kingdom Viridiplantae; phylum Streptophyta; class Magnoliopsida; order Rosales; family Rosaceae; genus Pyrus; species Pyrus communis. The sequence continues at coordinate 29,977,398 of NC_142580.1, forward strand.
GTACCAAGGAGGACAGTATCAACAGAGTGAGAATGCTACTAGTAGTGCAGGGTCTTCGAGACAGATGGGTCAGCCCAGTCAGGGGCGTGGAGCTCAAGGTCGCGGTGTTCAAGCGAGCAGAGGTCGCGGTGGACGACAGCAGGGCCAGGGGCGTATTCACAATATTTCCCTGCAGGATGCTCAGAACAACCCGGACTTGATAATGGGTACGTTAAACATTCTTGGTTATTTTGCTAGAGTCTTAATTGATTGTGGAGCTACACATTCCGTTATTTCTCATACATTTGCTCAAGTAACGCAACCTTGCCCCACACCTCTAGGGTACGATTTAGAGTTCGCTATGCCTAGAGGAGAGAGATGTGTTGTAGATTGTGTGTACCCAGGATGTCCAGTGATAGTAGAGGGTGTAGTTATGCCCGCGGATCTTATTCCGTTAGATATTGTTGATTTTGATGTGATTTTGGGCACGGATTGGTTGCACTTCTATCGTGCTAACATTGATTGTTACGGGAAAGTAGTTACGTTTCACCGTCCTGGATTACCTGAGGTTACTTTTGTGGGTGAGCAGAGTGGAGTAAGACATGGTGTTATTTCAGCTTTGCGAGCAAAGAAGTTGTTGACTAAAGGTTGTCAGGGGTATCTAGCTCATGTGGTGCTAGAGGAGGCCGTTCCTAGCAGAATTGAGGATGTGAGAGTGGTTAGACACTTCCCTGATGTTTTTCTTGAAGATTTACCTGGTTTACCCCCAAATCGAGATGTGGAGTTCAATGTTGAGTTACTTCCAGGTACTAATCCTATTTCTTTAACTCCTTATCGTATGGCTCCTGCTGAGTTAAGGGAATTGAAAGTTCAGTTACAGGAATTAGTGGATAAGGGATTCATCCAGCCTAGTACTTCACCTTGGGGCGCTCCAGTGTTGTTTGTGAAAAAGAAAGATGGAACTTTGAGGCTGTGTATCGACTACAGACAATTGAATCGGGTGACGATTAAAAACCGTTATCCATTGCCTCGTATCGACGATTTGTTTGATCAGCTGAGAGGTGCTTGTGTATTTTCTAAGATAGACTTGAGGTCTGGGTACTATCAGCTGAAGATTAGTAGGGATGATGTTCCTAAGACGGCGTTCAGGACTCGTTACGGTCATTACGAGTTTCTGGTTATGCCATTTGGGTTGACTAATGCACCAGCAGCTTTTATGGATTTAATGAACCGGGTATTCCAGCCTTACCTGGATAGATTTGTCATTGTCTTCATTGACGATATTCTGGTGTATTCTAAGTCCAAAGCGGAACATGTTCGACATCTTACTTTGGTGTTGAAAAGGTTGAGAGAACACCAATTGTATGCTAAGTTTAGCAAGTGCCAGTTCTGGTTAGATCAAGTCGCGTTTTTGGGGCACATCATTTCTGCTCAAGGTATTCTTGTTGATCCTCAAAAGGTTGCAGCTGTGGAGAGTTGGGAGCAACCACGAACCGTCACTGAGGTGAGAAGTTTCATTGGTTTGGCGGGATATTATCGGAGATTCGTTAAGGATTTTTCGGTGATTGCCTTGCCACTGACGAGGTTAACAAGGAAAGATGTTAAGTTTGAGTGGAATGATAAGTGTGAGCAGAGTTTCCAGCAGTTGAAGCATTGTCTTACTAATGCACCTGTTTTGGCACTCCCGGACGATAGTGGTGATTTTGAGGTTTATAGTGATGCTTCTTTGAATGGTCTGGGATGTGTATTGATGCAGCATGGTAGGGTGATTGCTTATGCTTCGCGGCAGTTGAAAACCCATGAGATGAATTACCCTACACATGATTTGGAATTGGCTGCTATCATCTTTGCGTTGAAGTTGTGGAGACACTATCTTTACGGAGAGAAGTGTAGGATCTTCACAGATCACAAGAGTCTTCAGTATCTCTTCACCCAGAAGGAACTTAATCTTCGTCAACGGAGGTGGCTGGAGTTGCTCAGCGATTACGATTGCACGATTGATTATCACCCTGGTCGTGCGAACGTAGTAGCCGATGCACTTAGCAGGAAGTCACATGGTCGTATCAATGCGCTGTACGCTAGTCGTATTCCTCTTTTGGTGGACTTGCGTGCTACAGGAGTAAGGTTAGAAGCAGAAGATCGAGATGTGGCATTACTTGCTAATTTTCAAGTTAGACCAATCTTGGTTGATCGGGTGCTTGAAGCTCAGGTAGCTGATGAACAGATTCAAGAACTAATTCGAGCTCGAGATCAAGGAAGGAGGCGAGATCTCAGAGTTCGTGATTCTGATGGCATGTTGATGTTAGAGGGTAGAATGTTCGTGCCTAGTAATGTGGAGTTGAAGAAGGAAATCCTCGATGAAGCACATATCTCGGCCTATGCCATGCACCCAGGAGCAACCAAAATGTATCATACCATTCGACCATTTTACTATTGGCCGGGTATGAAAAGGGAGATAGCTGAGTATGTGAGTAGTTGTGCTGTTTGTCAGCAGGTTAAAGCAGAAAGAAAGAAGCCGTTTGGATTGTTACAGCCGCTTCCCGTTCCAGAGTGGAAATGGGAAAATATCACTATGGATTTTGTGTACAAGTTGCCGCGTACACATAATGGCTTTGATGGCATTTGGGTGATCGTTGATCGGCTCACTAAGTCGGCGCATTTCATTCCAGTGAGAGAGAAGTACTCTTTGAGCCGGTTAGCAGAATTGTTTATCTCAAAGGTTGTGAAATACCATGGTGTCCCTGTAAGTATTGTCTCGGATCGTGATCCACGATTCACATCGAAGTTTTGGGTAGCTTTTCAAGAAGCTTTGGGTACGAGACTACTTTACAGTACGGCATATCATCCACAGACAGACGGACAGTCCGAGAGAACTATTCAGACCTTGGAAGATATGCTGCGAGCATCAGTGTTACAGTTCAGTGATGCTTGGCACCAGCGATTAGACTTGATGGAATTTGCTTACAACAACAGTTTCCATTCGAGCATTGGCATGGCGCCATTTGAAGCTTTGTATGGTAGATCTTGTCGCACTCCGTTATGTTGGTCGGAGGTTGGCGAAAGAGTTTTAGTAGGTCCGGAGATTGTCGAGGAGACTACTCAAAATGTTCAGGTAATTAGGTCTAACCTGAAAGCAGCTCAAGACAGGCAGAAAAGTTTAGCAGATCGGCATGCTACGGACAGAACGTATGAGGTCGGAGATTGGGTATTTCTGAAGCTTTCACCATGGAGAGGTGTTGTGCGGTTTGGAAAGAAGGGGAAGTTGAGTCCCAGGTATATCGGACCGTACCTAGTCACAGAAAGAGTTGGTGAGGTAGCTTACAGGTTAGAGTTGCCTCCGGAGTTGGCTAAAGTGCATAACGTTTTTCACGTGTCTATGCTCCGACATTACGTTGCTGATCCATTGCATGTGATACCTCCTCAACCGTTAGAGATAAATCCAGATTTGACGTACAATGAGGAACCGTTAACGATCTTAGATTGGAAAGAAAAGGTTCTGAGGAACAAGACGGTGAATTTGGTGAAAGTTTTGTGGAGGAGTCACTCGGTTGAAGAAGCTACATGGGAGACAGAAGAACGAATGAGGGATTTGTATCCTAGATTATTCTTTGACTATTAGGGGTGTATTGAGGTTGTTTTGAATTTCGGGACGAAATTCTATTAAGGTGGGTAGGTTGTAACATCCCGTCCCGAAACTAAAGAAACGTACATTTAAATTTACGTTATTACCCCTAGTTCGTTCGTGTACGATTAGTTTTGTGTTGTGTGATGTGGTGGGACCACACACACTCATACACTCTCTTTTCTCCCGGGATTCTCTCCCTCATTCCCTCACTCTTTGTCTCTCTGTCTCTCTCTCTCTCTCTCTCTCTCTTCCTCCCCGAGTTCACCTTCTTCTTCTTCTTCTTCTTCTTCTTCCTCTACACACGGACACACATACAAACCTAATCAAATCTTCACCAAACAAGAAACCAAGACCACCATCGTGTTCGTGGAGCTGAGAGGAGTTCAAAGGTGCCATTTTCAGGTAAGGAAAACACCATTTTCACGTCGATATCACGAGGTCCGATTTGAACACTGTTCATGCAAACCTAAACTAGCTTGTTTTTGGAATTTCTAAGCTTGTAGTTGTGCTTGTGAGGTCCCAAGGAGCCTCGGAGTAGTTCGTTGGGTGAATTTGGACGTCGGGAAGGCTAGGTTCGAAGTTGGCCGAACTTTGAAGTCGTGGACAGGTATGATCTAGCAATTTTTAGGCCTTAAAACTAGTCTAACGTGATTCTACTAGTCCTAAGCTTCATTTTGGTATAAAGAACGTGAAAAATGGTTGAAAAACGAAGGAGAAAACAAAGTTAGAATTTTACCCAGTTTTCCGGCGCCGTCGCCGGCGCCGGCGTCTCGCCGGAGAAGAAAGGAGAATATTCCGTTAAGTCTAACGGAATATTCCTAACGGCAGTGACAGAATCCGGTTAGATTTGACGGAATATTCCGTCAGTTAACGGAATATTCCTGACGGCGTCAACTGACGCCGTCAGTGTGCAGTGCACGTGGGCCGCGCGTGGGGGCGCGTAGGTCCGTGCGTGTTCAGGCGCGTGGGGGCGCGTGCGTGGTCCAAAAATTTTTCTAAAAATATGGGCGTGATCCTGAGGTTGTGTAGGTCACGTTGGTATATTCATATGTCCAATTTGAGCAATGTATGAGAAGTTATTACGAGAAGTTGCTTAGGTGCTTTTAAATTAATGTTTTCGTAACTTTGTCGCGTATAGGTGATTCGTTTTCCGAGGACGAGCGTACGCACTCGAGGCAGGGGGGCTACGACCCTTCTAATTATCTGTGAGTGGGCTTTTGTTTTCCGTATATACCTATATACCTCTAAATTCCCAGAAATAGAATAGAAAAGGTTATATGTTTTATGCCATGCATCATTTGAATATTGTTTACGTATCATCACGTGCATTGGTAATTGGCATACATATATATAAATGTGTATTTGGTGCTGTGGACGCACAGGTAAGTGCCAGGTAAGCGGTATTCATGTGGTTATGCATTCCTGTTTATTATGCAATAGTAGTTTGAGATGCTTAGAGAGCTCATAATCTGCACCCCCGGTGTTAGTGCTCCCGCCCAGAGAGGGGCAGAGTCCTTCACGTGTATGTTCACCAGCACCACACGCTCGCCTTGGATCCAAGTTAGGTGCAAGCCTTGTCGTGCAGACCACATTAGGTGGTTCCGACTCGTAGGTGACCCGCGATTATTCGCATAGTCTTCACGTGATCGTAGCACTAGAGCGTATATATATTACACCCAGTCTTGTCGTACAAACCACGTTAGGTGGCTCCGACTTGTGTGCAGATTCAGATGTTGAGTTGAGATTGGAGCTCTATAGGCAGCGGTACATGTCACGTTAGGTGACTCCCGGCTGCCAGATTACATGTTATTGATGTGGTTATGCTGAGCATTTATATTTGATTATGAGATTCTGTTGTGGCATATTCTCAAGCATGAATGGCATATTGTGAGCATGAATGGCATATTGTGAGCATGAATGGCATATGGTGAAGCATGATTGACATATCTATACATACGTAAATATGTTCATTTTCTGGGAAGTATACAGGTTTTACGGCGAGGGGTTAGAATGTATTTTGCTAAAGAGTTTTCAAAGAACTTTGTTTTTGCCCACTCACGCTTTTGTTTTTGCGCCCCTCCAGGTTCTAGTGGTCTAGCAAGTTCGGTGGTTTATCCCAGAGGGCGTCCCGGCATTTCTGACAGACATCCACCATTGTAGGGTCACCTTCGGGTGTACATATGTCGTATCTTTCCTTTTGGACTGTTGTAGACTTGCTCTGAATTGTGTCTCACATACACTAGTACTTTGTATGTTATTAGGTTTTAATTATTCGTACTTTTATATTACCTTCTTAATAGCTTCCGCACGCGCACATGGCTACGTCACCTTCACGTGACGGCCAGCATGCCCTGATCTCGGTCGGGGTGTGTCAATAAAACTTCATAAAACATATATTATATATAGTGTGCTTAGTAGTGGTATCACAAGGCATAAATAAATCTTCATTCGCTCGAAGGCAGTATCATTCACCCGTATGCCTTAGATCACCCGACCAAAGTCATATAATGATATCATTCGCCTGTAGGCAGATCGTATAAATAACCACTAGATAAGCACATCAAAACATGAACATAAACTTTCCAAGATTATCTCATTGGAGCTTAGTAGCTCAAACATCATATCATAAAACATGTCCATAATATATAATCATAAATCCTTGAAAGAGTGTAAATCTAATAAAGCATGAATCCAATTTTCTCATGAACATTTCATAAAATGTATCCATCAAATCATGCTTTTTATGCATGCATTTCTAATAGTAAAATCATGCAATTTGGAAGGGGTCCACTCATAGATAGTCCGTCATCGAAGAGCTACTCAAACTAGAAAAGACGGGGTCTCCATTAACAAACACGCATAAGCACATAAAAGGACAATTAATAAAACTCTATTAAAATGATTGAATTTGGGAAAACAGAGTGCGGATTTGGAATCAGGATGTTGAAATTAGTCTAGGAGGCGTCCCAACTGAAACTCGAAAAAGTCAACGTTGACTGATCAAGGTCAACAGTCAACACTGACCGAGAAGTCAACGGTTGACTTAGCCAAGCAGAGCTAAACTGAGCCGAGCCGAGCCGAGCCAAGCCAAGTCGCTGAAGCTCATACCAGAAACTGGGATTTTTGGTCGGAAGTTTGGGCAATTTTCAAAGCTTCGTAACTCACCTATTTCTTAGCCAAAGTTGACCAATAATATATCAAAATGAAGATAGGATAGTGTAAAACAAGATTATACCTATTTGGAAGCCCAACGATTGCTGGAGATAGCCAGAAAATGGCTTGAAAGAAAACTTGCCGAAAACTGGGTAAACGTTAAACGTTCATAACTTCTTCAATACTCAATGAAGTCAAGTGATTCAAAACAAAAATCATAGTTCTCAATGCGACGAAGAGAATGGTACCTTGCATGACGGCTAACTCAATGTGGTTTGACTGGAAAACTCTTCGAAAGTGGTTGTCCTTGCTGGAAAATTAGGGAAGCTTTCCCTGTGAGATTCCTATGTCCAAACATCACCAAAACTTCTCAAAACTACTTCCAAACATACAGCAAGACACAACCTACAACTTTTGGATGAAGTTCGAGGCTTACCTTCGCCAAAGAAAGTGGAAACTCGTCGTAGAACTTTGGTGAACAGTGTATGCTGAGGGAAAGTGAGGGGTTTGGGAGGTTTTCTGGGTTCGTGGGTTCACCTAGAGGGGAGAGGATGGTGGTGGAGGGTTTCTGTCGTTGTTGTTTGTTGCGTAAAGCCCTCGGAAGAGTTGTTTTTAGAGAGAGTCAAGAGGAAGAGAGGGAGAGAGATGAGAGAGTGAAGTCACGAAGAGTGGGAGAGAAGAAGTGGGGTTGGGCCGGGGACAAAACCAAAGGGGTGGGCCCCCTTGGGCACTCCAATTAATACCCAAGAAGCATACATTACAAAACATCTCCCAACCAAGGTGAAATTACAAAATTGCCCTTCCGTTTCGTAAAATCTGGGATGGGTCGTTATGGGCCACGACACGTTATTAGCACACTCTTCACACTGTGCTAAAGAGAATTTATTCGTTTTCAATCAAGGGAGTATTACATTTCAATTATTTTAATTGATTAAATTTTGATTTTATTGAATTCATATGCTTTTATTGATTCAATTTATTTTTTTCTTGAACATGACATGTTGATTCCCAAAATCAGTGAGGACTTTGGAACAACGTAAAGTGTAAAGTTTGTGACATTCCCTCGGTTGCTCCATTCACTAGTGAGGATAAATATGTAAAGAGATAGAGATAGGGAAGCAAACATAAGATGTACGTGGTTCACCCTAAGTCTGGCTACGTCCATGAAGTAGAAGAGTTCTCATTAATAGTGAAGGGTTTACATAAATACATAGGTTCAAGCATAATCATCATTAGTGAGTTCTAATGACTAGTTTAAGTACAATAATGACATTAGGGATTAATTGTAGGAGAATGGTCTTCTTTTATAGTTGAGGAGAGTGATGAGTATATTTTATATTATATATTTTACCCTATTCTTAGTATATTTTGGTTAATAATTTGAAAGAATTTTGATACTTTGAATTATATTTCTAATATAGGACTTTCGACTTCTTCTGGAGCAAAACATGGTCAAATGGACGAATTTTGGAGTAATTCTAATTGGAGGACGTTCGTGAGTCACTTAGCTTGATCATGTCAAAAGATCAGTTTTTCTACCAAGCGATGATTTTCTGGCATTAAAATAAAGGAGCCATGCGCAGTGCTGGAATAGTGACGTTTTGGGCTTGAATGACGTTTTTGGAGCCTAAGATGACCTCGGATGAGTTCGTAGCCTTCTGGAGATGTGTTCAGAACATCCTGATCCTTAGAACAAGCTATTATAGGCCGGATTTGGAGGAGATTTGAAGCTAAAACGTGGCTGGACAAGTACTTGGCAGATTCTTCTAGTTTAATTAGGGTTTTATTTTCTAAGATATTTTATTATTATTTAGTTTCCTAGTTGGAATAAGAGACCTATGTTTTAGGGTTTGTGTGATGGCTTAGCAAATATATTGCTTTGCCATTCTTAATCTTTGGGACGCTTTCTTTTATGCAACTTTGGAGTCAGAGAGTAATTGCTAGGGTTCTTGGAGATTTTCTAGTTTAAGGTGTTTTCATTCCTTTTATTCTTAATAATATTTTCTATGATTTCAATTATGAATATGCGCAACTAATTCCTTTTGCTAGGGCGAAGCCTTAAGCCTTAGCATGAATATGTAATTTTTATTTAATTGCTTGTGATTGATTGCATGCATACTTTGAATTATTGATCACCATGATTAAAGCTATCTAATTGTCTTAATGCCTGATCATAATTAGGATCTTTAGAAAAGTAAATTAATGCAGTTTTGGTCGGAAGGTTCCCTGAAATTGACGCTGGCTTCTTGTGATTAATAATTGTAATTTCACTTAAGATGAACACCACGTCTTAAGGGTTGCATGGTTTTTCAAAGCGTTTTCATAAAGCATAACGGGTCTTTCATGATCAGATTTGATCCAAACGTCCAGACGGGTTGCATGCTAGATATATGTTCTATGTTGGAGGTTCCAAGTAGAATATAAATTAGGAAAACCTAATCTTCAAAGTGGCATGTGTAGATCATAAGTAATTGGTAAAAATACATAGGATTGCTAGGTGATGGTGGAACCCTAATGCTTTCTTAATTTGATATTTCCAAAACAGTTTTCTTTCCCCTTCATCTTTAATATTGTAGATTAGTTTATTTTTATTAATTAAATTCGTTTTAATTTAAGTAGATTATAAAACCAATCATCTCAATTTTCTGCTTTACAATAATTAATTGGAATTTGGTTTGTTTCAAATTATTTAATAATTCCTGTGGAGAACGACCTTGCGAGAACCGTTTATACTACAACGACCTTATCATTCTTGCAAGTAATATAGGAGTTTTTAACCTGTTTGCGTGTGTGGTAAAATCTCTGTCAGAAAGTCTCCAGCTTTTGTCCGTGGTCGATGTGGGACTCTATGAGCTTTATTCTAACATTGACATGTGTCGTGCTATGGTTGGCCTCCTGGTTAAAGGGAAACTCTTGTGCTTCGGTAGGGGTGCCTAAGTATGAACCCTAAAAATGGGTATTTGAAGGTATGACGTTGACCGGTGCTTTATAGTTTCGGGATTGGCCAAGTATGGTACAAACATGATACAAGCTTTGGAGAATAGTGGTGATATGAAGTGAGTTCCTTCATCACCTAATTAGTAAGAAGAGTGGCAAGTTGCCGAATCTCAGCATTGTTTATCAGAGTACTGGCTGTGCTCTTCATCAACTAGTTGGTGATACAAAGGTGAGTTCCTTCATAACCTGGTTGATAAGAAGAGTGGCAAGTTGTCGAAACTCAAAATTGTTTCTTAGAGTACTGGTTGTACTCTTCATCACCTAGTTGGTGATACAGAGATAAGTGCCTTCATCACCTAGTTGGTGGATATAATGCCAAGTTGTCAAAGCATATTAGAGTATAGGTTGTACTCTTTATCACTTGGTTGGTGATACGAAGGTGAATTTCTTCATCACCTGGTTGGTGAGAATAAGGGCAAGTTGCCAAGGCACATTATAACAAGTGCTGAATGGAAAAATGCATGTTGACACCCTTTCAAAGCCCAGTTGGCTTATGTATGAATGTATTAAAATGTATGATGTTTATGTTGATCAACATGAGTGATGCTTATGAATGTTTTGCTATGCATGAAGGAATTGGATAGTGAACCATGTTGGTTGTAATACTTAGTTACACTTTATGTCAAATATGCATGTTGAAGCTTTGAGTTAGAGTATAAAGGTAGGTTAGCATAGACCAAGTGTTCCAATGCTAAGATTGTCAAAGACTCAGATGAAGTTGTCTGAATTTCCTCTTCATTAAATATTTGCCGAATGGCTTGTGTTACAAAGGATCTCAAATGGTTGAAGGTCAAAATATTTGTAATGCGTATGCCTTTTTGTAAAAGCATTTCCTTCAGCACCAAGTCCCCTCTTTTGAAAGAGTGAGGCTTGACCCCATGGTCAAAATAGTTGAAGGTACGTTCACCCCTGGTTGTCTTGATACGAAGCTTTATCCCTCTTATTGTAATGAGCTTGTTGAGAGTAAAAGTCCTTTCTCTTGCCAAGAGACGAATACATTTGGTGACTTAGCAAGTAACTAAGTGAGGCAGGAGAGGGTACAATGGATGTTTGGATGGCCAAAACCTTCTCACTTGGTAGAACTTGACTTTCACTCCCTACTCGTTGATAGGGGTTAATTATAGGAAGGTTCCCTTGGTATGTCCTTGCCTCAACAAATGCATGATTGTAAGCTTATACCATCACCTCTGAGTAAGTCTTCCAAGTGTTAACATTGATCATGTACTGAAGAAGCATTCACGCATGCCTACCGTGAAGGCTTTTAGTGCTGTTTTATCATCTGCCTCAATGCAACAAGAGAACTCATGACTGAAGTGACCAGTATATTCACGCAATGACTCGTCCGACTTCTGACAAATGGTGTATAACTTATCAGCGGAGTGTAAGTGATCATCTTGGAAAATGTGTTGAGCCACGAAGAGTCTTTTTAGCTCAGCAAAGGAATCAATAGTATTAGGTTGAAGATGACAATACAAATTAAGAACTCCACCAGATAGAGTTGAGGGGAATATAAGACATCGTTCTTCATCATTGTGTCTTTGGTGTGCCATGGTAGATTCAAAGATGTGGATATGCTCAATTGGATATTCCCTCCTAGTATACGATTGTAACCCAAGCTTATGTTTAGTTTTTCCTAGTAGTAGGGTGCAAAGGATCCTTCTTGTTAGAGGGCCTGGCCTTGGCTGATTCCAGTCAGGTATCTTAGCCTGACGTTTAGCCTTCAACTTGTTTACTTCCTCAAATAGCTGTAGGATAAGGTGATCCTGAGTAGAGTCATGTACTACTGGAGCATTCCTTCCTAAGTTTCCATCACCTTTTGGAAGTAGGGAAATTTGACCAAGGCTAGGTGGTTTTTTCTTTGGACTCACCATACTGGCCTCTAGGGTATGCCTGTTGGTAGCCCTTTGAGTCTTCTACATTCTCATGTTCCTCCAGAACTTGTCGTTCTTTCCCTAGATTGGTAGCTAGCATGAGATGTGGTACAGGACCGAATGTTTCGGAAACCCTTGGGTCCTTGATCTTTGAGCTTATGTGGATGGGGTTTTGTCGACGTTGCCTCAGGAAGTCTCGATAGTTGTGATAAATAACCTTCAATCTTTTTACTCCCTCTGCAAGGAAGTGCCTCCCTTTATTTCTCCTAGTCCGGGTCGAAGTAGCTGGGTTGAGAGAAGTCTTATGTTAATTAACATATTGATGAGTAGCTTTCACCTCATCAGGAATATCCATGTTGAAGGTCGGTGACTCTCTATCTTAGGGGAAACCCAGGTGATGGTTGATGTCCACAGGGGTAATAGGTTCGTGTGACTGAGTATGCCTAGCCTCGTGGAGCATTTCAAAGAGCTTTTCATACTGCTCTTGGAGGATTTCATTCTTCATTGCTATCTTGTTGTTCTGAGCCTCCTGCTCTTCGACTTTAGCTTAAAGAGTAAACTTTTTTCATTCTTTCCTTCGCTGCCTCACACTAGGCACGAGGGAAGTGTCGTTCTACGTGTTGTGGCTTCCTTCGCTCCCCATGTTGGAGAAAGATGCCTGGTTAAATGAGAGTGTATGAATGATGGAAACCAGCTTGACAAAGCTGAAGGGAGTAGGAATAAGTGTCACTTCCCACAGACGGTGCCAAATGTTGATGCACAAAATCAGTAAGGACTTTGGAACAACATAAAGTGTCAAGTTTGTGACCTTCACTCGGTTGCTTCAGTTACTAGTGAGGATAAATATGTAAAGAGATAGAGACAGGGAATCAAACATAAGATGTACGTGGTTCACCTTAAGTCTGGCTATGTCCATGGAGTAGAGGAGTTCTCATTAATAGTGAATGGTTTACATAAATACATAGGTTCAAGCATAATCATCATTAGTGAGTTCTAATGACTACTTTAAGTACAATAATGACATTATGGATTAATTATAAAAGAACGGTCGATGTGGGACTTTATGAGCTTTATTTTGATGTTGACATGTGTCGTGTTATGATTGGCCTCCTGGTTGGAGGGAAATTCTTGTGCTTCGGCAGGGGTGCCTCAGTATGAACCCCTTAGTGAGTCTTTGAAGGTATGATGTTAACCGGTGCTCGGTAGTTTCGGGATTGGTTAAGTATGGTACAAACATGATACAAGCTTTGGAGATGGAAAGTCAAAATTGAAGAAATAATTTTCTGCATCAAACCAGTTCACCAATATCATCATGCAATCAGGTTCTTCCAAAACAACAGTTTTTATCTCATATTTTTACAGCCCTGATAGCATGAACATGGATGACCTAACTTTACGTTTTTCGAATTTTAGATTCTACATAAATTGTGTATGCATTATATTCATAATCTTGTTGAATTATATGAATTCATATTGTGATATTACTATGAATTATAATATGCAATTGAATTTAATTGAATAGAAAAAAAATATGCTAAGGTTTTGGTGGAAATCCACTGAGCCACTAAGTTCCCCTATGCCGAGCCGCGAACTATGAGCCAATAAGGCATGCACCCCTCCGTTGAACCCAGAACGCGACACCCATGGCGTCGTCCTTGTCCCTTTGGGCTCGGGCCTATACACCACCACCACGACCAACTCCGATGACTTGCAATCATCATTGATGAAGGATATAGCCGAGATTCCTTCGAATCTCACCGAATTTTAATCTTTCTGTCAAGAAAAATGTGGTAGACTAGCCGATATTTATATCAGTTAATGAAAGAGCCCAATGCAAAAAAATGCACGTTGGGTCTTTGAAACAGTTCAAATCATTTTGATAGCTCAATCCCTTGCTTTGTTCTATAGTTAGGGGCCTTTTCAATAAGGCTCGCGTAGGGGCGCTCGCGTTTTTTGGCTTCCCTAAAAAAAATTTGAAGTTGGTAAAGACCCACCCCTTGTTTCAGTCAGAATGAGTCTTGAAATCTTGATTTCAAATTTGTGGGTTTTTGGCTCTTCGACATTGAGAGTAACTCTCTTCGTCACTCATGCGTGGCTCTCTATTAAAACCTGACTTTCCCTGATGGTCTCGACCTAGAACACAACCACCAAAAGTGACGGCATTGGTCTTCCTTTTCGGCGAGCACACCAAGCAACGACCTGAAAAAAAAATTAGTTCTTTTTTTTTTCGTTCCTTTGGGCTCGCATGTAGTGGCCCAATTCTTTGGCTTGGTTCGAGTGACATCAGCCCATGAGGCTAAGGTGTGTCTTAGTGCACCGCGGAACACACGATCGCTGCCTTTTTTGGGCTATTGGATCTTGCCCCATTTTGGACCTGCTTCTTGCACTGCTTTGCTTGAACTAACTCTGGCCCAATTTTTTGGGTTTAGACTTCCCAATTCTATTTTTTCTTATGCCTTGGGCCACCAATTATATTGCCTTTTTTTAGGCCTTCTGGGTTTTAATTTTTTTGCCCAACTTTTAATTTTGGCCCGAAGTCAAAATAATTAAATTATAACTCTAGACATGAAGATCTATGTGCTTATTTTCTTATTGCATATTTTTGTATATATTGCATTTGTTTGCAAGTATTATGAACTTAAAGTTCATACTTCCGAACCCAAAGTTTCGGAAAAGTTCCATAGAAACCTGAAGTTTCTTTACGCGCAACATTCATGTTGAGACACAAAGTTCTCCATGCTTAAATACGTTTAAATCAAACTATGTCTTAAAACCTGCATGTTCTAACTTTGTTGTTTATGGAAATTTTATTTCCTAAAACATCAATCACATTCTTGTTTTCGCTATTCAACGCATCATCGAACCTTAACAAGTTCGATTTCATTGATTTGAAAGCTTTGAATAAGAAACTAGTTTCTGTGGATACAAGACATGACACCCCGCTTGACTACGACTAGTTGCGAAATCATTGTAACCAGTTATGGTGTGGAAGAGCTGAACAAGCCTCCGCTATGATCTTCATTCAAAAACTTATGCATGAAGCATATCAAATGGAAGTACCTCACTATCGAGGACTCCATGGCCCTTTGACTTGCTATGGACCATTTCAAATCATGCAAAGATGAATTCTTGCCCGAAGCAAAACATGATTGAAACCTTTACGTCCATGAATAGGTACAATTTTAAAGTTTATATTCGATCGAATTTTGACTGGAAGAAAATCTTTCTCGTCGTTCTATAGCTATATCACTCCTGAAGTAGCAGCATAGGGAGCGGAAGTTACCAAATTCTCAAATCTGATTACTACCACACTTGTGAAAGAAAGGTACCCTAACAATTCGGTTGGGAGGTACCGAACAGTATAGACCTGGTTTCGACTGGAGTCCACCTAATGGTGCACCAACGTGCATGCTCTACTTTGGTAAAGGTGCACCAAATAATATTGCTCTGCTTCGGTAGAGGCTACTGAACAGACCCCTCCAGCTTCGGCTAGAGCCTACCGAACGCAAGTCTGGGTCTGTCTCTCTCTCATAATCCCATCTCAAGTTTGTTTTACACCATATGGTAGAATCATGCTTACCACAAGGTGGTATCACGCCCGAAGCATGATCCTTGGCACCTAAAACTTCAAGAATAAGGGATAGTATTCCCGAACCTCAACCTTGCAGAATCTAATTCAGTTTTGACAAAA
Source organism: Pyrus communis (assembly GCF_041283825.1). NCBI lineage: Eukaryota > Viridiplantae > Streptophyta > Magnoliopsida > Rosales > Rosaceae > Pyrus > Pyrus communis. Next base: position 29,992,714 of record NC_142580.1, read on the forward strand.
TAGATCATTGGTTATGCACTTGTATGTGCCACTACCAATGTTGTTGAGGAGTATCATTCCCATAATCAATCTGTGAGACTAATTTTGCTCCACCTAACACATGTGGAAGAGCAAAATTTGACATGGAAGGCTTATTGGTCGAACCCCCTTGTATATTTGTTTACTTTGTGAACAATTTATTTTATTCTCGGACTTAAGATTGGTGTTTGGATGTCACTATTATTCTCAAATAAGAGTTAATTAACAAAAAATTATCACATGTGACTAATACAATTAACTCATGCTTAGGTATGTTTTGTGGGGAAGTTAGCAGTCTAGTTCTATGCTAACTTCATACCTAATCATCCCCTGACAACCTTTTAGGCTTATCCAACCTGATTGTGGGGCATGGCACTGCCATATATTGTCCAATGGTACTAATTTTACCATAAAGGGAAGCCTTATACTCACTTCGTTCCGAAAGAACGCCTTGTTTGAGCTTTAGGGATGTTCGAGAGCATTTTTACCATATTGAAACCAGTGTAGAAAATGGAGTAAAGTTCCTTGGCATATTACCATATTGCACTTCCTACGAATATAGCTAGAAGCATATTCTAGAGAAGATGAAACACTTAACGAGTGGATTACACCCATTTAGGTCCATTATATGGCCAGCCCGAAGCCTGCGATTTCAAAGGGATTTTTACTATGGATGTACATTTAGGATATCTAGGATGATCCGTGATGCGCCATTTTAGGTATCCTCTTACCAGAAGTAAAGACGTTTAGATACTTTATAGTATTGGTTGATACTTCTACACATTGGTCACACATGTTGTTGTTGTCCACAAGCTATATTCTCCACACTAGTGGCTCAGATTAACAAGCTCAGGGCTCACCATCCTGATTATTTGATTAAATCTATTTGATTGGAAAAGTTGGAGAATTTACATCGAAAACTTTCAATGGATATTGCATGTCGATTGGGTTTTGAAGTTGAACATCAAGTACCCCATGTTCATACATAGAACAACCCAGTAGAAGCATTAATTAAATGCCTTCAAATGATTGCGCGATCGTTAGTCATACATACCAAGTTCTCAATCTCTGCTTGGGGCCTTACAATATTGCAAGCAACCATGTTGGTCCGCCTGAAACCCGTTATGACCCAACCTTATGAAAGGCATGTCAGTTGGTTGCCAAATATGAACTCGACATATTGCATCTACGCATCTTTGGTTGTCTGGTCTATGTGCCATTTTGCATCACCCTTTTGTACCACAAAAAAAAAAAAAAAATAGGTCCTCAGGAAAGGATGGAAATCTATGTCGGTTATGATTCTCCTTCTAATATTCGTTACTTAAAACCTTTGACAGACGATCTCTTTACTGCTCGTTTTGCGAATTGTCACTTTTATAAGACAATCTTCCCGCCGTTAGGGGGGATAAGAACACCAACGTTCCTACAAGAATGACGCGAATTATCGTGGACATCCCCATTATGTCTCATCTCGATCCTAATCTAGATCGTCAGAGTATAACCAGACACTTCCTCTGATCTAGCAAAAGTGACGAGATCACATATACCAGCTATAAATGTGCCTGCAAAGATGTGTACCAAATGTACGACGGATATTTATCCCAAAAGCCGGAATGCCACTATTGTGGCCGACCCTCGTACATTTGCAGCTAGCCAATCAATTTGTCCTACTCCAAAAGCATGGCAAATCACTCGGTTCGAAGAATTCACCTTTCCCAAAAGTGGAGGAAAGTGGCACGAATGAATCCGCCCCTCGATTGCTGTCTCAATCCTTTTCATCTCATCAGATTAAATCTGGTTTACTCCCGAGACCTGAAGCTCTTGGTCCAGTATACTAGTTTGGATGAGATATGGAATTGGAATGAGATTATCATAGGTGATGTTTCATTTATATGGTAACTACCGACATAAATGAAAATCGACGATAACGAACCGCTTTCCGTAAATTATTGTTAACATATAAGTGATTGGTCAACTAGAAGAATCAATCTACGATGAATGAGGTGAATGAAATAGTCTGAATGACGCCTTGTGGCGCAAGGCTTCTCTCATACGCCCTATGATTAATGCGGCATTACAAACGTGGTTGCAGTGTCTTTGGGATCTTGATACCAAACCTACATGGAGTTTCCAAAGGACTTACATGTACTGATTCAAATAGTTCTAGACCATAAGAACACCATCTTGGTTCTAATGAGGCCTTCACTTTGCGGATGCAGAACTATTTAGGCAGATGTGGTATACCCTTCTAAGTGAATATTTGATCAGTTAGGGATATATGCCCCTGCATGTACAAAATATGAAATTGCTAGAGTTAAGAAAACTGACTCGCACCTAAAGTGGGATTGGAAGATGATTGATCTTGGGAAAACTCAACATTAGCTCGACCTGAAGTTTCGAGCTAGTTCTGGTGGTATTCTGGTCTACCGTTCAAACTAGACCCAGAAGGTGTTACGTCCGAGTTTACCCTGATCGTTTATACGCTAGATGCAAATGAGACATTTACGGAGGATATGAAACATAAGGTTTCATATTGGAATGTGAGGCAACCATATCTAAGTACAATTGGCCTTCATTGTAGTTAGCTCAATGCACTAGATCAAACATCATATGTGCTGATAATCTTTTGGCATAAAGCAGCACTGCGCCTACACGCCACCACCAAATTTGGTGCTAAAGACCTTTTTTCTGTTACTACAAATTTGGGTTTATCTATCCTTATGCATCTCAGAATACATCACACCCCATTGATCTTCAAAATGATGCCTACCTTGTAGGATTCGTTGAATCAAATCATATGTCTGACCATACAAGGTACGTTCCCGAATGTTTATGTCTTTACTATTAAGGAAAACTACAATATCTTGGAGGTTCGATATAGACCTTTGTTGAGAAACCTTTGAATCGTTCTAAAGATTCGCTGTATTTCATCACGTGAGAGATATGGTTGAGAACTCTTATTGAGCATATTCAAACTCCCTATGATTTTCATACATCGTTGAGTCCCAATAACGATCCATGAAGACAACGCTGTATGTATCGACCAGATAATGACACATCCCAACAAGTCAACACCAAGCATATTGTGTCTACATCAGCATGAGCATTAGAAGATTGAAGGCAAGCAGTCTGATCCTAGACAACCTTGCTGACCTCTACAAAATCACTGCCAAAGTCTACCTTCTAGAAGCTTGTTCGAGGAATTAGTTTGTGTAACTTTCTCACTTGCGATGCTTGTAGTTTCATTTGGAAGTACTGTCAAACTCAAAGGGAGTATCCCGAAGTATACTCACTTGACCTTAATATACTCTTTTTCCTAAGATTAGGAGCATATTTCCTACTGGGTTTTTGCTACCTGACTAGGTTTTGATGGTGCACCCATCCTAGGTTTGTCATACCTTTGTGTACGTCCTACTTGCGTCTCGAAGACGTATAGTTTTGGCTTAATTCAACTTCTCACTTTTTTTCCTTTGACTATGGGCTTTTGTCCCACCTTGGGTTTTGACATAATGATGTTTTGTGAGTTTTACTACCCATGCATTCTTCCGTTTGTTTTGAGCCTCGTATTCTCTACTTGTGCCGACTAGACGAGACAACTTCATCAACTACTTCTACATTTGCGGGATGATCTAATGCGCCATCTACTTGAGTATTTGCACACTTAAGGGGGAGTGTTGTGATATATGTTCTAATAAATATTGTGATTGTGTAAATTCTAAGTAGAGATAAATTAGGAATCCTTTGGGATCTAGAAGATCTTTCCTAATAAACTTTGTATTACTTGGAGAGCAAGTTTCTCTCATCCTTATTACTATAAATAAAGGCACAATGATTGGGGAATTAACACAATTCCTCAAGTCTATTATCCACTCTCTTTCTTTCCATGTTGCACCTCTCAGTTAAATATAGTCCACAACATGAAAAAACATTCAATCATTAAAGATTATTTCAGTTCTTTAATATTTAATTATTAAAACTTGGTTTTTTAATTTGATCGCCAAATCAAAACTCTTCATCCTAATTCTTTTAGCCTTCATCTGCCCTCTCTCTCTTTTTAAATTCCTAGAGAAACCTCTCTGAAAATCCTAACATGGCACTGCGAGCGAAGTCGATGGGTTTCCTCCTTCGACAACTTTGACGGCCTCTACGTCTCATCGGAGGTTGAGGCCTTCCTCCCCACCTACTTAGATTTCGACATAGTTGCGTCAAATTCAGGGTCCTCTGAATAAGGTAGCTTTGCGATCTCGGTTGCGGCGATGGTAAAGGGTCTTTGGAAATATGGGGTTTGCGACTTTGGTTTCCTACGATTCCACTTCTTCAGATGTTGCTCTGTGAAAGGGGGGTTTCAACTTCATTGAGATGGAGATTTTTAAAGAGAAAGGATGGGGGAGGAAGGTAGGTGAAAGTTGGTAGGTGGACAATTGATTTTGTTTCCTAAGGAGTCAGGAAGAGTGAGCTAAGGGCTCAGTGCCTAAGACTCTACAAGTTTGGGTGCCTAGAGAATGAGGTGGGTAAGGCCATGCAAGTGGTTTTTGCAGAGAGAGAACATCAATCAACGGATTTGAAAAACAATCCAGGATCTGAAAAAAAGTAAATCATGAAATTAATTATATTTTAATGCTCAAATTATGTGGGCTTGATTAAAGGGACAATTGAATGGTCATTCATTACATAGTTAACAATTGATTAAAGGAACAATTTGCAAGGGCTGATGTGTTGCTAGAAGATGGGGTTAAAGTGCAGAGAAAAAGGTGGGAAAAAAGGAAGACAGATGGCAGAGCGAAATTATTTGAAGGGAAAGCAAAAGTGTTGCAGAAATTAAGAGGCATCGTAAGAGAAAGTGCCTGACCTATATATAGGGACACTGCATATGTCTTCTCCGGGTTTAGGAATATGCTACCTCAACTTAGAATGTGACTCCATGTCAGAGATATGCCATGAAAGTCAATCTTTGGAAGAAACCTTTCAGGATACTGTCTGTATGTATAGATAACTCTAATACAACAAAAGGCAAAGTCACTTATTAGGACTATCTCAATAAACGATATATGTCCAAAATAGTGAATCCATGGACAATGGATTGATGGAAGAAGTAATCTAATGATGTTAGACTGCAGAGACCTTCTTCACATAACCATAATGTCCAAAAGGTTCTTGGTCATAAGATTGTCAGAGGGATACTAACAATACATAGACCAGTACATACTATGTCCCCTTCAAATAGGAAGGATGGAAAGTCTCAAGCCATTTGTGTAGTGACACTAAGACAAGTATGTAGGTGCTCATTAAGGGAATGAGTTCACTGAACACAATCAAACGAGAGTACTTGCATGGAGGTCTACTCACATGTCCAGCAAGTAACTCTACTGGTTGGAATAATGTAAGTAATCCTTTGAACTAAGACATCATAGTTGTCTTGGGGATACGTTGTTGATCATTTGATAATGAGATGTGACGACATCTGATCTTGGATGTGTTCTATACATTGTTGGGGTTAGTGATTTATTGTCAGAGGCATGTGAATGATCAACAAGGGATCTCTAATCCTCGTTATGAGAGGAAGAATACTTTAAGATATGATTCAGGAATCTTCGGCCGAAGTATTGAGCGTAATGATGGAAGGTGTTCCTATACGACTCAATTGAATCATATAACTTAGTATAATCACACTAGGGGTTTGACATAAAGTATCCATACCCTAGTAATATGATTGTGAGTATTGTATTAGAGAATGATCGAATTACATTGTAATTCCAACTGAATAGGTTCTTCGACCAAATTCTACATTAGCTTGGGTAGCCATGATATATGGTTAGATGTCACTCATGGCTTGTGGGTTCTTCTAGATGATTAAATAAGTAGTCATCAAAGAACAAAAGGAGAATTAAAGGTAAGTTTTAATTCACTAAGTGATTGCATAAACATTAATCAATTGGATTGACACCAATCACATCACTGCCTCACTAATTGGAACCTAAAACGATTGTACACCGATACACTCGTGTGTTGAGAAAATTAATGGATGATGGAATTAATTAATTGGATTAATTAAGTGTTATGATTGATTAGAATGTCTAAATCAATCATAGAGACGATAAAATATCGTTTTGGGTTTAAAGAAAAGTTTGGGTACTTTTGGGTCTAGTGGGCCTAAAACAATTGGGCTTTTAATGCAAGCATAAAAATGCCTTAAATTAATAAAAGCTAAAGCCCAAACTAACACACAGTGGCCGGCCATTAAGGGTGAGTAAAGGAGAGAGGGTAAAAGTTAATTGTTAACTTACTTATCTCACCTTTATATAGAAAGATATAGGAAAAGGTTCCTTAGGGTTTTTGGTGTGAGCTTTTGCCTCAAGGGAAAACAAAAATATCTCTCTCTTGGTGGAGGAAGCAAAGGAGTTCCAAACCCATCAAGGTGGAGGAAGCAAGGAGGGAGGCTAGGCTCAAGAACTTCCAAGAGGCTCGTCTTGGAGGTGGTCACTTATTGGACTCAAGTCAAGGTCCAAAGGTAAAACACATTTCTTCTTAAACTTGTTTTTCAATAAGTTTCTTAGATGCAACAAATATGAACCTATGCTTCTTGAAGGGGATTTGCATGACTATAGCTTTGATAATATGTTTGCGTTGCTTATATATGTTAATTTTGAATTGAATATGCACACTAGTCACTTGAAATCCCACTTAAATATCAATATTTCTCTTCACTCCAAACCACTCATTGTCAGTCACTTTAAGCAGAGCTACACTTGTCCCTGTACCTCTCCATCTATGTCGTGTATAAGCTTTGGAAGATCAACTTTAGACACTGCCTCTTTCCTTACCACTACATTAGTTTTAGAGTCATTTCCCAAACCTTCCTTTTCTGATCTTATTATGAACAGAGTGTGAAGGCGAAAAAAATCACTCTCTCACATAAGATTCTACTTCAAATCAAAGCTTAAGCATTTGATCTCTCCATAAAAAATAAAAAAATAAAAAAATAAAAAGAACTTGATCTACAAGTTATGCTAGAAAATCATCAGTTTCATATGTGAAAATTGAAATGCACATAATTTTTTTTTTTTTTCGGTTTTTGCAATGGATGTTTTGAAATTGAAAAGAAGGTGGTTTTTATGAAGTAGGAGTTACCAAATCCAAGATTCAGAATTTTATGATCCTCCTACACAATTATTTTGATTTGTCTTTTATATTATTTTCTTTGGAATGCATTTTTGATTTGTAAGTATAGTAAATTGTAGCAGTGGTCCCTCAACTTTAATCAAATTGGAGCAATGGTCCCTCAACTAAAAATCCATTACCATTGTCCCTCAACTCACCAAAATATGTAGCTATGGTCCTTAGAATCAATTTCGTCAAAATTTTGTCAAAATGAGTTATGTTGAAAGGACCATTGCCATAATTGGGGTCTCTCAACTCATTAAAATGTGTAGCTATGATCATTTTCGTCAACTTCGTCAGAATTTTGTCAAAATGAGTTATGTTAGAATGAACATTGCTACAATTGCGTTGAAGTTGAGAGACAATTGCTCCAATTGGATTAAAGTTGAGGGACAATTTCTCTAGTTGGATTAAAGTTGAGGGACTAATGGTAATGTATCTTTAGTTGAGGGACCATAGTTGCATGTTTTGATGAGTTAAGCGACTGATGATAATGAATTTTTAGTCGAAGGACTATTGCTCCAATTAAATTAAAGTTAAGAGACCATTGTTAAAATTTACTCTTGTCAGTAAGAAGCTGTAATGCTTTCAGGCATCCCGCTTCTCACATGACTAGACAAATCCGCAAAGTAGCGAGAGGACAAAGTTTACTACCTCGGAAAGAGATCCTTTCCAAATCTCTCCCTCCAAAGCCTAAGGATCAAATGATCCGGGCCTTTGAAATTTGATCAAACGGCTAAAATTATTATAACTTTTAAAATGGTACCTTATTTTTAGCCGTTGGATCAAACTTTAAGGACCCATATCACTTGACCCTTGGGCTTTGGTGGAAGAGATATGGAGAGGATCTCTTTCCTACTACATCTGGATTAATTTGGTTGTCCGACCCCACTCAATTATCCACATTGCTTCTTAGATCACGTGAAGAGATCCATGTCAGCCCATTTAAAATATTATTAATTTTTTTTCATAAAATAATAAAGTACAAGAAATAAATAAGAAATTATATAAAGTCTAAGGAGTTAGGATATGTGGTGCTAGGATCTTCGTTGCTAAGATCTGTGTAGCTAGAACCCCCTCGACTTGTTTCCTCGTCTCTTGCACGCCTCCTTCGCACCACGTCTCTTTTTTTTTTGATGTCCAAAAATATTTAGAATTTGGAGACATTCCTACTAGAGGCTTGTTCATAGTGTCATGATCTACTTGAGCCATGCTTTCTTCTCTAAGCGTCTGGCTTTCTGGATTAAGTATTTCTCTTTGTCTCTCATTAGCCGCATCACGTCTCTCAGTAGCTACTAAGATTTCTTGCAGAGACACAGCTTTTGCCTTATCTCTTGCCGCGTCCCGTGCCATGTTCAGTTCACCTTGGCGAGCAAGTTTGTCCATATATTTTGTGTAGATTCTTAAAAGAACTCCCTTTTTTCTTTGCCGCTTTTTTACCTTGAGGCATTAGGGACCGACGAGTCGACTTCGGCACTTCTTTAAGCGTCCCTTCCCGTTCTTCAAATGTGTCGCCTTCCTGTTCGGCCGAGTCTGCTTCTTACAAACTGTGTAGAGGGATGCCGTGCATGACAACTTCTAGACCGGTTGGCACAAGTTTGTATATGGGACAATCTTTGACAACATCCCAACATTCCCATCTGGTGAATGATTTGTTGTTGTTGTTTGCATTGTAGAATGCTTGTGCTTGTAGTGTCTATAAAATGTGGGATAAGACAATATTATAAAATGCGGGTGTAATACAAATAAATAAATTAAAATATTGATGCGTGGTAAGAAATTTTGTATAAATAAATAAGACTTTTTTAACTTTCGTAGACTTTTATTGACTAATAGGAACTCCATAAAATTCAGACTTTTAATGCTAGATTTTTACAGATTTTTGAGAGTTTAATGCTAGACTTTTGTAGAGTTCAAAATAATTTAACAAACTTTGCAATAATTTTTACTATTTTTTTTATTACCGATGAACCAATTAAGGGCTATGACTGAAATTGTTACATGCGAAAGAATCTTTAACTCATGAACATTTTAATGTTTTTATTCCACATTCTTGTAAGTGCATGTTTCTAATGTGGTGTTGGTGTGGTGAAGGAGTGGGTAGTGGCGGATCAAGTATTTTAACATTGAGTGGTCCCAATATACATAGACGAAGCTACGTGAGGGTAAGGAGTGGTTACCGCTCCTCCCCTCTCCGGAAATCAAGCCCAAGAGCAGTGGTTTGCCTTTCTGGTCCCATTGGAAGTGATGAAATTTCTAGTTTTCCGGCCTTTTAGGTTTCCCTACTCTAGCACAGCGTAGGCTGCGTGCGAGTTCTCATTTTTTTTTTTCCTTAAAGATAATTACCAGGCTTGGCGAATGAAAGGAGGAATGAAGATCTGCATTTTACAGCTTCTGGAAATGGAGTTCTGGTTCTAACGAAGAAGAAGAGGGAGGAAGAAGAGAGACTTTCTCTTTCTCCGATCCCACCCACGTGCCCTTTCAAAATTACCCCAATTTCTTTTCTTTTTTTTAGCCATTGGCCAATCAATGTGCACCACCTAACTTGCTATTTAATGTGCTGATTTATCTTGAGATTTGTTTTTTTTTTAATTATTGTCCAATTAATTTGACCATTTTTTTCAATTTTTTTTAAGCTACACAACGTTATTTCTCTTAAAATCTAAGAAATTGAATGAACGCTTCAATGAGGTAAACATCGAGTTGCTTCTTTGTATGGCATGTTTGAGTTCGGTGAATAATTTTTCATCTTTTGAATAATTAAGCGAGAATATCTTTTTTTGGACCACAAGGTTTCAATTTCAGCATTTTATACCTAATTAAATGTCTTTACTTTTATTTTTATGACTGGTTTTAAAACGAAGCAAACAATTCAAACTTTTTCCCTTCTCTTATTGTAAAATAAGTGTAGAATTATCCTCTATAATTAGAAAACAAAGGAAACAAATGAAAATGAAAACACAAAAAAAAAAAAAAAAAAAAGGAACCAAAGAGAAGAACACACAGACAACCAAGATGAAATTGATCAGCAATGAAAAACAAAAAGGCAAAGACATAAATAAAGTGACCTAGCATTAGTTTCTATAAGCTAGGGCCCAAAAATAAACAGCCTCACAAATACTCAGTAAACGAATAGAAGAATCTCTATAAGCTAAGGCCCACAAATACTCATTAAATGAATAGATGAAACGACACCGTCCAATCGAGGGTTAAGAAATAAAGAGTAGTAGTTTTTCTCTTTCTTCTTTAGGCTGCATGTTGGTTCTTTCTTCATTGGCCGCCATTACCACCGCACACCCAGACTTGGGTGGTTCTTGGAGGTCCTTACAGCCACTTATTCAAACTTCCGGGTGGTCCTGGGACCACCTTGGTCCCTTAGTAGATCCTCCCCCGAGAGTGGGGGTGATAAGCCTAAGAGGTGTTTATACGATGATGAGTATCACAAGGTGGTGGTAGAAGAATGATATAATGGTGGCGGTGGCGGCAACATTGGTGATGATGGTGGCAATGATGATGGCAATGTCGACAATAGGGTAGTGGGGATGGTCATCGTTAAGTCGTGGTGACCACATGGTGTGGTGGAAGTGGAAGTAGTGATCCTCATTGCATTATAGTGAAGTATATCATTAAAGAAGTGAGAAAAAGAAATCCGTCAAAGAAATCCGTCAAAATCTTAGTGGAAGATGTTGGATTTGATACGACAATGCAATATCATAAAAGCCCTCGAAGTTTATCAAGGTCCATAACTTTTTTAAATGGGTAAATTACATTTTACCCCCCTCAGGTTTGAGATCAATTTCAATTCCTTACAACATCTTTAAAACATTTCACTTTCATACCTCACCTATTATTTTATTTCAATATAGTACATCCGTTACATTTTCCATCAATTAATCCATTAAGAGCTAACGTGGCTACCACCTATATGCCACGTGGCAAATTTTTTTATTTTTTTTAAATAACCGGAATCTTCAAAAAAAAAAAAAAAAAAAAACTGAAAAACGTAGAACCTACCCCACCTTCCCCGCAACCCCTCCCCACCCTTCTTCCCCCTCCAGAGCCGAGCCTCCCAACCACCTCCCTCTTCTCCACTCTCTTCACCTAATCCCTCATTATCATGTCCGCATCCCGACGCGATTTTGTTAATCGAGCCCGAGAGTTGGCTGTAGGTGAAAGATCCGGCCAGGTTGAAAACTGGGTCAGATTGCTGGTAGCAATCGGAGTAGGGACCGCATTGGAGCCAGTTGACATCACTACCGGTGTCGAGCACCATGTAGAACAATTTTGCCAGAGTCTCAACGCCGATCCAGGAGAAGTACTTGCCGCTACCCTGGCTAACGCCGGAGACGACGGGGGTGGAGAGGTCCTGGGGTTGGATCTTGGCGTGCATGGGCTCGAGATCCCCTTTTTTTATCCCCTGGAGTGCCAACTGGAGCTTGGTATGGAGCGAGTTCACTCGGGCCGAGTCGCGGCCGAATCTGGTAAGGGTGAGGGATTTGTATTCCTTGTGCTAGGAATTGAAGAGGGCGTCGTAGGGGTGGAGCTGAGGGAGAAGAGGGGTGGGGAGGGGTTGCGGGGAAGGTGTGGGTTCGAAGCTTTTCAATTTTTTTTTTTTTGAGGAGATTCAGGTTTGAAAAAAAATTATTTTTTTTTTTTTGCCACGTGCACAAATGTTGCAACCACATCAACTCTTAATCAATTTATGGATAAAAAATGTAACGGAAGTACTATATTGAAATAAAATAGTAGGTAAGGTATGAAAGTGAAATATTTTAAAAATGTTGTAAAAAATTGAAATCAATTCCAAACCTGAGAAGGTAAAATGTAATTTACCCTTTTAAAATCCACGAACTCATAAAAATGTCTTTATTCAATACAATGATTTTTATTGACTTCATAAGAGTCTATACGCTTGAATTTGAGAGTTGCAACATCTATCAAACTCCATATCCCATTCACTTAAAGTCATAATTAGTATTAAATTTGCCATTTATAAGATTCAAAGTTAGACGTTTGTCACATTTCACTTACAAGTGAAAAAAAATACATTGGACCTTAGTTTTCGCCAAATTTTTTATATATTCTTCAATCAAAGCATGTTTTCGACACCATTGCCCGAACAACTGAAACTTTTTTTGGGGGGTGGGGAAGCAAATTGGCTTGTCAAAGTCAGTGTCTTATTTTGTTTAGGATTGTATTAGGAAAGAATTAAGTTTCTTTGTACAATTTAAATTGGAATCCTAGAAGCATAATTAGAAAAAGAAAAGAAAGTGTACTTCCCTATTCCATATAGAATAGGAAATAAAAAACTTTCCAACACCCTATACATATAAATAAGGTGCCGCAAGGCTAGAAAAAAATAGGAGAACAACCAAAGACATCTGAGAGAAAATGGATTAGTTATAGGATTTGCAAAAGTACTGTATACTCCATTAATTATCAAAGAAGCCATGGTTTCCCTCTACCTGGGGAAACCACAACTAGATGTAGAAAAAAGTTATCGAATCAATTGTGCGTTTGTAGTTATTCTCTAATTTGTTTAGTCTATTGTTTGGATAGATAAAAAACAAGATCTAGAGGAGAGTCGGAATTTATAACACATTGAAATGGGTTATTTGCAACTCGACATCGACGAGCAGCAGTAAATCAATCTAACTAGCTAACAAATTAGCACTGAAGTTGATAAACTAGCATGAATTAACACCAACTAGTTGCAACATTCTTTCACAACCCCAAAAGAAAAAAAAGAGGAAAAATATTGCAAACACCCTAAAAAATTATTCAGCTGATCCATGAGATGAAATTTCAAAGCGATCACTGTTCAAAAGGAACACGCACGAATAACCGCCCATGCAGGCTAACCACAGCAGATGTTTGGAGCGCATCAATTTTGCCAGGTAAGCTCACAACCTGGAAAACGCAACATAAACTATAATGGAACTGTGATAACAAAAATAAAAAACTTGTAATATATTGTTAAATCTTAACATATTTATCTCCCTCCAACGCTCATGGCAGATAGGAGAGTTTAAAGACCACAAATGCTCACAAATAACCAAATCAAAGCTTTGGTCCAAAATATACCATCGTTGGAGTCGGCATTGGTTTGGACAAACCCAACCAACCTGAGATCCAACCTGCACTTTTGGTAACTCGAGCAAGATTGGGAAAGGATCCGACTCCTATTCTTGGATAAACAACTTAATGATAATTTTTCAGCCTGAACTACAAGTTGACCAAACAGTTTCTGATTTGGATGATTATTTTCTTTTTGCAGGGATGTCCATAACTTAAGAAAGTATGAAATCATTATTGTACAAAGACTGCATATATATGCCTGCAAGTACCTTACATATTACTGTATGCATCAATAAAACATGTTTTTTATTTTTTATTTTATTTATCATTAAGTTTTATAAAACCTCATGCCTCTTTACATACATAATCGTTTGATAACATATTTTAGGTATCAGTTTCGTATACCAACAAAAAATGTGATGCTCCCCAATGAAAATCCCATATGATTACCCATTTCAAAGTCATAAAGCTCTTGTGGTTCAGTTTGGCAACTTTATTAGCACTCCAAAATTGTCATCATGCACTTCTCCCTCCATTGTGTGTTTTTTTTTTTTTAGGGAGGAGTCCATGATGACTATTTGGAGTGCCAATACATCTCCCATTCAATTTGGTGTTTTCTTCCCTTCATTACTTTAATCTTTTCTGCTAATTTGGAAATATGAGTAAACCATCTTTGGGTTTTTGGGATCCCACAGGTAATATATATATTTATTTCTGATCCATGCACGAACCTTAGAAGCTAATGGTAAGTATTAGATACCTTCTTAAATGGTGTAATACCCCAAGGATTGTCAATCTGCTCTGGTTGACCTGTTATAACAAGACGTCCAGCTGGATCTGATTGAACTCGGACCTGGTAGGAGTACCATAGATTAAGACACATACTATCTAGATGTCAAAAATGATGGTGAGGAAAATTTTCAAGCGTACGTCAATTGATGCCATATTATGCATATTTAAGGACAATTCAAAGATCCCATTTGATAAATCATTTTGTTAATAACTTATAGTTTTCATTTTTTTTTGTTTTTTTTTTGTTTGAGAGAAAGGGGAGATACATGGGAGAAATGATGCATATAGAAGAGTGCAGGAAAGATGGTGAGAGAGATATAGAAGATATATAAATATTAAATATACAAAATGAAAACTAAAAAAATCAAAAACCAACAACTACTTTCAGTTGTTTTCACTTCCAAACTTTTGTTTTCATTCATTCTTCTTTACTTCTTCCCCTCTCTTGCATCACCCCTCTTCGTCCCACCTTTCCTCATATCCCAGGCAAACAAAGTGAAAACCAAAAACTAAAAACAAAATGGTTATCAAATGGGCATTTAGTGTCTTCTATATTCAGACACGCGCGCTTAAATATTGCATAGAAAACGGAGATCAATTTTTGGAAGATTCTTAAACAGAGGATCAAGATCCCGTTTAGAATGAATACATGGAGTTATAATAGAGAAACTCTTGTGATTCAATGAAGCATGAAGATTGAAGACTTTATATGTTGAAGGCAAAGACTAGTGAAGCAACACACCAGATTGATTCCCAATAGGAAGTTATGCAACGTGATAATTGATGGAAGTTTAAATAACATATTATCACTAGAAATGCTTGAACAAGCTCAAATTTAAAACTAAGAATTACCCACTTTTACAAGCTTTCTTGGTTCACAAAATGGATTGAGGTAAATGTTCATATTCATTGTCTTGTATCATTCTCTATTTTGAAGTTTTATCAAGATGAAGTATGGTGTGATCCTAGTGCACATTGATGCTCGCCATCTCTTATGATGGAGAAGCTCACTACCATGGTTTCCAGAACATCAAAACAAACTTGAAAGACTGAAGAAACATAATTTTGGTTCCATCATGGAGAAGTGTGGGTAAATGGATAGAGGAAAAAGTGCTAACTATGTTTCTATCTAGGAAAATTGGAAGAAACCCAAGAAGAGATTCATGTGCACGCTCTAGTAATAAAAGGCGGATAGTCCATTTCGACTACAAAAGCGTCTTGGTGAAAACGCTTATCAAGTATAACTACCTCAAGGCATGGATAGGGGAAAAAGTTCTAACTGCTTTTCTATGTGGGAAAATTGGAAGAAACCCAAGAAGAGATTCATGTGCATGCTCTACTAATAGAAGGTGGTCAGTCCATTTCAACTACAAAAGTGTCTTGGTGAAAACGCTTATCAAGTGTAAATACCTCAAGGCATGGAGGTGTCAGTAACATTCATTGAGGTAGAAATTCAGCCACTCATTGAAGATGTCCATCATTATAGACTTTGATTTACTGACAAGTTAATTTTAAAAGGAATGATGGCGGACCAATCCCCTGGATCTTTAGCAAACCCAATCATGGAGCACCAACTAAAATACTAGGCCTAGCATTGCGAAGGACCAGTCAAAGTTGGAGATTAATGCTGAGCCTAGCATTAAGACAAGGCACCCACAACTTGCCTCTAGGCACCATTTCTTTAACAGACTTCCCATTTGGCATACAAGATGGCAGCAAGGCGACTAAAGGCACAATTAGTAAGCAGCTGCAAAGTTTGAGGTTTACGGTTTCTCAAAGATGAGCCTGCACCCTTCTTTATTGTGAAACTTTTATACTTTACAACGCCATTTGGTTCATTTCTCATGTCTTTTCAAATGAAACAATTGGTTTTATTAAAACTGAATCTTGAGGTCTAACAGCTGTCTTCTTTTTAGCAAGCTGATTTCAAACCCACCTCCATGCCTCACTCCCCCAGCCTAGCATTAAAACATGTAGTTTTTCCCCTTTATTTTTTTCCCCCTTTGCATTGCATGCCAGATCTTTCAAACCCACCTCCATGCCTCACTCCCTCAAGAAGTAAACCAACAAAGTCCCATCTCCATTTCACCCACCTCCATACCGTACTCCTTATTTTTCTTTCCTCTTTGACACTCCAATAGGATTAGCTCAGCTTCTAAACAGCTCTCTTCTATATTCCTTCTTTGTTTTTCTTTTATATTTTGTTTATGTTTCTATTCCAGCCACCTCAAACATGTATAAATGACTATTACTTTAATCTGAACTGAACTGAATAAATATGACCCAATTTTTTATCTTACTTTAATTTTAGCACTGTCTTGTGTTGTTGATGTTGATTATTTATACATAAGTAATTCAATCTGTTCATCTGTTGATAATGTTTTGTTGACAGTGTTGTCTTGCTAAAGAAATAGTCCGTAATTATTTGAGAAGCAAGGGTTCAACTTGGACTGTTTCTTTCAGATTTAATTGATGCATGACTAATTGAGTATTTTATGTTTGAGGACCAACTATTATGCTTCAATGACAGTTAATAACGTGCGTTCTTTATTTATTTCTTATTAAAGTAATCCATGTTCTGAAAGACTTAAGCCTAGCCTTTGCACACCATTGCAGTTGTTGCCCTTCAACAGATTTAAAGAATAAAAAGAATAAATAAAGAATATCATTACTAGTTGTCACATCCCAGCCCGGGCCCCTACCATATCTCAGGCTCAACTCCACCGTAACACGATATTGTCCGTTTTGGGCTCCGACCACGCTCTCACGATTTTGGTTTTGGGAACTCACGCAAGCAGAACTTCCCAGTGGGTCACCCATCCTGGGATTGCTCCAGCCCAATCCCGCTTAACTTCGGAGTTCCAATGGAACCTGAAGCCAGTGAGCTCCCAAAAGGCCTCGTGCTAGGCATAGATGAGAATATACATATAAAGGTTACAAGATCCCCACCCCTGGGCGATGTGGGATCTTACAATCCACCCCCTTTAGGGGCCCGACGTCCTCGTCGCCACACTTCCGGCCAGGGATTGGCTCTGATACCAAATTGTCACATCCGAGCCCGGACCCCCATCACATCCCGGGCTCGACTCCACCGTAGCATGATATTGTCCGTTTTGAGCCCCGACCATGCCCTCACGGTTTTGTTTTTGGGAACTCACGTGAACAGAACTTCCCAGTGGGTCACCCATCCTGGGATTGCTTCAGCCCAATCTCGCGTAACTTCGGATTTCCAAAGGAACCCGAAGTCAGTGAGCTCCCAAAAGGCCTCGTGCTAGGTAGAGATAGGAATATACATATAAAGGTTACAACATCCTCACCCCTGGGCAATAAGGGATTTTACAATCCACCCCCCGTAGGAAAATTTCGTTCCCGAAATTTCATACAATAATATACAACCATTAATATCCAATAAACAAGCATGGGTACAAATCTCTCGTACGATCCTCCGTCTCCCAGGTGGCTTCATCCACCGAGTGATTTCTCCACAAAACTTTCACTAAGTGTACGGTCTTATTCTTGAAAACCTTGTCTTTCCAATCCAAAATCATCACTGGCTCCTCGTCATAAGTTAAATATGGATTAATTTCCAATGGTTGAGGAGGTATCACATGTGATGGATCTGAGATATAATGACGAAGCATGGAAACAAGAAAAACATCGTGCACTTTAGATAACTCTGGAGGCAGCCCAAGCCTGTAAGCAACTTCACCGACTCGCTTGGTGATCTGATACGGTCCGATGTACCTAGGACTTAGCTTACCCTTTTTCCCGAACCGTACTACACCTTTCCACGGTGATAACTTTAAAAACACCCAATCACCAACTTTATACACCCGATCAGTGGCATGCTTGTCTGCTAGACTCTTTTGTCGTTCCTGAACCGCTTTCAGGTTAGACTTAATTACCTAAATATTCTTAGTAGTCCCATCTACAATCTCAGGGCCCACCAATGATCTTTAACCAACCTTTGACCAGCATAATAGCGTACAACATGACTTACCATAAAGTGCCTCAAATGGTGACATACCAATGCTCAAATGGTAGCTGTTATTGTAGGCGAATTCCATCAAATCTAAACGTTTATGCCAAGCATCACCAAACTGTAATACCGAAGATCTCAGCATATCCTCTAATGTCTAAATAGTCTTCTCAGATTGCCCGTCTGTTTAAGGATGATATGCTGTACTATAGAGTAACCTCGAACCAAGAGTCTCCTAAAATGCCACCCAGAACTTAGAAGTAAACTTAGGATCCCAATCATAATTAATACTAACTGGAACCCCGTTGTATTTAAAAATCTTTGATATGAAGAACTCAGCTAATCGGTTTAAAGAATATTTCTCCCCAACTGGAATAAAGTGCACTGATTTAGTAAACCGATCCACTATCACCCAAATACTATCATAACCATTTCATGTACGAGGAAGTTTATACACGAAATCCATGTTGATATCTTCCCATTTCCACTGTGGTATGGCAAGTGGCTGCATCAATCCAAATGGCTTTTTCCTTTCAGCTTTGACCTGTTGACAAATGGCACACCTACTCACATATTCAGCAATTTCTCTTTTCATGTCAGGCCAGTAATAAAATGGTCGAATGGTATGACACATTTTAGTACCCCAAAAATGCATTGCATATGCCGATATATGAGCTTCATCAAGAATTTCTTTCTTTAATTCAGCATTTTTCGACACGTACATTCGTCTTTCTTGCATAAGCATACCATCAGACTCTCGAACTCTAAGATCTTTCTTTTTCCTCCGTTATAAAGTCTGAATTCACTCCTGAGTTTTTTCATCATTCATCTGAGCCTCGAGCACAAGATCAATTAAAATTGGTCTGACCTAGAAACTAGCAAGCAAAGCTTCCTCCCGATCTTCCACCCCTTACTTCACTCTAGTGGATCTCAAATTTGCAAGAAGAGGGATACGACAAGCGTATAAAGCATTAATTCGACCTTGAGACTTCCTACTGTGTCTGCCACCACATTTGCACGACCAGTGTGATACTCAATTGTGCATTCATAATCATTGAGCAATTCAATCCATCTTCGTTGTTGAAGATTAAGATTCCTCTTGAGTGAAAAGATACTGAAGACTTTTATGATCTGTAAAAATCTTACATTTTTCACCATAAAGATAATGTCTCCAAATCTTCAAGGCAAAGATAATGGCTGCCAATTCAAGATTATGAGTAGGATAATTCATCTCATAAGGCTTCAACTGTCGCGAAACATATGCAATCACCCTACCATGCTGCATCAACACACAACCCAAACTATTCAAGGAAGCATCACTATAGATCTCAAAATTACCACAATCATCTGGGAGCATCTTACCAGGAGTTTTATGAGATTTTACTTCGAATTAAAGATTTGGAGAACATACCTAATGATAGTGAGGCGTAAGAAGAAAAGATTGTAAACAGAAGAAAAATGATAAAGATAAGAGTCAATCGTCTCAGGGACCTCGTAAGACTCAAAATTTTAAGAGAAGTGGTGCCAGTTCCAGTTCTTCTAACAAGGGTTTGAGTTCCATCCGGCAGAGAAGGGGTGGTAGATTTTCTGGAGGTCCTCGTTTTCTGAGACAGGGATTCTGGTAGCATAGGTGCTCCCTTATGCCGCATATGTAATAATAGGCATTTTGGGAAGTGTAAGCAAGGCAACAGCGAATGCTATACTTGTGGTCAGATGGGGCATATGGCTATTCGTTGTCCACAGAATCAGCAGAAGCCCCAGTTTTCTTCCTTACCACCACTAGTTCCAATCCAGCAAGTTTCAGGACCTAGTAGTTATACTTAGACGGGTCGCGGTGGTGCTTATTATTATGAGGACGACGTAGCTCCTTATTCTACAGGGCAATATTAGTATCCGCAGGATCCATATTATCAGAGTGGTTACCCTCAGTATTCTGGAGGTTATACGTCGTATCCTCCCTGTTCAGCTGGTGGGTCTCAATGGTATCCTGGAGGACAATCCCAGCACATGGAGGTTGCTTCTAGTAGTGCAGGACCATCGAGGCAGCCTAGTCAACCAGGTCAGGGGCGTAGTGTGCAGGGACGCGGTAATCAAGCTAGCAGATGTTGAGGAGGACGACAACAGGCACAGGGGCGTATTCACCACATTACATTATAAGATGCTCAGAATAATCTTGATTTGACCATGGGTACGTTGAATATTCTTGGTCATTTTGCTAGAGTATTAATTGATTGTGGTGCTACGCATTCTGTTATTTCTCATACATTTGCTTAGACGACACCACCTCTTCCTACAACTCTTGGGTATGATTTAGAGTTTTCAATGCCTAGAGGAGAGACATGTTATGTTAACTGTGTGTATACAGGATGTCCCGTGTTGGTGGAGGATGTTATGCTCGCTAACCTCATTCCGTTGGATATTGTTGATTTTGATGTTATTTTGGCATATATTGGTTACATTATTATCATGCCAATATAGATTACTACGGGAAGACAGTCTCTTTTCATTGTCTTGGATTGCCTAAGGTTACATTTGTGAACGAACGTAGTGGAATGAGGCACGACATTATTTCGGCCGTAAGGGCTAAAAGATTATTAAAGAAAGGTTGTCAAGGATATTTGGCTCATATGGTGTTGAATGATAATACTCTTAGTAATGTGGAGGATGTGCGAGTAGTCAGACATTTTTCTGACGTCTTCCTTGATGATTTACTTGGGCTACCGCCAGACCGAGACGTGGAGTTCACAATTGATTTACTTCCAGTGCATACCCTATATCTTTAACTCCTTATCGAATGGCTCCTGCTGAATTGAGAGAATTGAAAATTCAATTACAGGAACTAGTTGATAAGGGTTTTATTCAGCCTAGTAATTCGTCCTCAAGAATTCCAATTTTATTTGTACGGAAGAAAGATGAGACTTTAAGACTATGTATTGACTATCGACAATTGAATCGGGTAACAATTAAGAACCGTTATCCGTTACCGCGTATAGATGATTTATTTAATCAGCTTCGAGGCACCTGTGTGTTTTCTAAGATTGATTTGAGGTCTGGTTACTATGAGTTGAAGATAAAAAATGAGGATGTTCTTAAGACGACTTTTAGGACTCAATATGGTCATTATGAATTTCTTGTGATGCCATTCGGGTTAACTAATGCGCCTGTAGCTTTTATGGACTTGACAATATTCTGGTGTACTCTTAAGTCTAAAGCAGAGCATGTTCGACATTTACTTTGGTGTTGAAGAAATTGAGGGAACATCAATTGTATGCTAAGTTTAGCAAATGCCAATTTTGGTTAGATCAAAAGGTAGCAGCCGTTGAGAATTGGGAGCAGTCACGAACCGTCACAGAGGTAAGAAGTTTCCTTGGTCTAGCAAGTTATTATAGACGGTTTGTTAAAGATTTTTCTGTTATTACATTACCACTAACGAGGTTGACAAGAAAAGACGTTAGATTTGAGTGGGACGATAATTGTGAACAGAGTTTCCAGCAGCTGAAGTATTGTCTCACTCATGCACCTGTTTTGACACTCCCAGATGATAGTAATTTTGAGATATACTGTGATGCTTCCTTGAATGGCCTGGGTTGTGTTGATGCAGCATGGTACAGTTGAAGCCTCATGATATGAATTATCCTACTAATTATCTTGAATTAGCAGTCATTATCTTTGCCTTGAAGATTTGGAAATATTATCTTTATGGTAAAAAATGTAAGATTTTTACGGATCATAAAAGTCTTCAGTATCTTTTCACTCAGAATGATCTTAATCTTCAACAACGAAGATGGATAGAATTGCTCAGTGATTATGATTGCACGATTGAGTATCACCTTGGTCGTGCAAATGTGGTGGCAGACGCACTTAGTAGGAAGTCTCAACGCCGAATTAATGCTTTATATGCTTGTTGTATTCCTCTTCTTGCAAATTTGAGATCCACTGAAGTGAAATTAGGGGTGGAAGATCGGGAGGAAGCTTTGCTTGCTAGTTTCCAGGTCAGACCAATTTTAATTAATCGTGTGCTCGAGGCTCAGATGAATGATGAAGAAACCCAGGAGTTAATTCAGATTTTATCACGGAAGAAAAAGAAAGATCTTAGAGTTCGAGAGTCTGATGGTATGCATATGCAAGAGAGACGAATGTATGTGGTGTGTCATTTATCAACAGGTCAAAGCTGAAAGGAAAAAGCCATTTGAATTGATGTAGCCACTTCCCATACCACAGTGGAAATAGGAAGATATCACCATGGATTTCGTATATAAACTTCCTCGTACAAGAAATGGTTATGATGGTATTTGGGTGATTGTGGATCGGCTTACTAAATCAGCGCACTTCATTCCAATAAGGGAGAAATATTCTTTAAGCCGATTAGCTGAGTTATTCATATAAAAGATTGTTAAATACCATGAGGTTCTAGTTAGTATTATTTCTGATCGGGATTCTAGGTTCACTTCTAAGTTCTGAGTGGCATTTCAGGAGGCTCTTGGTTCGAGGTTACTCTATAGTACATCACATCATCCTCAAACAGACAAGCAATCTAAGAGGACTATTTAAACATTAGAGGATATGCTAAGATCTTCAGTATTGCAGTTTGGTAATGCTCGGCATAAATGTTTAGATTTGATGGAATTCGCCTACAATAACAACTATCATTCGAGCATTGGTACGTCACCTTTTGAGGCACTTTATGCTAAGTGTTATCGTACATCATTATGCTGGTCAGAGGTTGGTGAAAGAGTATTGGTGGGCCCTTAGATTGTAGATGAGACTACTCAGAATATTCAGGTAATTAAGTCTAACCTGAAAGCGGTCCACGATCGAAAAAGAGTCTAGCAAACAAGCATGCCACTGATCAGGTGTATAAAGTTGGTGATTTGGTGTTTTTAAAGTTATTACCGTGGAAAGGTGTAATACGGTTCGAGAAAAAGGGTAAGCTAAGTCCTAAGTACATCGGACCATATCAGATCACCGAGCAAGTCAGTGAAGTTGCTTACAGGCTTGGGTTACCTCCAGAGTTATCTAAAGTGCACAATGTTTTTCATGTTTCCATGCTTCGTCATTATGTCTCAGATCCATCACATGTGATACCTCCTCAACCGTTGGAAATTAATCCATATTTAACTTATGACGAGGAGTCAGTGACGATTTTAGATTGGAAAGATAAGGTTTTTGAAGAATAAGACCATACGCTTAGTGAAAGTTTTGTGGAGAAATCATTTGGTGGAGGAAGCCACTTGGGAGATGGAGGATCGTATGAGGGATTTGTACCCACGCTTGTTTATTGGATATTAATGGTTGCTTATTATTGTATGAAATTTCGGGGACGAAATTTTCTTAAGGTGGTAGGTTGTGACAACCCGTTCCGAAATATAATATATTTTATCCTTTATAATGTGGAATGACTATTTTACCCTTGAGCGTTGAGTTGTGAATATATCATTGGGCTAAGAAAATGGACTAATTATTTTCATTTCCTACTTCTTTTGACCCAATTGAAACTTGGGATTGTTTTGGATGAATCTTAGCCTAGAATTGGTAGCCCAATTAGGGCTTAACGATTTTATATGGATACCCAATCTGGACACACACACACACGTGCACAGACACGTATAGACCTCTCTCTCGAGTCTTCCTCGTCTGTACAATTCGTACGTCCAATCTCTCTACTAGCTTCATCTCTTACAGATCAAACTAATAGAGTTTGTTTTTGAACTGCTTGCAAGCCTTGGAGTCGAGCCATGCCTTTGGTTTGAAGAAAAGACTAGTAGAACTCAAGATGCCCGAGCTCCGGTAAGGAGTGGAATTTTTTTCTGTGTGATCAAGAAGATGTTAGCTGGATTTAAGACTTAAGAAGTTAAGAATTCATCTTCTCTAGCATGTTAGGGTAGTTTTGGTCAAGTTTGGACGTCAAAATGAGCTTGGTTGTGGGATTGCAGGAATAGCTGGTTTTTCAAGGATTTTTCCGGCCATTTTCCGTTGGGTTTAGGATGTAAAAGTGGTAAAGAACTAGTTCTACTCGTTTAGAGCTTCATTTTGGTACAAATTTCATGAAATTTGGTTGAGAAATGGCGACGATATTAAAGTTTTAAGTTTTTCCAGAAACCGACGAGTGCAGCGGTGGCCGGCGCCAGAATCTGGCGAACCATCAAAGAAGGAGAATATTCCGTCTAATTTTGACAGAATATGCTAACAGCGTCAGGTAAAATTAACGGTATATGCTGTTATTTAACGGAATATTCCTTAATGCCGTTAGGGAATCCGTCAGTGTACCAGGCATGTGCTTGCACGTGGGTGGTGCATTTGGCCGTGCCTTGGCCGGCGTGTGAGGGCGCGTGGGAACTTAGAAAATTATTCTAAAAATATGGGGATGTTCGTAGGGTTAAATAGGCCACGATGATATATTCAAATACCCCAATTGAGCAATGTATAAGAAGTTATCACCTAATTTTGGTTATGTGCTTAAAATAACGTTAAAATAGTTGTTTCATATATAGGTGAGACGTTTCTAGAGGACGAGCGCATTCAGGCGAGGCTCGGGGGTTACGACCTTGCCACATCAGTGAGCAGGCTTTTGGCTTTCAATATATATATATATATATGTTTGGTATTTTTCCCAGAAACTCATTTAAATGGACTTATGTTTTAAAATGCCATGCCAAATACTTTGTACTTAGAATATGTATTTAGTAGTTTCACATATTTATGTTTGACGCTGCAGAAGTTTAGGTAAGTGCCAGCTGAGTTTATAGATTGTGGATGTGAGTTGCATGATTATGTTGAGATGTATTATAGATCATAAACTTGCACCCTGGTGTTAGTGCTCCCACCCGTGGTCAGGGCACAATCCTTCACGTGATGTTCACCTCCCGTATCATACTCACCTTAGATCCAAGTTAGGTGCATAGTCCTGTCGTATAGACCACTATAGGTGGTTTCAACTCATAAGTGACCTGCGATCATTCGCACAGTCTTCACGTGATCGTAGCACTTGAGCGTATTTATTTACACCCAGTCCTGTCGTACAGACCGCTTTAGGTGGTTCCGACTCATATGCAGGCATACTTGTTGAGCTACTGGTTGAGCTGTGCATGTCAAATTAGGTGACTCCGAATAGATGGATGAGCAATAGATTCAGCCGTACAGAGCATATTAAGTGACTCCGGCTGACATATCATTTGCATTGGTTTATATCACCTGACTTACATATTTTATGCTAAGATATTTGACATGGCACATGTGGATTTTGCTATTCCGAGCATGGTTTTGACATACGTATGTATTCTATTTTCTGGGAAATTATACAGGTCTTACAGCGAGGGGTTATTCCCTTTGATAAATGAAATAGTTTTGAAAAGTTTTGTTTTTGCCCACTTACACTTTCTGTTTTGCGCCCCTCCAAGTTTTAGGTAGGAGTGCTTGTTGATGGCTTATGGGGAATTAACTGCGGTTTTGACAGATTATCACTAATGTAGGACCACCTCTGGTATTGTATAATTAGTATTTGTCCTGCTAGACTGCACTTTGGCTACCTATGTTTTGATTATTATGTAACCACACTTAAATCGGGATTGCACTTTTATTTCCTTAAGTGTAAATTAGTTAGCTTGGTTCTTAGTTATTCACATTTTGACAGAATATTTCCGACCAGGGATTGGCTCTGATACCAAATTGTCACATCCCAGCCCGGGCCCCCACCACATCCTGGGCTCGACTCTACTGTAGCACGATATTGTCCGCTTTGGATCCCGACCACGCCTTCACGATTTTGTTTTTGGGAACTCACGCGAGCAAAACTTCCTAGTGAACCACCCATCCTGGGATTGCTCCAGCCCAATCTCGCTTAACTTCGTAGTTCCAATGGAACCCGAAGTTAGTGAACTTCCCAAAGGCCTGATGCTAAGTAGAGATGGAAATATACATATAAAGCTTACAAGATCCTCACCCCTGGACGATGTGAGATCTCACACTAGTAGCCATAAGACTAGTGAATGAATTAATGTCAGAGTGGTAATAAAATATCTTAACATAACCACCACAGTGCATCTGATTAATCATAGCCATCCAATCATAACTATTTAAACAAGATCATGCTAAAATCCCCATGTTATCATACAGTATATAAACCAGCACAAAAGAGAGGTAAATAGAAGAGTGGAAGGAAGAGGGTAACAAGGGTTTACCTCCTCACGCAGAAGACCAGGAACCAAAGCATATACCTCAAAGCAATCTTTCTGAGCGTAGAGATGAAAGTTGTCAGGACCAACAAAAGATAGCCAGCAATTCAATCAAATCTACAGTATAGGGAAGCATATTAGGAAAAGTAATATAAAACACACTTACAGTTTCTCGTACATTGACCTTCACCCAATCAGCTGGAGGTCCAAGATCAACAACAGTCGTGACTATCCTACCAGATGAAAACCATGTCGCATTGATTTGATGAGGAAAAAAAAAACAGAAGGGTAATTAAATGCAGCCTCAATGTGCACACAATTATTCTTAGTAAAGTTTATTCCAAATTCAAGCATATCAAAACAGACTCCAAAAATTTCAAATGAATGTTAACATACCATCACATTTTAGCAATGCATGAAAGTAAAATCATTCAACTGGAACAAGTAAGGAGAAGAAGAGTTGGTCAAGAACATGGAAATCATAGCAAAATAAATATATTTACAGGAATGACCAGCAAGTAACAATCTTAACTGCTTATCTACGTCAATATTTGTAGTTGCAAGCTCCACGTTTGTTGGTGGCCTGTGTTTAACCGAACCTGACAAGACAATGTAAACAGTAAATGTATATTGGCAATAAAATATTGATTGGCCAGAAGGATTTTCTTTGCAGGGGAACATACCAATGCTTTTAAGACTCTTTTCACGCTTTGGGGTAGAACTCAAGTGCTTGTCCTATAAGTAAAAGAAATTTCAAAAGAAAATTTTGAAATGTATTAAATGGTGTCCAACCTTTCCAATCCAGGCATACAAAACTTAAATAATATTAATAAGTACAATCATTATAGCAAGACAGAGAGAATCAACAAACCTTAATAATAGGCTCGGCAACGTCACCATATCCAACAAGACGCTGTGCATGCCAACCCTGCATTGCACGAGCTGCAGCATCTCTTCGTGCCCTGCCTGATCCAAGAGCTTGATGAGCACTTGCCTACACAAAAGAAAAATATAAGTGTCACTGGAAGAGGAAGGGACAGGTGTCCATTGTATACACTATGAAGTTAAGAGACCTTATGTATTGGCCTAAAAAGTTGGCTCCATACAAGCCAAGATGGATGTGAAGAGAATCCCACATCGGAGAAGTACAACAATAATCTAAGGTTTAAATATAGGTGTTCCACTTCTAATTGCACCGAGGCCTTTTTAAATAAAACCCCACACCTAAGGTCCATTGGGCGATACCACCCAGGGGATTGTTCTAGGTGGTTCAGTGGGGACAACATCGGTGCATGACAGCCTTATTACTCTTGGAGGACCGGTGGAAAAAGGTGGAGCAGGGCTCTGGAAATCCTAGTCTGCCAAGAGCTAGGTGGAGCAAGGGCTCCTAGTGGGGCTTAAAGAAAAATCATTGGGAGGTAGAGTTGTGGGTGTGGCGACCATACCATTCTTGGAAACGTGCAGGTTGTTGTGAAGGATGGCATTACCTTGGCTTGTTCTCGGGTGGAAGATTGTTGGTGTAAAAGGTTGGCTTGATATAAGCCAAGATGGATGTGAAGAGAATTGCACATCAGAGAAGTACAACAATAATCTAAGGTTTAAATATAGGTGTTCCACTTCTAATTGCATTAAGGCCTTTTGAGATAAAACCCCACACCTAAGGTCCATTGGACTTGATATCACCTAGAGGATTGGGCCTAGGTGGTTAAGTGAGGCAATATCAGTGCATGGCAGCCTTAGCAATGGACTTTTATGGAGCCTGTGACACAACATTATGCTGAACATTCAGAAAGGCAACTACAAAAGTGACAACACCATGAAATTTTTATGGTCAGTTGATTCAACAATCCTATTAACCTAGCCAAAAAAGTGGAAAATCCAAATGCAATCGAGAACTAAAATGTAAACAAATGGAAAATCCACCTCCTTCTCAACACTTGCAGATTGAGTGATGGGTCCCACAGGAAGTCGAAGCTCACCAATTTTCCTCTTATGCTTCTCATATTCCAAAAGTGCCTGCACAAGTTGATAAGCTTAGGGAATAGAGGACGCGTGAAACAATCCAAAGCTTCCGCAACAACTAGCAATTTGATGCCATTACTGAAACAACCCTTGACCATATACTAGAGAAACAGAGAGCTCGTTTGGAAGTGCTTTTAAAATGATTGAAAGCACTTCTGGGCAATATGTTTTTGGAACCAATCTTCTATAAAAATGCAAGTGAATCCTCAAAATGCACTTAAAGTGCTTCTTGAAAGAAGCACATAACCGGTGCTTCTTGCAGGAAGCACTTTAAATGATTTTATAACCCAAAAACATTTTTGTTAAAAGCACTTTCAGTCATTTTAAAAGCACTTCCAAACGAGCCCTAGTAGCAACAAACTCATAGAATTCATTTTAAGTGGGCTCATATCCCCATAATGTCCATGAAATAACAAATATACTTTATTGTAAGTATTTTAAATCATTAACTAGAAAATCCACGTCATGTTTATGATTGTGGCACGTACCCACTACCCAGTTACCATTACTAATTTCTAAATAAATAGAAGCACACGTTGTCTAGTGATCGTGAAGAGTTAATGTTTACCACAAAATCAAGTTTCTACTAAGGGAGCAAGATTTGTAGTTGCCGATATCATGAACAGTTAATGTTTATCTTATCCCTGGAAAAAGGCATTACCTTCTCATAAAATATGCGGAATGTCCAAGATACTGTTGTGCACGTCCTGAGGGAGAGAAAGAGATACAGTAAATTGGACTCTGAATTTGCAGATATTAAAAGATGAAAATAAATAAAACAGAGCTGTAATACACCCAGCAACATAGGATAAGATGAAGCTAGCAACCAAAATATAAAAAGATAAGAATGGAAATATAGCAGAAATATAGCAGTAATAATGTCAGATGTCTTGAAACGTTTTCTTTCAGGGACATGAGCTATATGCAGGTTACAAACCAAAATCCACCATGGCCTCCAACGGCAAAAAAAAAAAAAAAAAAAAGCTAAACACAAATGTCAAAGCAATGCAAGCAGAAATAAATATTTTCTTTATTATTGGGGAGGACACAGGCTATATGCACCTTACAAACCAAAACTTGCAACAACCTGCAACAGTAGAACATCTCATCTCCCAAATGTCAGCCGGTTGTAAATTTTTATAGCAGTGACCAAGGTCTTGAATTTTTAGTAAGAATAATGCAGGTCCTAAATGACTGCTAGAAGTCAACCGTAAACATAATGTTCCATACTTGGGGGGATGGAAGGACTCTCCTACTTGCCGCCACAACTTTGATGCAGTCACCTACAGTTGCCATAGTATAATTCAATTAATAAATATTTAAACATATCTTAAGCACATAAATTAATCTAATTTAATCCAGATTCATAAATTAAATATGACCAAGCGTTCAGAAAATTTTCAAAATACTCCTCAGGACTTGTAGCTTATAAATTATGGCTTTAGTGATAATAAAGCTTCAGCAGCTAGAATTTTTTAGAAAATAATTATAAAATAAAATAATAACATTCTCTTACTTATTAATAGGGTTTAGGGTTTAGACATGCGCAGGAAAAGGCAAAGTTTACTACAATGGAATAATGGATTAACAGAGGAACAACTGAATGTGAATAAAAAAAACAGTTTCCTATGTATTCAAGGCCATGGTCAACTTCCTACAGAAGGCTATTCAAATAGGATGTCTGTGTCCAACTCCACTTCCATGTCAGTTATGTTTCTTTGGTCAACATTCTTCCCATTTTTCAGTCTTAAAAAATAGTTGCATGAAGTCTAGAGGTTAGTCCAAATCAAAATGTGATATAAAATCAGTGTATTAAAAGCGTGAGGCGTGGGTGAGGTGTCCGAGGGATAGTCTGGCCTAGGCGTGAGGCGAAGCCTCACAGGACCTAAATTTTTTAATATATACGCTAAGCGTACAAATATATTATATTAAAAAAAACAGAAGATTATTAACCAATAATCACCCTGAGCACTCTCATATATTATAAATATATATATACACACATATAGATATATATTATATTATATATTATATATATACATATAAAGCACAATGAGCACACATATAACAACGCACGCAAACAGCACACACATCCATTATATAAAAAAATAAAAAAATAAATAAAAAGGCAGAGAGACGATAGTGCAAGGAAGAGGTATGAGGCAATTAAAACCCTACCCAAACTTTGGGTTTGTGAGTTAAAAAAAAACAAAAAAAAGCCCTGAGGCGTGCCTTCTGCCGCCTAGGCAGCTTCGACGATGCCTTCCACCGCTTAGGCGGCTCTGGTGAAGCCTTACGCCCACTCCCTCAAAACAAAGGCGGCAACCCTCAAGCCCAGCCTCAGAGGGCGTCTAGGCACGCCTTGAGGCGAGCCTTTTAAAACATTGAATAAAATTCAAATTAAATAACACAATTAATAGAACATCGAATAATGGAAAGTTCCCAAACAAATTAAGGAAAGTACCATTAAATAGACTACATTCAAGCCACTGCATAAAGTTCATACGTGTCCAGAACACAACTCAGACAAAGAACTCTGTTCCAATGGCTTGCTGATAGGTGACTCAAAAACTCTTTTTTTTACTTCAAACATGAAAAGACATTGATAACTTCAAACCTATCTTCTATCTTCTTGAAAAATAATTAGGGAAGTGCCACTCATATCCATCATTGACATAAAGATGAAACAAGGGTAAGGAGTAGGTACAACTTGGATAAGATTTTTACTCAAGAACTCCAACTCAGTTCTGCTAAAAGTTTAAAACTAGCACTTAGAAACAGCTCAACACAAACTTCCTGCCACCAAACCACTTCACCTCACACCACACACCATCCTAGATTCACAATTAGGATCACACAAACACAAGAAAACTTCTATTAATAAATATCTATTAAATCGCATTAAAGGATGCATGAAAATTTTGGTCTGAACAATGCTCCATCCCTGCTTGTGTGTGCAGCATGGGTTGCCTAACTTGCATTGGAGTGATTCCAAGACAATTGAATCAAGATTTTGGACACCGTTTACTGACCACCAGCTTCCTTGTCCCCTGCTGTTCCCCACTACCCTGCTGTCCCATACCTATCCACAACCCAGATCCCCATTCCATTGCAGCAACCCAATTTTTTTCTCTGATTATTTTTTTTAAACAACATTTTCTCTTCTTCTCTTTTTTTTATTTTTTTTATTTTTTTTTTATTTTTATTTTTTTTATGGTGAAAAACAACATTTCCTATTTATTTATTTTTTAATATTTTTTTTATGTCTGCGTGGAGTCGTGGACCCTTTTTATGGGTGGGTGCTGGGAATGGACAGGAGAAGACACAAAAATAAAAAAATAAAAAAAAAAACCCTTCAGTTTGACATAAGATGAATGAAATCAAATGGCCAAGGAGAAAAATTGGCTGTTTTTAAGAGTTTCAGGTCCTTCATTTTTTGAAATTTTCAACTTGGGTGATAGTTCAAGGGGCAATTCGGGAGTTTACTCTTCATTCTATCCATAAGCAAAAGCCTAACAATTAGCCTTATTTTAGGGCGTGTGAAAAAGACCACCCTTATTTTATTTGCTTTCAAGTGTTAGAAATAATTTAGGAGTTGACTGTATATTTGGCTAAATTTATAGAAAATTAGGAAGTTTTCTATGGTATTAGATCTAATTATTAAGATTTCCTCCTATTTTAGGGTATTTTGGGAAACTTACTATATGGAATGCCAATGTAAATAACTCACTCATTTTCGCTGAATACTTATTACGCCTATTGAAACTGAGAACACAAGATCAGACTTGAAGCTTTCATAAATTTTTGCTCCAAATGTGATAACCATTCAAATCAATACTATTCTTGGATGGTTAATGGCTTTAACATCCAGCAATACTAATTACAATAACACGTTCTACAATCTAATGGATTAAGACATAGAAGTTAAGCTTACAACAAAGGTAGTTCAAAACTTATGCTTTTGACAGCCAAGTGTTTGGGATAGAAAACCTCTAACACAAATCCAACTTATTGGTTAGAGTAGGTTAAAGACAAATAGAAATACCCTAGTAATTTCAAAACTTTGTATACCCCAATAGGAACTTTATACCCTTGAAGAATTGTTCTATTTGTCTCAAAGTTCCATCAAACATCATCATCTTGTTTTTCCTGTTTCTTTCATTTTTTCTTCTCCAGGTATATCGTTAAAGTTGAGTCAAATGAGTGGAAACAACAAGAGAATGATATAAAAACGCCCCAAAAATGTATTAGATAGGAACCATTATTGTGTTCTCTTTTTTCTATGCTTCTTTCATCAACCGTGATAGAAAAATAAAAATAAGTTACCAAAATTTACCAAAAGCACTGTATATATTTACCAAATTTTCTCTTAGACTCCATGAATGAGCATTCTATATTTCAACTGCCACCAACTCTAGTATAACCAATCAGGTCAATTTGGAAGTAACAAAAACTATTTATTGAAAAACCATGCATCCATCATATGATCCCAGCATTTGACACCAGAGAATGCATTAGTGATAGGACAAACATAACTTTATTGAGCTTGGCATGGTTTGGTAAAAACACTTAAAACTTATAAACCAGCAAAGCCTGTGAAACTTTGAATCATATTCTACTTGAGTGCAACCATTCTTTGCAATGCTGTGTACATGCATAACAGAAATCGACGATTGCCAACAGATGTAAGATTATGCTGAGCATTAAGTTTAATTATTCCAACATGCAACAAGAAGTATACATACCACGTCATAGCCACCCAATCTAGTAACAGCTCTCCATAACCTACATCCCACAAAAAGATTGCAGAAACTAGTCAACACCTGATTTCAGCCTTCAGACACACACAACTCCTTTTTATACGCAAAATACAAACATGATTCAATACTGAAAATAATTATCACCAGAAACTTACTTAAGGCAATTCAGCGGCTCTCCATAAAACTTTGGGGCCTTAAACTCTAAGGCATTCTCCCTATAGAAACTTTCCACCTCCTTCGTAAATGCTGCTTGCTGCGATGGTGTCCCGTCCCCAGATTCCTCAGCCTCAACCATCTGCAAATTAAAAAAGAAAACTAATTGTTGTAGAAAAGGAAACAGGAAACTTGAAGGAAAAGAAAAAAATCCAATCGAGAAATTTGGCGTAACTCAGTATACTCATTTGAGTCAAGTCATTCAGAAGCAAAACGTTATATCTGGATAAGTATATGCTCAAAGTAGGATACCTCGGTATCGTTCAACCCATTCTTCAACTCCCCTACTCCCACTTGTTTATCTACAGTTTTGAGCTGATTCCTAACACTGGCATTGCTGGCATTGCTGGCATTGTCCTTGTGTTGTATGGGCACATCACTAAGAAGAGCCTCATTGACTTTAACATCAGCAACATTTGCCTCATGAGTAGGCGGGTTGATCCCAGTAACATGTCTCATAACTTGATCGTTGGTTTCCAATTGAGGTAGCTGCCCAGTTTGATCCTCCTTGGACTCGTGCTGTTTGGTATTGGATTCATTGTGCAACTTTTCCTTGTCCTCCATCTAAACTATACTGAAATCTGAATGCAGTATAATATTAACTCAGGTAATTTACATTTGATGTATATTACTAAAACGAAGCATTATACCGCTTCCCTCCTGGCGCTGACCTAAATAAACAAACACGAAAATCAACAAAACCCGAAAGAGGTGATTGGCACTGGCAGTCTGGCACGGCCAATGACGGTTGATTAAACAAAAAATTAAACAAAAGGAAATCAAAACCCTAACAGTAACAAACGAGTGTGACGTAATCAATTCAAGTGTTTTGCTGTGGTTTTGTTGATTTATTACCTTATGATTCTCCAGGAAGCCAAACAGATAATCATAATTAAAATTCACGATAATACCAAGAAATTGAAATGCGGGGAGTGAAGTGAAGCTTACCTTTCTTTCTTGGCTGTAAAGGCAAAGTCGCGGCGGAGACTGAGGGAAGCCAGAAGGTGCAACTGCGACGTCGTCGTATTATGGCAGATAATGCAGGTAATGGGAGAGTGGGGGGAGCAGAGACGAGAGAGAGAGAGAGAGAGAGAGAGAGAGAGAGAGAGAGAATTTAATCAAAATAGATAATACAAGGAATTGTAATTATCCGAAAACGGAATACATGGAAAGGTTTTACGAATTCTGTCATGGCATTTACAGATCGATCACCGCCGTCGATCGGAAAGTGGAGAATTCTTCAACGCCGGTGGCAAGTTGACGGAGACAATCATACACCTCTCTCTCTCTCTCTGTTCCCTGCTGCTCCTTTCCGCCTCGAAAGAATTTTATCAAATATAGCAAAAAATTAATGCTTAATTTCAAAAATGTAACTTTTTTATAAAAACCTTCAAATATTATATATCTAAAATTTCACTTAAATAAACACAAATACCGTCAAATTTAATAATTAAATAAATTAAAAGCTTTTTAGCTACTGTCGCTTCAAGCTCTGGTCCAACTTCACCTTCGCTTCTACACTCCACCACCACAACCCTATCCCGTTCAACCCCCTTCTCACCGACATTGAGTGTTGTCGTGGTTACCGCAAGTGGGAGCAGCAGAATTTCAATCATGCCTACAAAGCTTTTTTTCTTACTAATATCATTTTTAGATTTAAATATAAAAATAGTTTCTAAAGTTAATCCACATGTCGTTATATGATTGTATTTGTGAGACCCACGTGGCACCACATCATCACACTAACAGAGCAATTGATAGATATTTCATGAAAAAACTAAATTGCTCACGATGGACAATTTCAAAGAAAGACTAAAATAATTCACAATAGACAAATTCAAGAACACTACTATTGATTATCATTAATTGTTAAAACCAGATTAAGGAGTTATGTCAATATCACGAATCATTTTGGCTAAAAAACCTTTAATTTATTTTATTGTTAAATTTGAGAGTATTTGTATCTATTTAGGTGGAATTTTGAATACATTTGAAAGATTTTATAAAAAGTGACATTTTTGAAATTAAGGGTTAATTTTTTATTATAATTGATAAATACTCGACTAGTGACTGGACATGAATGAATGCTCAACACTTGGAAAATTAGCCATTTTATAGCCGGTTCGATGGGCCCATTACTAAACCGAAAATTAAATTCAACAATAAATATACAAACCCTTTCGACCCAAATTTTACCATGGATTTTATGTACAAAAAGTCCACGTCAGCAATTGTGGAGCAAAAAATAATCAAGAAAAATATGAAAGCGACACGTGGATTCTAGGGTGAAAAGACAAAATTACCCTCGAGGCATAACGAAGTTTCTACGCGCTAGCAGCAAACATTCATCACTCAATCAAGGTCAAAAGTGATCAAAATAGTTATTTATTCAAAACCTATTTCATCCATCTTCATCAAATCCTCCCCACAAGGTAATTCTCAAATTATTTCTTTCAAATTATATTAATTAGCTAACTAATTGATTTATTATTTAGCTAATTGATTGTAATTAAAACCAAAAATTACCTCATATGGCTGATCCTCATTCTCCTAATAGAGCCGACCATACCCTATAAATACCACTTCATTTTCTCTAAAACCCTAAGTTGAATCCTCTTACAAAATTCTCTAAATTCTTCAAACACTTTTCCCTCAAAACTCTAACTTTGGCATCGGAGGTTCTTCAACCAAAGCCCCCCCATTCATCGAAGGTTCTTCTAAGCTTTTCAATCCAAATGGTGAACAACACTATTCTCGACAAGTCATAGATTTGACAAGCCCCCTTGCACGGCAAACGACCTTGGTGAATCAGCTCTTACAGCGCATCGACATCCAACGTGCCCCATACGAGGTGTCTTGAAGTAGGACAAGGGCAAATAAGGAGCCTCTCCAGCAGTATCCCGGCAAGCAGCCACTCTACCAACCACGAATCAAGCGTTCGAGCAATGTACACTCCCGATTGGGCCCCCGAGATTGCGTATACTCTCGTCTTAGCCTGCAAATGAGCGTGCACTCTCGATTAGGCCCATGGACGAGCATACACTCATAGTTGAGGCCACACTTTGATAATCAACATGAGCAGCCTTCCAGGCAAAGCATTCATTCGCGGCTAGGCCCACAAGGAACATCCTCCACATCACATTGGAGTAGGTAGCATGACGGACGGAGAGAAGCAGCCACTCAATCTAGTTCAAGTTCAACCGACAGCTAACGAATAATTCTCTCGCCTGCCAAGAACGGACCACATGCACCACCACTGCAGCATAAATGAGCTGAGCATGTAGAAGAGCAGCCTAGACCAGTAGGTCAAGACCGAAGGCAGCCGAGAGCTCCGCTATCCCAACAAAGGCAAATTTAGGAAGATGTAGAAAGACTCTTAAACAAGCGATTGTGTGAGTTCCAATGCAACGAAGTGGCCAATGAAGCACTATAACGGGACATGACCAACATGAGCAGGTTACCTCTCACAGACGAGATCGAGCAGGCAGAGCCTCCACTCAAGTTTAGCATGCCACATTTCACATCTTTCAAAGGAGATGGAGATTCGGAAAGGCACTTGAAGCACTACTGAAGCACAATGGTCCTTTACTGGAACAATGATGCTCTTATGTGCAAGATATTTGCCACCACTTTGTGAGGCGAAGCACAAGATTGGTTTCATACCTTACTGCCACGATCCATCCGGAGTTTTGATGATCTTTCCTTGGTTTTCACTAAAGAATACTCATCCTACCGCTCGATTAAAAAGAAGTCCGACCATTTGTTCAATGTGAAGAAGAATCCAAAGGAGTCGTTCTACGACTATGTGGAGAGGTTCAAAGTAGAGAAGGCGAAGATAGTCAGATGCAACGACTCGATAGCAACTGCAGCCTTCCAAAAAGGACTCCTAGCAGACCACCCACTGTTCGAAGAATTAATCATGAAAGAAGATCTAACTCTGGCAAACTTTTCGCTCTAGCAAAGAAGCATGCACTTTAGGACGAGGCTCGACAAGTAGACGTGACACCCAAGCAGCCTCGAAAAGAGTCGGCAGTGGCTCAAACGAAGGAGGATGGGAAATAGTCCATCAAAAGCAGGTAAGAGGCCAAGCGTAGGGACCGACCCACGACCAAGGAAGGCCCAACAACCAGGAACTACTCTAAGTTCTCAATCTCGATCCACCAAATCCTTTGCAACATCAAGAAAGAGCCATGGTTCAAGCTGCCGAAACAAGCAAAGAGAGTTACTTCTAAGTTCGATCATACCAAGTATTGCGTATTCCACCGAGGACCCGGTCACACAACCGACGACTGCTACACTTGGAAAAACTACCTGGAAAAGCTCGTGAAAAAAGGCAAGGTCAACAAATACTTGGACAAGCCAGCTGTGCAGCTTAGAAGGAATGCAGACAACAACGAAGAGCCACCAACCAAGACGATTCGAATCAATGTCATCTTCGTCGAATCCGAACACTTAGGGGCCACCAACAACTCCAAAAAGAGGAAGATCTAACAGGCTCTACTAGTCTCATAGGTCCAAGCAGTCGACACCCAACTTGGACCCATTGTTGGCTTCACCGAGTAGGATGCAGAAGGCGTCGACTTCCCACACGACGATGCACTGGTAGTATCTATCCAACTAGCCCATGCTATAGTCAACATAATGATGGTTGATAATGGAAGTGCAATCAACCTACTTCAACTCTCAGTAATTCAGAAGATGGGCCTGGAAAACACAATCATACGCCGAGCAAAGGTACTCACCGGATTCAACGGGCACACCTCGACTACCATCAGCCACATCACACTTGATGTGAAAACACTGCCAGTTGTCTCAAAGTAGACATTCACAATCATAAGCGACCCATCTCCCTACAATGGGATTCTTGGGAGACCTTGGTTGATCAAGCTGGATGTCGTCACTTCCATCAAGTATCAAAAAATTCGATTCCGCATCCCAGGAGGCAGTGGCGGATCCAGGATTTTAAACTCGGGGGGTCTCAATAATAAAGGTTAAAAAATTTATAGACAAAAATAACATTGACAAGTTAAATATAATACATTTTATTCAAAAATCATTTGCATAACAATATTACAAGCTATAAAATCCTAATTCAAGCATCCACGACGAGGTTTCATGATCTGAAAATGTTCCATGATAGCTTCATTACCAATACATGAAAAAACATCTTTCTCAATGTAAACAACTAAGCTGTCACTCAACCATTGATCTCCCATTTTGTTGCGAAGTGGCCCCTTAATGATATTCATAGCGGAAAATGCCCTCTCTACTGAAGCAGTTGCAACCGGTAAAACCAAAGCCAACTGAACAAGCAAATATACATATGCAAATGTTCGATGCAACCCTTTCTCCACCATTTTCTTAGCAAGCTCATTAATTCCCCGCAATTGAGAAAAATCATTATCAGAACGCAC
The DNA here is from genome assembly GCF_041283825.1 of Pyrus communis. NCBI lineage: Eukaryota > Viridiplantae > Streptophyta > Magnoliopsida > Rosales > Rosaceae > Pyrus > Pyrus communis. Next base: position 30,031,319 of record NC_142580.1, read on the forward strand.
AAAATGAATGTAAATATCAAGTTGATCTTGAAGTGCCAATCTATCTCGATCCGTGAAATCTTTAGGATACATATGAGCAAGGCGAACAAGCTTCTCTTTATCAAAAGCTACAAATGAATCATTCGGACTCAAGCATGCCAAGCAAATAAGCAATTCGGTATTACCTTCAGCCAAGCGATCATCTAATTCTGTAAGTTGGAAATCAATGACCTCGAAAAAGAGCTCCACTTTGTAATGATGATGATTGGTCTTTCTTGGAGCCTTACGCAATGACTTCCCTTGAATGACATATAAATCATCCATATTAGGCACCTCAATTTCATGTTCAACACAAAAAGATGATACTTTATCAACCAAAAGATCAAAATTTTCATCATTCCTCATGCAACGTAGTTGTTCTTTACATGTCTTGACTAAAGCCATTGCATTCACAATCTCTTGATCTTTTTTTTGCAATGCTTGTGACAAATCGTTTGTAACTCCTAATATGGATTTCATAAAAAAGAGGAGGAACACAAACTCAAAAGATTGTAAATCTTTTAATAACCTTTTTGCTTCACCAACACTATCATTGTAGCAATCTTCAACAATCATGTCAAGCACATCCACCACAGATGAGAACATTGTAATCAAACTAATCAAAGCACCATAATGTGAATTCCACCGTGTATCCCCAACACGTTTGAGACTAGTTTCTTGATTTAACCGTTGCCCCGTTTCAAGACAATCATTTTCAATAGCTTTCAAGAGATTTTCTTGTTGTTTCTCTCGAAGTGCATCACGACGCTTACATGAGCATCCAACAACATTTACCAAACTATTAGTCAATGTGAAAAAAGCGGCAACATCGGAGTTTTTCTTTGCTACGGCAACAAGAGCTAATTATAGTTGATGAGCAAAACAATGAACATAAAATGCACAACTTTCTTCATCCAAAATTTTTTTTTTTAAGGCCATTGAACTCACCTCTCATATTACTCGCACCATCATAACCTTGACCTCGTAGGTTGGAGTAGCTCAAGTCATGTAGTTTCAAGAACTCATCAATGGACTCCTTTAGTTTACTTGAAGTTGTTTCGGTAACATGTTGGACTCCCACGAACCTTTCAATTACTTGACCTTTGTTGTCCACATAACGCAAAATCACCGCCATTTGCTCCTTTGTTGAAATATCACGTGATTCATCTACCATTATAGAAAAAAATTTACTCTCTTTCACTTCTTTCATAATAGCCTTAATAGTTTCGAAGGCACATGAATTGACAATATCTTTTTGAATTGAAGGAGCTATTAGCTTGAGATTTCCCGGAGCATTTTCCAACACAACTTCCTTTATTTTCTCATCATGATCTGCAAGGAATTGCAAGAGCTCTAAATAATTCCCCTATTATTCGAAGTGACACTTTCATCACGGCCACGAAAAGGAAGGCCTTGTCGCAACAAGAACTTAGTGCAATCTATTGATGCATTCAAGCAAAGACGATATTTCATACACTCTTCTTCTGATTGTTTGATCACAACTGCTTCAATATGTGTCTTTTGGTTCATTAGATAACTAGCCGCTTCTCTAGCTTTATTGTGGAAACTACCAATAGGACCAACATGTTTGTCAAAACATTCTCTTGCATTCTTCCATTTCTTAAAGCCTACCCCAGTGAAGGCATCGCTTCCTAATTGTGAAAAGTTGATTTTAAAGAGATAGCAATGAAGACAAAATGCCGCATCTTTAGATATACTATACTCCAACCAATCATATTCTTCAAACCACGAAACAACAAATCGTCGCTTTTTCTTTGCATGCAAAGTGTATGGGAACTCATACTTTGTAGGCCTACAAGGTCCCATTTGCAAATATGCTCTGCAAACCTCATCTTGAATATTAGAAGGATAGTCCTTCATTCGAATTCTTTTTCCTGGGTCTCTCTCAAGATTATTAAAATCAATGTCACACTCATTTTGTCTTGAGCTCGAACTATCCGAACAAGTAGATGGTGCTATTGGCTTTGGCTTGAAAAATCTTTCCATATTTCTTATTTCTAAACTACACATTTAACCAAAAACACAAAACATATACCAATCAACCAATAAACAAAAATTCCATCTAAATTTCAATTATAAAATGAGTATACAAACATAAAACACATCAACAATCATATCAATAATAGACTAAAAATCTCCACCAATATCTAATATAATTTAATTGAGATTAGATTAGAATACCAAAAAACTTACTTGAATTTGGAACCAAATAGTGGTGGCTTGGAGAATTGAAAGAAGTGGAGGTATAATATTGGAGTAATGTAATTATAATATGGGATTGGGTGGGATTAGAAATTTAGGGTTTTGGGTGAATATAAGAAAGATGGGGGGATTAGGGGGAAAAGAAGTGGAAGGAACGGGAAAAGGAGAAGTGAAAGGGACGACAGGAAAGATGGCCCATGTGGGGCTGACTTTCAAAAAGAATATGTAATCATGTTGCAAACGGTGGACCAATTGCAAATGTTGATTTCATTGGTTTAACCAAAAAAAAAAAAAAAAAAAAAAGGGCCAAAACACTGCGTTTTGGACCAATTTTTTTAATGCCCAGTTTTCTTTCTTCTCCCCTGTTTTCTTCTTCTCCGTTGCAACCTGCAACCTGCTGCTGCAGCAACACAGACAGTCTGCACAGGCCTCGTGTTCGAGTACGAGGGGTCCTCCGGAAAATTTCTAGCAACATTTTAGGATGGTCGAGGGGTCCTGGGACCTCCCAGGACCCTCTGTAGATCCGTCCCTGCCAGGAGGAGGAGTCAGAGAAATCAAGTCTGACTAGGCCGCATCTCCACAATGCACTGTGCAAGTATTGAAGGAATCAAAGAAGAAGACCTTTACCACCATAGAGGCTACTGAGGTCTAAAAGGACAAAGAAGCTACCCAATAGCAATTACAGCAAGTGGATCAAGAATATGGTACCCAAGCAAACGAGATAAGATGGAAACTCGAAGAGGACACCGATGACATCATTCTTGATCCTCAACAACCAGAAAAGATGGCTAGAATCGGTTCACATCTAAGCCCAGCCGAGAAAGAAGAACTTACGGCTTTCCTTTGAGAAAATTGTGACGTATTTGTATGGTTACCTTCTGACATGCCTGACATCGATCCCGAGATAGTTTGCCATAAGTTATACGTTGACCCCACTGCTAAACCGATGATCTAAAAAAGAAGGCATTTTGCACCCGAATGAGTGACGATCATCAAAGCAGAAATTGACAAGCTACTGGAGGCCAGATTCATAGAAGAGGTTAGTAAACATGATGTTCAAGAAGCAAATTTAAGTAACCATGGAGGTCTACTGATAGGAGCATTTTTATGCTACTTAGTTAGCTTGTTTTCTTACATTTATGTTGTTAGTTCTTAGTTATTTTAGTATTTTAAGCTATTTTCGTGTGTTTGTAGGTCCAAATGGTTAAAGTGGTAAGAAAAGGCAATTTGGAGCATTTTGGAGCAATTTTGGGCTTGGAATGGATAACACATGCATGGAGCAAGGTGGATGGACGAAATTGAAGACCAAAGGAGGCTAGGAATCTGCTAAAGAGATGGAAGAAATTAATTCAAGACTTGGAAGAAAATGAATCAGCCACAAAGAAGGAAACATGAGTTAAACATCCTTATTTTGACTTAGTCAATCCTAATCTTTTCCTACTTATGTTCTAGCTATCAAAGGGGTTCCTAATCAATTTAGGACACTTAAATATTAGTTCTAGAAGCCTTAATCCCAGCCAAAGGGTCCTTGTCGCACCAACTCTCCTTTTCCCTTTCCCTTGCCGTGCAAGGGAAACACCTTTCCTATTTTCATCCCTTGCCGCAACTTTCCTATCCTTTCTCCCCTAGGATTCTGACTTTAATTACACTTTTCCTTGAGGATTTGGGGTCTAAATCTTTCCTAAAACATTGAATTAAAGTCATGATCCTTGCCCTAAAATACATACACTTTGCCGCACCCATATACATATACACACAATCATTCACCTATTCAGCCATCATTCTTCCCTTCCACACCCACAATTCCGCAACATCCATTCACCATACCCAATTTCACACCCTTTCACCCTTGTGCCTGATGCATTATTTATACGCACACAAACTAAACCCTATTTGTGACAATTGTAGTAATGATGTAAGTAGGGATCGTTCTAACCGGGGATTAACTAGGGGTGCTAATCTAATTTGAATTGACTTTAAAACACAAAAACTAAATGTAAATACTCTTAACAAGACTACTATGACTCAGAATGGCTTTGAAAAACTCAAACTGCCTAAAACAATCAAACTGACTCAAATAGAAACTAGAACTTGATTTAGACGAATTTGAAACTGTTTATGACTCCAAAAGCTTAAAGATACAAAAATAAAACAAATACGAATGATTAAGACTCAACGAAATATGGGGGAAATGTGTTTGGACGATATTAAATTAAATGGACATAATATAATTAAAGGCAAAATGTAAATATGAATGTGATGAAAATATGGATGATGGAATAGCCAAGGGGTTCTTCTCCACACATGTTACACTTGCATACAATATTGATTCTCAGTTGGTCTTTCGATAAGTTGTGAAACTCAATGCTCCAAGTTAATTAGGTCTGCTTAAATTAACTTTCAGATTTCCCTAAATTCGTTGGATTGAATGGAATACGCATTACAACCAAATTATTCTTAATCAAAGTCCCTGACTATGGAATACGCATGATAGAGACATTCAACAAAGATCATTAAGTTCAATGAAAATTATAAGTGTTGACGAGGCATTCGTTACTATGGAATACGCATGAAACTTATGCCAAGAATTCGTTTAACGCGATTGTTTATAAGCAACCTCCACTACTTGTGAATATAAGTTCATAACGATTAGGTGAAACTCACTTATATTCTAGCGTCATATTCATGCATGAAAATTAAGCTTGCAATCTCAATGAACATACATAAATAAGTTATCAATCAAACAGTTAAACGAATTGAATCCACAACTTATGAAATTCCAACCAAAAGTAATCAATTCATATTGCAAATATAAACATAGTTTCGAATCACCCCCTAGCTAAAAGGGGTTTAGTTCCTCATAACCTTGAAATCAAAGAAACAACTAAACATTCCAACAACTCAAACTTGAATTGTATGAACGTTTAGGCACTCTTCTCTTCCATTACAAAACAAAGAAAATTGAATTCAAACATTGAAATCAAAGAAACACCTAAACATTCCAACAACTCAAACTTGAATTGTATGAACGTTTAGGCACTCTTCTCTTCCTCGCTGTTGTGGCACAAGGTCTAAGGTGAGCTTTGGGGATTATGTGAAGTGTTTTGGAGGGATGGGAAGTGGTTGGATAGTGGCTGCAATGGAGGAGAAAAACTGCACAGAAATGGAAGGGGATTTGCGGCACAAGGGTTGTGTTTGTGTTGTGAATGAGATGAGATCCTTGAATGAATGAATGCAAGGGTATTTATAGGAGTAATGGAGGGAACATAACAGCTAGGAGGTGGGTGGAAATGTGGCTGCATGTTTGGTGAATGATTATGAGTGAATGCATGTGACTTGTGGCTGCAAAGAGAAGGAGAAAAGCTGGAATTGCATGTGGAGTGTTCTGAAATGAGAATAGGCCACGACATGGAGTGTGGGATTAATTGAATTGTGGTGCAATGATGAAGAATGCATGTGGAATGGATGCAATGATGAAGAATGAAAGTTGGAAAGCTGCAGCAATGTGTGTGGATGCTGGAAATGATGGAAAGGCACGGCAAAGAGTTGTTTTGGGGTTTAAATGGTGCTGTTTTGTATGCCAAGGAATGTGTGATGAATGATGAAGTTTTGCATGTGCTTAATGATTAAAGGGTGAGAGGATGCAGCTGCAATAATGTAGAATGAAAGCTGGAAGTTTGAATGGGGAATGCACATGCAAACAGCTAGGAAAAGTTGTGGATTAGATTAGAAATGTCAAGGTTATGCACGGCAAAGGGTGAATGGGAAGAGAAATGGGAGTGCATGTGGCTTTATGGTTGAATGATTAAAGGGACATGTGGGGTGTAAATGCATGTGGCTTGTTTGTGGTGAGTTGGAATTAGGGGGAAATGCATGTGAATTGATGGAGAGGGATTGGGAATGCACGGCACAAATGATGGAAAAAGGGTTGAGTGGTGTGTGTAATTGCATGTGTTGAATTGGAATGTGGTTGAATTAAAGAATGGGAGTGCATATAATTAAAGAGTGGGAGTGCATGTGGGTGAATGTGAAGGGAATGCATGTGTTGATGACTAGGTTAGTGGGTGGAAATCTGAAAATGGCATAAGGGAATGGGAGCTCACGGTTTTGGCTAGTGTTTGAATGTGTAAAGTGTGTGTGAATGCATGTGAAGATGCTAATAAATAATGCATGTAGGGTTAGGAAATAAAATCATAACTTAAAGGGGGATGATTAAAGGGTGTTGAAAGGTTTTGCATGGCTTTGAAGTGATTGTGGATTGGGCTAGAGTTTAAGTACATGAAATGGACCCAAATTGCTCATCCTTGCATGGCAAGGAATGGTGTTTGTGTTAAGCCCATGGCAAGGTGTTATGTGATTGGTTTAGGGCCATTGTTTTGTGTCTTCAAGTGCATATAAGGCCTTCAATTTCATCCAACACTTGGGCTCCAAGTATAAGCTATCCATCCCTAGCCCAATAGTGCTCCAAAACACTCCACAATGCTTCCTTTCGTCAAACACGTCTTAATATCCTGAAAACACACAAAAGAAGCATAAAGGACTAAAATAACTAAAGAAACACAACGTAAATGCACGAGAACAAGCAAAGTAAGTCGCCTAAATATGCTCCTATCAAATACCCCCACACTTATCTTTTGCTAGTCCTCGAGCAAAACAAAACAACAAAAGAACACGAAACTAGACAAAACGAACAAAACACCACCTACACCTTCCAACAATCGTCTCACGGATTTCCAATGCACATAACAAGTTAAAAATCATTATTCCCACAGATTTTAGCCATCTCTACACTTAAGTACATTTTTAATCATAGTCACCACATACTAGTTCACAATTAAGCATTTAAAACACATTTCGAATGTAGTAACATGCCTTAGAGAATTTGCTCAAATCCTTACAAGATATACTCTCGTTTTTCACACAGATTTTCTGACTACACACCCTACACTAGGTATATGTGAGAAGATTGATGTAAACATAAAAATGAACACTCACATATATGTATTTCAAAGGAAGCAATTTCTGGAGTTAATAAGCATTTTTAGGTATGATCTCATGAATGGAATGCTACTACTTAGATGCAAGAACCAGTGACACCATATGCTCATATCAATTCCAAACTCCACATTATTGAACATATAACGATCAAGATAGAAGTCAAAGGGGTGTAACGGGGCTAGGGTATTGGCTAACAATGAAAGGTGAAGGATAAACAAACATTCTTAAAGCAATAGTGAGCAAAGTATTTGAATTAGGCACTTAGAATTCCCTTTAGAACGCAAAAATCAACTTTGAACACCCAAGGGAAAGTCACACAAAACTTAGGGCCATATTCAACTTTTTGGACCATTTCTTCAACCATCAACGCTCGTGAGTTCATTCTTACTTATTTTCACTCTTTTTATTTTATTTTTTATTTTTTATTTTTTTTTAATTGAATTCTTTTTCTTTTGAATCTCGGAACATACATATAAACATAAGAACAAACTTTTACTCCCCCACACTCATTTTCTTGCATAATGTAACTCAAAAGGAATTCATTTAAGTCATGCTTACTATACTTTAAGAACAAGGGTATAGGAAAGTCCTACTCTAGGCTAGGTAAGGGGTGATGTGGTTAGCAAAGAAAATAGGATAAACGAGGCTCAATGGGGTTAAAATTAATATATACGAAATATGGGAAGTAAGGCTATTTGGCTATGGTGGCAGCTACACAACTTCATCTTGATATATGTTATGCAATTCAATGTCATGCTTTGAATGAAACGGATATAAGTTCTAGCATTTAGTTCTATCATGATACAATTGCATTCTAAGTAGTAACCAAGCAAGGAATAATGAGATCATGCAACAACTTTAGAAAACAAAGAATCACAGAAAATAACTCTCCAAAGAAAGTAATGGCTCGAATCTCACAGGGATGTAGCGTTTGTTTGAGTTCCTTCCTTCAAGCATGTTACAAAAACGAATTTTTCTTTTATGATTGCATGTGAAGTCATACATTATAACCATAACCAAGCATATACCAAGAGTAAATCAAACTTTTTTCTATGTTTATAACTCTTTTTAACCGTCATGCAATTACAAACCAAATCCTTATCATTGTGTTGGAATGTACCCTAAGACATAAACACACAAAAACGACTCAAAACACTCTTTTTAGGCTTTTCAAAACATTTTTTATTTTTTATTTTTTATTTTTTTTTTTCAAATTTTTATGTGATTTTCGGAGTTATAAAACAAAACACTCTAAAACACTCTAAAACAATTTAAAAACACCTTAAAATAGCAAGGAACAACATTTGAAGTTATGTGGGTGATAAAATCCCACGAATTTGCATTAAATATACTTAGTTACCCCCCCACACTTAAATCAAACATTGTCCTCAATGTTTTAAGCATAGATTCACACAAAACATAAGTAAACACACAAATAACAACTAAACATACTAAACATGGCAGAATGTAATTAACAAAGAGAAGAGTTTAGGGACGCAAATCTGGTTATGGAGTGTAAATTCCCTCTTCTCTTTCTTGATTGCATTGAGGCTTGATCTTGATGATTCCACAGGCTTACTCTCGAACTGGTTTCCGCCCATCATTGATTTTCCTTTGTGCTAATGGGCTGGAGGATTCTTTTGGTCTTCCCCGAAGGTCTGAGCTTCCTCCTGTTATCTGTTTCTTTGTTCAATCTTTGCAGGAGTGGTCCCTTCTCTGGAAGTGTATCAACCGTTGAAGATGACTACTCGAGAGCAACGCTAGGTAAGCAATCAGGAATAAATTCCAGGCAGTTGGCTCCAGATCGGAAGACTGGCTCCAAGTGCCGGCTGATTGCTTCTTTTACTTTGTCATGCAAGTAAGAACAAGGACAAAGAAAAAGACAGGGAAAGAGCATGATATGAGATACTTTTGCTTTTGACCTTGATGATATGAGATACCTTTGCTTTTGAAGAAGCGGTAAATGAATCAGCACATGTATTTGTTGTGCTGTTTCCTCCTGGGTCATCTGTACTCCAGGTATCTGGTATCATCTTTGGGGAAGAAGAAAAATTTGAGTAATTCGAAAGGCTTTGCTGGGAGTGCACCCTCAGAGGTGAGGGAGAGTTGGGCATTTTCTTCAGGTTTGCCCTGCCATAAAAGACGAAGGTCGACATATATAGAGATAATAGCAAGTGGTGGTACTTTTTACCTTTGTCGACAAACGTTTTGATCCTGCAACTCCGGCTTTTTGAAATAGTGGCGCCTCTTCGATTTTTGAATACGCCTCTTCGATTTCTGAGCAGGCGCCCCTTCGATTTCTGAGCGACACGTGGTAGTGCAGATGCGGCTCCTTTTGACAAAGCTGCACGCGTCTTCTGAAAAGCAGAGAAAGCGTCGCCGAACTTTGCGCTTGTCGGCTAAAGATGTGTAGTTGTGATGATGGCCTCCACGTGTTGTCTGAAAAGAAGAAATCTTTTGACAAAGTTGAACGCGCCTTCTGAAAAGCCGAGAAAGCGTCGCCTAAATTACGCCGGAAATTCCGACTTTTTGAATTGGTGGACGCGTCGCCTTGGCTTTTTTATTGAGCTATCGATCACCACAACAAACACACTCTGAAGATTTCCCATTCTTGAAAATCGACTCCGGCCCTTTGAAATTTAAATCCATCCCTTCTCTTTGAACACTTTTGAAAAATGGCAAACTCATCGAACCTTAGCTTGGAATTGAGCCTTAGCAGTGATACGGGCGCGCCGCGTCAAGGTAACGTATGGCGCCCTTCTTTCTTTTCTTCTAACGGTCCTCTCACAGGTGAAGACTCCGTGATGCAGGACGCCACAACAGCTACAATAGTAGCTAGGAACCTCCTCACTCCAAAAGATAGTAGGCTGCTGTCAGGACGGTCCGATGAGTTGGCCGTTCAAGAGTCCCTCGCACTTAGTGTTCAGTGTGCGAGTTCTGTGTCCAACATGGGCCAACGCCTGCTTGCTCGCTCCCGTCAGGTGGAATCATTGATGGCAGAGGTGGAAAGTCTCAAGCAGGAGATCCAGCAGCTTAAGTACGAGAATAGAAGTTTGCATGTGCTTGCAAATAACTATTCGGCGGGCATGAAGAGGAAGCTTGATGAGCTGCAAGAATCTGAAGGTCGGATTCAAAGTGACCGTCAAAAGCTTGCTACTTATCTCCAGAGGCACCTTTTTCCTGGGTCATCCAGCGCTTGGCCAAGTATTGAGGCCTGGAATGCTCTAGCTCCGATGCCTTCTGCTCCGATGTCTTCTGCCCCTATGCCTCCCGCTTCTATGCCTCCCGCTTCTATGCCTTCTGCTTCGACGCCTCGTAGTGGGGCTTCAAGTAAACGCCCTTTGTGAAGGCTCCATCTTTCTTTGTTTAGCAGTGCCTATCAATAAATCAAACATTTTCTCAATGTTACAATCATAGACTCACACAATTAATAAACAAACAACAATAAATAAACAACCTAACAAGGCAGAAACGAAATAGCAACAAAGAGAAGAGTTTTTTTTTTTTTTTTTTTTTTTTTTTTTTTTTTTTTTTTTTAGGAATCTGGAATTGGAGTGCTTTCTAAGTCTTCCTTTGTTGAATGCCTGGGTTGCCTCCCAAGTAGCGCTTGCTTTTACGTCTTGCAGCCGGACGGTACCTCCGTTTAAGCTTGACTAGGTTCCACGGCATGGAGGGGTACCTCCTCCACGACATGCTCCTCAAACATCTCGTAATAGGGCTTCAATCGATGCCCATTCACTTTGAATTCTTGCTGCGTCCTTGAACTTTTGATTTGCACTGCACCATGAGGGAAAACATTAGTGACAATAAAAGGACCAACCCATTTGGAACGCAACTTACCCGGAAACAACCGAAGGCCAGAATTGAACAACAACACTTTCTGCCCAATAGAGAACGTCTTGGCACGAATCATCTTGTCATGAAATGCCTTTGTTTTCTCCTTGTAAATCCGGGCATTCTCATATGCTTCATTTCGGATTTCATCAAGCTCACATAATTGAAGCTTCCTATGTAAACCTGCGGCATCAAGGTCCATATTGAACGTTTTGACGGCCCAATGTGCACGATGCTCTAGTTCGACGGGAAGATGGCATGGCTTCCCATAGATGAGCCGAAAAGGTGACATCCCAATGGGGGTTTTGTAGGCAGTGCGATACGCCCACAATGCATCGTTTAAGCGCAAACTCCAATCCTTCCTTGTAAGCCCCACGGTCTTCTCAAGAATCTGCTTGATTTCCCTATTCGAAACCTCGGCTTGCCCGCTCGTTTGAGGATGATAAGGTGTGGCCACCTTATGTGTGACATTGTATTTCTTGAGCAACGCCTCGATGGTTCGATTACAAAAATGGGAACCTCCATCACTGATTAGCACTCGTGGCATTCCAAACCTTGCAAAAATGTTAGTTTTCACAAAATCTGCAACCACTCGAGAATCATTAGTTCGGGTGACTTTTGCTTCCACCCATTTCGACACATAATCCACAGCAAGCAATATATAAATAAACCCATGTGACGAAGGAAAGGGACCCATAAAATCAATACCCCAAACATCAAAGATTTCAACACTAAAAATGGGGGTTTGCGGCATTTGCTGTTTAGGACCAATATTGCCCGTTCTTTGGCATCTATCACAAGACATGCAAAATGTTCTAGCATCCCTAAAGATGGTAGGCCAATAGAAACCACATTCGAACACCTTAAGTGCTGTTCTTTGAGTGCCAAAGTGTCCCCCACAAGCATAAGTGTGACAAAAGGTTAGAATAGCATTAAACTCAGAATCGTGCACACACCTACGTATAACTTGGTCAGGGCAATATTTCCATAAATACGGGTCATCCCACACATAAAACCGTGCCTCTTTCTTCAATTTATCACATTGGTGTTTAAGTAATTCACTAGGAATATGTTTTGACACCAAATAATTCACCAAATCAGCATACCACGGTTCACTTACCTTGACGGACATCAGTTGCTCATCTGGGAATGTCTCTATGATAGGCACGGCATCCTCCTCATGCACCATACGGCTCAAGTGGTCAGCCACCACGTTTTCACTTCCTTTCTTGTCCCGGATTTCGATATCGAACTCTTGGAGAAGAAGCATCCAACGAATGAGTCGTGGTTTGGCCTCCTTCTTGGTGAACAAATACTTCAATGCTGCATGGTCAGTATAAATAATAACTTTAGTACCAAGCAAATAAGAACGAAATTTATCTAAAGCAAATACAACAACAAGAAGTTCTTTTTCAGTGGTAGAATAATTCAATTGTGCATCATTTAAAGTCCGAGAGGCATAATAGATAACATGCGGCCTCTTTTCCTTCCTTTGCCCCAAAACAGCTCCTAATACATAATCGGAAGCATCGCACATAAGCTCAAAAGGAAGGCTCCAATCCGGTGGAACTATGATAGGGGCCGAAGTTAGTGTTTCTTTGAGGTGATTGAACGCCTTCTCACACTCCTCGTTGAAGTCAAACGCCACATCTTTCTGGAGGAGACGGCAAAGAGGGTTTGAGATCTTGGAGAAGTCCTTGATAAATCGCCTATAAAATCCTGCATGACCAAGAAACGAACGAACCTCTCGAACCGAAGTAGGAGAGGGTAAGTAGCGTATAAGATCTATTTTCGATTTATCCACTTCAATTCCTCTTTCTGAAACAATATGCCCTAGAACTATGCCTTGTCTAACCATAAAGTGACATTTTTCCCAATTAAGCACAAGGTTAGCTTCTACACATCGTTTCAAAATCATTGTGAGATTTTCCAAACAACCATCAAATGAATCACCAAACACACTGAAATCATCCATAAATACCTCAATAATCTTTTCCACAAAATCTGAAAAGATACTTACCATACACCTTTGAAACGTGGCCGGAGCATTGCATAAACCAAAAGGCATGCGACGATAAGCAAAAGTACCAAAGGGGCATGTGAAAGTTGTCTTTTCTTGGTCATCCGGCGCTATGACAATCTGATTATATCCAGAATAACCATCAAGGAAACAATAAAAAGAATGACCGGCTAACCTTTCAAGCATTTGATCAATGAACGGCAAAGGGAAGTGGTCCTTCCTTGTGGTGGCATTGAGCTTCCTATAATCAATGCACACTCGCCAACCTGTTTGGATACGGGTTGGCACAAGCTCATTCTCAGCATTCTTCACCACTGTCACTCCGGACTTCTTTGGAACACATTGCACCGGTGACACCCAACGACTATCAGAGATCGGATAAATCACTCCACAATCAAGAAGTTTGATAATCTCTTTTTTCACAACTTCCATCATTGGAGGGTTGAGACGGCGCTGAGCCTCTCGAGTTGGTTTAGCCCCCTCCTCTAGAAGTATGCGATGCATGCACGTAGTCGGGCTAATTCCCCTAATATCGGCCAAAGTCCATCCAATGGCCGTCTTGTGCTCTTTCAACACTCGAATCAACTTCTCCTCCTCTATGGCTATGAGTGATGAGGAGACAATGACGGGCAATGTCTCGTTGTCTCCCAAGAAGACGTACTTTAAATGATCGGGCAACGGTTTAAGCTCAAGTACGGGTGCCTGAATCACTGAGGGTAACAACTTATTAGTGGAAACTGAAATTGAAATTGGGTTAGAAGGCTTACCAAAGTGTTGTGGCAATGACTCAAGTGCAGCGACCATCTCAGCCTCATCTTCACTTCTAGGCACGGCAAAACCAGATTTTTGCCCAATTCCTTGTGCAATTGTTGTTTCAAGTGTATCCCTCTCCAAAGAATCGAGAAATTCCTGCGCCAAATCATCAATTATATCAATAGAAAAACAAGAATGATCGTCCTTAGGAAATTTAATACTTTCAGAAAGATTGAAATCAATGACTTCCCCATCAAATTCCATCGTTAATGTTCCTTTAAACACATCTATCTTGGTGCGGGTTGTTTTCATGAAGGGCCTCCCTAATAAAATCGGCAATGGGGTGGAATGGGGTGAATCCTCCATGTCAAGCACGTTTGAGATATTTGTGCATGAAATTCGTAGGGTTTTACCACCTAACATGTCTAAGCTTGTTTCCCACTGTTTTTAAGTGTTTTTAGGCTATTTTACAGTGTGTTGACTTAAAAATCCGAAAATCCCATAAAAATTTGAAAAATTGCTTTGAAAAACCCAAAAAGAGTTGTTTTTGTGTGTTTGTTTGTGTCGTAGGTTACCTTCCAACACAATGATGAGGATTTGGTTTTTAATTGCATGATGGTTAAAGAAAGTTACAAACATGGATGGATGTTTGATATACTCTTTGGTTTATGCTTGTTTGTAGTTATAGTTTACGAATTCACATGTAATCACAAATGATAAAAATCAGTTTTTGTAACATGCTTGAAGGAATGAACTCAAACTAACGCTACATCCCAGTGAGACTTGAGCCTAAACGTTATTTGGAGAGTTAAAATCTGTGCATTCTTTGTCTTCTAAAGTCGTTGGAAGATCAAATTATTCACCTGCACTAAGACATCTTCCAATACGCCCTTTGGATAAGCATTAGATCTATCGGCCAACTGAATAATCACACCATCATTTTTCAATTCACCAAGGTTCATTGAGGCATAAATAGAGTATGGCATGACGTTAATTGAAGCTCCTAAGTCTAACATAGCATGTTCGAACTTAGTTTGACCAATAATACAAGGGATTGTAAAGCTACCTGGATCTTTGCATTTAGGTGGTAGTTTCCTTTGTAGCACTGCAGACACATTCTCACTTACCTGGACCACCTCCTTGTTTGAAATCCTCTTCCTCGTTGTGCAAAGCTCTTTTAAGAACTTGGCATACTTAGGGACTTGCTTGATTGCATTAAGGAGCGGAATGTTGACTTGAACTTTCCTAAAGGTTTCCAGAATGTCCTTTTCACTCTCCTCCTTCTTTGATTGCCTAAACCTGCTAGGAAAAGGCAAGTTTAGTGGAATAGAACTTGACGAAGTCAAATTTGGACTTACCTTAGGCGTGTTGGACGGTTTTGGCACAATAAGGGGTTGCGGCAAAGTTTCTTTCACCCTTGCCGTGGCCTTCTTTGCTTGTTCCTCCTCTTCTTGTAGCAACATGTCCTCTTCTTGACTTGTTTTGGACGGCCCTGGGGTGGTTCCGACCTCCTTACCACTTCTCAAACTTATGGCGTTTGCAGATTCGAATCCTCCTTTCGGAGTCACCTGCGTTGAACTTGGTAACTTGCCTTGTTCTCTATTAAATTGCCCCATGAATTCAGCCATTTGTCCCATTTGTCTCTTCAACTCCTTCACCTCTTGAGCTTGATTCTGCACCTCATTGGCGTAATTGTGCATGTCCTTTGTTTGTTTTTCTTGCCCATGCGCCAATGTAGTTAGCAATTGAATAACTTGAGAATTATCAAAAGACGAACCTGAGTTGTTTTGGGACGATGGTGGTTGGTTGGATTGGTATGGTCGCGGGAATCCAGGTGGGTTTTGTTGAAATCCCCTTTGTGGTGCAGATTGTTGGGCAGGTTGTTGTGCATCTCTCCATCTGAAATTTGGGTGGTCTCTCCAACCTGGATTATATGTGTTAGAATATGGATCGTTCCTCGGTTGGTTTTGATTCCCATGGCCTATGGCATTGGCAGATTCCCATCCCCCATTCTCTATTAATTGAGGGCATGTCTCGGATGGATGCCCTTCCATTGTACACACGCCACACACTTGGTTTTCTTGTGGTTTTGACCCCTTGACAACCTGAGACACAAGAGAAGTAAGATTAGCCAATTGTGACTGAATATCAGAAATTGCACTTACCTCATTCACACTTTGTTGTCGTGGCCCTTCTCTTTGTCCAACACCTTCATATTGTTGTGCATTTAGAGCGCGGTTTGCAATTAGGGTCTTGGCTGCCATAGGTGTTTTGTCCACCAGTGCACCTCCCGCCGAAGCATCGAGCATTTGCCTTTCAATGGGAAGAAGGCCCTCATAGAAGTATTGAAGGAGAAGCTCCTCCTTCATTTGATGTTGAGGACATGATGCAACAAGGGTTTTAAAACGCTCGTAGTACGCCGGAAAAGATTCTCCTTGACTTTGTTGGATTCCGCTAATTTTCTTCCTCAAGAGAATGACTTTTGAAGTAGGGAAGAACTTCTCCAAGAAGGCTCTCTTCATGCTCTCCCAAGAAATAACGGTCCCGGGTGCCAATTCATAAAGCCAATCCTTAGCCTTTTCCACAAGAGAGAATGGAAAAGCCTTCATCATCAGAATGTTCCCATCGACATTTATAGGTGTCATGCTCGAACAAACAACCTCGAACTCCTTGAGATGCTTGTTGGGATCTTCCATGGAAAGCCCATGGTACTTCGGAATGTGGTGCAACAAGCTTGACTTCAATTCGAATTCATCGGTCTTGCCTTGGGCAGCCGCGGGGTATTGAATGCAAAGAGGGGCTGCATTGGCCAAACCTGAGGCAGAAAGCTCTTTAATGGTTCGATTGTCCACGGCCATGGTTGGTACTTCCTCTTTAACCCAATCTGTGGCTTCCTCTTCTACTTCAGGTTCGGAACTAGGAGGATTAGACTCTTGCAATTTCTTGTTCCTTCTCAAAGTCCTCTCGAAATCACCGTCAAAGTCGGAGATTTGCTCACGAACAGGTTGTGAGCTACGGGTCATAAACTAGTACCTACACACAAAAGTAAACAAGGTAAGTAACCAACTTAATAGACTTGGCACAAGTAAGAAAACAAGTTGCCACACACGGCACAAAAAACACATACACACGGTGCAAAAAAAATTAAAACAAAACAGAAACTAAACTAAACAATTTAAACAAGACTCAAGACAAGGGATTAGCAACTTTGCCAATCCCCGGCAACGGCGCCAAAATTTGATGCATTATTTATACGCACACAAACTAAACCCTATTTGTAACAATTGTAGTAATGATGTAAGTAGGGATCGTTCTAACCGGGGATTAACTAGGGGTGCTAATCTAATTTGAATTGACTTTAAAACACAAAAACTAAATGTAAATACTCTTAACAAGACTACTATGACTCAGAATGGCTTTGAAAAACTCAAACTGCCTAAAACAATCAAACTGACTCAAATAGAAACTAGAACTTGATTTAGACGAATTTGAAACTGTTTATGACTCCAAAAGCTTAAAGATACAAAAATAAAACAAATACGAATGATTAAGACTCAACGAAATATGGGGGAAATGTGTTTGGACGATATTAAATTAAATGGACATAATATAATTAAAGGCAAAATGTAAATATGAATGTGATGAAAATATGGATGATGGAATAGCCAAGGGGTTCTTCTCCACACATTTTACACTTGCATACAATATTGATTCTCAGTTGGTCTTTCGATAAGTTGTGAAACTCAATGCTCCAAGTTAATTAGGTCCGCTTAAATTAACTTTCAGATTTCCCTAAATTCGTTGGATTGAATGGAATACGCATTACAACCAAATTATTCTTAATCAAAGTCCCTAACTATGGAATACGCATGATAGAGACATTCAACAAAGATCATTAAGTTCAATGAAAATTATAAGTGTTGACGAGGCATTCGTTACTATGGAATACGCATGAAACTTATGCCAAGAATTCGTTTAACGCGATTGTTTATAAGCAACCTCCACTACTTGTGAATATAAGTTCATAACGATTAGGTGAAACTCACTTATATTCTAGCGTCATATTCATGCATGAAAATTAAGCTTGCAATCTCAATGAACATACATAAATAAGTTATCAATCAAACAGTTAAACGAATTGAATCCACAACTTATGAAATTCCAACCAAAAGTAATCAATTCATATTGCAAATATAAACATAGTTTCGAATCACCCCCTAGCTAAAAGGGGTTTAGTTCCTCATAACCTTGAAATCAAAGAAACAACTAAACATTCCAACAACTCAAACTTGAATTGTATGAACGTTTAGGCACTCTTCTCTTCCATTACAAAACAAAGAAAATTGAATTCAAACATTGAAATCAAAGAAACACCTAAACATTCCAACAACTCAAACTTGAATTGTATGAACGTTTAGGCACTCTTCTCTTCCTCGCTGTTGTGGCACAAGGTCTAAGGTGAGCTTTGGGGATTATGTGAAGTGTTTTGGAGGGATGGGAAGTGGTTGGATAGTGGCTGCAATGGAGGAGAAAAACTGCACAGAAATGGAAGGGGATTTGCGGCACAAGGGTTGTGTTTGTGTTGTGAATGAGATGAGATCCTTGAATGAATGAATGCAAGGGTATTTATAGGAGTAATGGAGGGAACATAACAGCTAGGAGGTGGGTGGAAATGTGGCTGCATGTTTGGTGAATGATTATGAGTGAATGCATGTGACTTGTGGCTGCAAAGAGAAGGAGAAAAGCTGGAATTGCATGTGGAGTGTTCTGAAATGAGAATAGGCCACGACATGGAGTGTGGGATTAATTGAATTGTGGTGCAATGATGAAGAATGCATGTGGAATGGATGCAATGATGAAGAATGAAAGTTGGAAAGCTGCAGCAATGTGTGTGGATGCTGGAAATGATGGAAAGGCACGGCAAAGAGTTGTTTTGGGGTTTAAATGGTGCTGTTTTGTATGCCAAGGAATGTGTGATGAATGATGAAGTTTTGCATGTGCTTAATGATTAAAGGGTGAGAGGATGCAGCTGCAATAATGTAGAATGAAAGCTGGAAGTTTGAATGGGGAATGCACATGCAAACAACTAGGAAAAGTTGTGGATTAGATTAGAAATGTCAAGGTTATGCACGGCAAAGGGTGAATGGGAAGAGAAATGGGAGTGCATGTGGCTTTATGGTTGAATGATTAAAGGGACATGTGGGGTGTAAATGCATGTGGCTTGTTTGTGGTGAGTTGGAATTAGGGGGAAATGCATGTGAATTGATGGAGAGGGATTGGGAATGCACGGCACAAAGGATGGAAAAAGGGTTGAGTGGTGTGTGTAATTGCATGTGTTGAATTGGAATGTGGTTGAATTAAAGAATGGGAGTGCATATAATTAAAGAGTGGGAGTGCATGTGGGTGAATGTGAAGGGAATGCATGTGTTGATGACTAGGTTAGTGGGTGGAAATCTGAAAATGGCATAAGGGAATGGGAGCTCACGGTTTTGGCTAGTGTTTGAATGTGTAAAGTGTATGTGAATGCATGTGAAGATGCTAATAAATAATGCATGTAGGGTTAGGAAATAAAATCATAACTTAAAGGGGGATGATTAAAGGGTGTTGAAAGGTTTTGCATGGCTTTGAAGTGATTGTGGATTGGGCTAGAGTTTAAGTACATGAAATGGACCCAAATTGCTCATCCTTGCATGGCAAGGAATGATGTTTGTGTTAAGCCCATGGCAAGGTGTTATGTGATTGGTTTAGGGCCATTGTTTTGTGTCTTCAAGTGCATATAAGGCCTTCAATTTCATCCAACACTTGGGCTCCAAGTATAAGCTATCCATCCCTAGCCCAATAGTGCTCCAAAACACTCCACAATGCTTCCTTTCGTCAAACACGTCTTAATATCCTGAAAACACACAAAAGAAGCATAAAGGACTAAAATAACTAAAGAAACACAATGTAAATGCACGAGAACAAGCAAAGTAAGTCGCCTAAATATGCTCCTATCAGTGCCGCAGCAAAGAAGAAGGAGAGAAAACCCCTTGGAGTCGTGCTTGCCACTTAAGATTGTTGGATTATTGGAACGTTTCTAGGTGTATTCAATCTTTGTTTTCAATGTTTAATTTATATTTTCTTTGTTTTGCTGTGAACATGAGAGGCTAAACTCATTTTACCTAGAGGAGACTTTGAAACCATGATTATATTTGCAATATGAATTGATTAACTCCAGTTGTGATTTCATAAATCGTGAATGCAATTTGCTTAATTGTTGGATTGAGAACTTACTCTTATATGTTGATTAAGGGTGCACACTTGGTTTGCATGCATGAATTTGATGCTAGAATATAAGGGAATTTCACATAATTGTTATGAACTTATATTTATAAGTAGTGAAGGTCGCTGGTCACGATCGTGTTAAGTTAAATTCCTGGCATAAGTATCATGATGTCATAGTTTCGAATGCCTTGTCAATGCTTATGATTTTCACAAAGCTTAATGATCCTTGCTTGTGTCTTTATTATGCAATTCATGTAGGGAACTTG
Source organism: Pyrus communis (assembly GCF_041283825.1). NCBI lineage: Eukaryota > Viridiplantae > Streptophyta > Magnoliopsida > Rosales > Rosaceae > Pyrus > Pyrus communis. The sequence goes on from NC_142580.1 coordinate 30,051,695, forward strand.
GGAAGAATAATTTGGTTGCCGATGCGTTGTCTGTCCAATTCAATGAGTTAAGGAAAATCTGAGGGTTAATTAGTGATGTCACGGTTAATCTGTGGTGTTGAGGTTCATGATTTATTGAAAAAGCAACTAGAAATCAATTTGTATGCAAGTGTGTCATGTGTGGAGAATGACCCTCTAGCTAGCTAATCACCCATAAATTCACCCAAATTCGTATTCCTTTACTTAGTTTCTGCAATTTACTTGTTTTTACTTCAAATTTATCAAAAACCCAATCCCCTTTACTTTGTTGTGTCAAATTAGTTCGAATCTATCCAAAGTTAGAATTCGTCCAAATCACCCTTTAGAGTCTAGTTTGAGTCTTTTTGAATGTTTTGTGCTGTTTTGAGTCTCTTTAGTTTGTTTTGAGTCATATAAGTCTAGTTAAGTGTTTTCAAGCCTAGTTTTATGTTTTAAAGTCAGTTTTAAGTAGATTAGCAATCCCTCATAATCCCCCGTCTAGAATGATCCTTACTTACATCTTTACTACAATTGTCAATAAGAGAGTTTAATTTGAGTGCTATCTTTTATCACAACATCTATGTCGACGACATCATGGTGAAGAGCAAGCAGTAGTCAGACCACATCGGCAACCTGGTGGAAACTTTTAACATCCTTAGAAATTACAAGATGAAGCTCAATCCTACTAAATGCACATTTGGAGTATCTTTAGGCAGATTCTTAGGGTACATAGTAACCCAACTAGGAATCAAGGCACATCCCAAACTGTTGGAAATGTGCCCTAAAACCAATCATATGATGATGCTTTACAAACATTTCACATGTTAAACTAATCTAGTTTAATATAAAGGGCAAAGATTATTGTTTTAAGCCGTCTCGTATAAATGTTATATGCTTAAACGATAAGTCCAAGGAATATGCAATTGGGAGAATGTGATCTAAAGAAGTTAGATTCATGAGACCATTTTCTTTCGTATACATATCCTAAACGTTCCTGATCATAGGATTGCCAATTGGGCATTGACAGTCCGTTAAGATTAGTACCTGCTATGTTTTCTCTTAGGTAAAGTGACTGGTCTCAAGTCAATGGTGTGACTGACACCAAGACAAGCATGTAGGTGTTGAATAGAGAATGAGTCCACTGAACACGATCAACAAGGAGTTCTCATACTCATGTCACATGAGAACTCATGGTTAGGATAATGCAAAGTAATCCTTTGACCTGAGGCATCATAGTTGTCTTGTGGTGAGGTCCTTAATCTTTGACAATGTCAAAGTCACTCCACCAAAGGGTGTCCACAACATAGTTGGGGTTAAGCCACTTAGCCATGGAGGCAAGTGAATGCGCAACAAGGGATCTCTAACCTTCAAACTGTTTAAGGGAGAATACTTTATCATATGATTAAGAATATTTGGCCAGAGTATGAATGAGATTTAGGAAGTCGTTCCAAATTACATTCAAGGTAGTCATATAAGTAAAAGAATCACATTGGATAGTAGACATGAATAAACTATCAAACCAAACAATGTGGTCAAGAGTATTGTATTAGAGAAAGACCGTATTGCATTGTAATCCTAAACTGAATATGTTCTCCACTTCTTCTGATTAGCTTGAGTAGGTGTTACTCATGGTTTGTGAAAAGCCCTAAAGGTGACTAATCACTAAAGCGAGAATTGAAGGTATGTTTCAATTCACAATCGATTGCTAAAAGTAACAATCGCCCACTGTTTCGCTAAAAGGAACGTAATGGATCGTACACCGTGTAAGGTAGAGATTGAAGAAACAACAAAATTGAGTAAGAACAATTAAATGATTTAATTGTTTATGGCTAGGATTAATTAATATGTTAATTAATCAAACGAATAAGTTCGTTTTATACCTCAGGTTAGTTTTGGGCTTCAAGGCCCAATGGGCTTCAAATGTCAAGCCCATTAACTTAAGTTGAATAACAACTTAAATGACTTAAGATTTAAAAGGGCACAAACAGCCCAATGCCTATGGTAGGCCGACCATGTGATGAAAAATAGGGTTTTGTTCTTTTAGATACTCAAGTGAAGTGACTATATAAAGAAATTTATAGCCAAAATTCATTAGAGGTTCTCTTTTAAGGAAATTGGAAAGAAAAGTCTCTCCCTTTTTCTCTCTAGGAGGTCGGCCCCCTTGCAGGGGATTAGCTAGTAGTCTTCCATCCTCCAAGGTCACTCATCTCTTCTTTAAGTCCCTTCTCAGTGTGAAGACTTAGAGGTTCCCTATTTTGGGAACTTGGAGAATCCATTCTAGCATCCTCATCCTAGAAATCCATAGAGCTAAGAAGTAAGGAATGAAGGCCCTATCTCTTGGATGATTAGCCTTTGCTTATGCAAAGAGGAATCAACAAAGGTATAATATTTCTTAACTCACTTTGTTCTTGAGTTGAGTCTTGGTTCACCACAATTACTAGGCCTTGAATTTGATGGGTAAAATTTTGTTTTTGAGTGCATACAAGCATGATTTTGCCTTTTAATTGTTAATTGCATACATAGATGTTGTTCAAATGAACTAGTTTTCACAAATATTTCCTTCAAAAACAAATCCGAGTGATCCTAGAGATGAAATCTCTTACTACCTTGAAGGAGATCCAAAGCTTAACTGGACGAGCAGCCACCCTCGACCGCTTTTTTTCGTGATCCACCGATTGATGCAAGCCATTTTTCAAGGCGATCGAGAGGGCACAACGAGACAAATGGGATGAAAAGTAGGAAAGAGCTTTCCAAGCCCTGAAGAAGTATTTCACATCATCTCCCTTAATATCCAAGCCGGAAGCAACGAACGACTTATATATCTACTTGGCAATCGCGGAAATAGCACTGAGCTCTGCCCTCATATTAGAAGAACTGGGCGCCTAAGTGCCGGTATTCTACACTTCTAAAGCTCTTCTAGATATGGAAACTAGATACCCGAATATTGAAAAATTAATTTTCGCGTCAGTTATTGCCAGTCGGAAGCTCAGACCATACTTTCAAGCTTTTACAATCATCGCCATGACTTAATATCCTCTACAATCAATCCTACATGGTCCAGATGCTTCTCAATGAGTTATGAAATGCGTGTTGGAACTTGGCTAATATGGTTTAGTTTTCCGACCCCTTACGGTGATAAAGGCCTAAGCCTTGGCAAACTTCATAGCAGAATTCACACCTAGCCTAGGCGACACAACAGAGCGGCCTAACGACACCCTAGAAGTAGCCGAGCACACCTTAGCCGCGCATGCTCCCCTCAACGGAGACTTCTAGCATTTGCATGTCGACAGCACATCCTACTACAAAGGCTTGGGAGCAGGCGTGGTCCTTGTCACCCAGATGGCTCAATGCTCGAGTAGTCAATCACTCTAAGCTTCAACGCATCCAACAACGAAGCATAGTACGAGGCCCTACTAGCAGGCCTCTGAATGGAAAAAGACTTGGCGGTGTAAAAGCTCGCAATTCATTCCGATTCCCAACTAATCACCAGTTAAGTTATTGGGGAGTATATGGCAAAACATCCAAGGATGGCGCAATACCTAGAGAAGGTACGTAAGCAACTTGAGGCATTTTAGACTTACACTTACTCAAGTTCCGCAGACAGACAATGCCCACACGGACGCGCTAGCCGGCCTAAGCTCCGGCCTTAACCACCAACTCAAACGCATTATTCCAATAGAGTATCTAGACGAGCCAATCATAGAGGTGAAGTTGGCAGCCGAGGTGTCACAGGTTAGTATAATTCCCAACTAGCAAAGTTCTATTATTGGTTGATGGCACACTCCCCATGGAAAGATTGGAGTCTAGAAAGCTCCAAATAAAGGTAGCACGCTACTAAATATGGAACGACATTCTTATCTGAAGATCCTACATCGGACCACATCTCCGTTGCCTAATGCCTCCTAATGACCTAAAAGTTCTAAGCTCAATCCACGAAGGCGTTTGTGGAAATCATTCCAAAGGTCGATCCTTAGCTCAGAAAGCTCTTAATGCAGGCTACTACTGGCCTACCATGCATCAAGATGCTAAAGAGTTAGTGCAAAAGTGCGACTGCTACCAAAGCTACAAGCCGATACCAGCAATGCTTGCCAGCGAACTACACACGTAGATGAGTCCTTGGCCGTTCATGCAGTGAGCAATCGACTTGGTAGAGCCAATGCCGCTCGCTACTAGGGGCAGAGGCATGATGATCATGGTAATTGATTACTTCACCAAATGGGTAGAAGTAGAGCTCATGACAACCACGACTTAAACGGACATAGAGCGCTTCATATGGAGAAACATCATTTGCCGATTTGGCATCCGTCAATCCATCGTCACCGACAACAGCCTGCAATTCGTGGGCAAAGATTTGGCAAAGTTCTTCAAAAAGTATGGCATTAAGCAGCACATGTCCATGCCAAGATATCCTCAAGGCAATGGGTAAGCCGAAGCATCCAACAAGACGATCCTCGATTGCCTTAAGAAATCCTTCTCCGACAAGAAGTGAAAATGGCCAAACAAACTCTCGGGATGTCTATGGGCATATTGCACCACCAAAAGAGAGGCAACCGGTGAGATTCCTTTCTCTTTGGCATTTGGTTCAGAAGTAATCATTCCTCCCAATGTCATCGTGCCAAGTATCAACACTCTACTGCCAAGCATTGAGTAGAACAATAAGGAGATGGCCACAAGCTTAGATCTGGCAGAGGAAAAGCACAAACAAACGATCACCTGCATCGCAGCCTACCAGCAGCAGCTTCTCTCCAGTTACAACAAAAGTGCCAAAATCTAGCAATTCCAACATGGAGATCTAGTCTTAAGAAAAGCCTTCATCACTACCCGCAGAGAAGGCTCCAAAAAGATAGATCCCATATGGGAAGGTCCGTACAAGATTAGCAGAGTAGGCAGCAAGGGTAATTATACCCTCGCCACCACCATGAACGACAAAGAGATCGAAAAGCAGTGGAACACCTACAATTTGAGGAAGTACCAAGTGTGACCATTCGCTACATCAAAGCCCAAAGAACTCAAGTAGTTCAACGGGCACCACTTCGCAAGCCGAGGATTATTCAGTTATTATGCAGTCTCTATTTTACAGCTAAGTTTTCGTTCATTTCACATGATTTTTGAAGAGGAATTCAGAAGTAATTTACAACTTGGCTCAGCTACATGGCTACAACAACTGATCACTCCTGCACTTCAAAAGAAGACCGTGCCCTTCTAAGGGACTCATCACATGAATTGCATCGCCCGAGGGACCAACCATGCTCTCCAATGCGAGAGAGTAAACCCCAACACCCATATGGGTCTGTTTTTCAAAGCGGGAGGATAAACTCTACACTCCGAATATCCAAATGTGGATAAGCCAGGCTGCCCTAGTATAACTAGATGCACGATGGCTTGCGCCAGGATTCCTAGAAGTAGCCATAATGGTTTTTTTCAAGGCTTAGCTAACTGAAGGATTTTGGGTCTCTTGGCATAATCCGTGGGGAATCAAACCCTAGAGACGAAGAGGGCACATAACGCAGTATGCCCTATAGACGGCTGCCCTGGAACCCTAAAGATGCTACCAAGTGCATAAGGTAGCCTACGGTATCTGAAAGACTACCTACAGCTTGCCCTTCGAACAGTAAAGTCGCACTAGACTTATACAACCACACATTCTTATGAAAGGTTAAACAAGCTAGCATGCATATATGAAGCTTTATCCACTGCTGACATGCTACGTAGTCGATAAGCTTCACCACTGCTAAGCGCAGAATGACCTACACCAAGTCCTAAAGTGTTGTGATATAACCTACAAAATTAGAGAAAGCCAAGGTTAATAGCCTAGTGGTTATACAGACTTGTCTGCTTCTTTAAGTAAGGCGTTCGGCTGCCAACCCTACGGCTAACAACTTTGCAAAGTTGTACACTAACACCTACGACTGCATAGGTTACGCGGGCCTGTCTGCTTATAGAAAAGTAGCATGCCTGCCACTGGTCTATAAAGTCTAAAGGTTAGGGCATGAACAAAAGAAGCAAAGATGGAGAAAAGCGAAGGAAACAAGTTTATTAAATTTTCTAGCAAAATTGATAAACAACTAGCAAAGACCAAAGGAGTTCAAGCAAAGTAAAACCAATAAGGAAAACAAAGAAAATCCTAAAGGTTACCTAAAAGACTACTCTTCAGTAGCTTGGACATCCCCCACGACTACTCGGTCGCCATACCTTCAGCAGCCGCGACACTCTCTGTAGTGGCACCATCCGACGCTTTACCCCCAGCTACCCCAGCCTGGGCACCAACCTTTCAGACTACTTCACCAATAGAAGCATCAAAAGTAAAGGTGAGTAAGTCTTCCGAAGAAATAGATAAGGTCTTGAAGTCTTTACCAGAAAACTCAAACTTAGATGGCCGCCCAAAAAGATGGTCGACATAACCTAGCTTGTAGAAATCAACTTGACTTTGAGTTAGTGAAGCCTCGAACCCAACCTTCTCACATTTCAACTGCTCATTCTCCTTGAACAGACAAACACAGACCTTTTGCAGCTCATCCACTTCTTTCTTCAGACTATCGTTGATCTTCAAAAAACCATGGAGTTCCAACACTTGAGGCTCAAGCCTATCAACTACCTTTTTGAAGTAGATCACTTGGTTGTAAGCATCGATCAGTTCTTCATCCTTTGCATAAGTAGTGAAGCGAAGCTCAGAGATGGCACGCTCAAGGTCTTGAATATGAGGTATGTAACACCCAATCTCCTTCTTTGCACTTTCATACTTTACTTGGATCACTTCAAGCCTAGTCTTCAAATCCACAATTTACTGGCGAGCGGCCTCAAGCTGCAGAGAAGTGGGGGCAGAAATATTAGACCCTTTCAAAGTAGCAAGCTCAAATTCCAACTTCTTGACTTTCTCGGTCGAGGAGTAAGCTTTGGCTGCCACAGTTCTTGCCACCTCTTTGGTAGCCTTGGTATCCTTCTCTGTATATGAGGAGTCGATAGGAAGCTTATTGGCTCAAAACAATAAAGGTGGGAATGAGCAAGCAATATACTACCTCAGTAAGATCTATACTAAGGTAGAAACAAGATATACTCCAGTTGAGAAGCTATGTTTAGCTTTATACTTCACTGCTTGCAAATTAAGGCATTACATGTTGCCATGCCACATCTATATCATTGCCAAAACTGATGGGATCAAGCACATGTTGTCTAAATCAATGCTGACTGGAAGAATTGGGAAGTGGATTCTAGCATTATCAAAGTTCAGTTTTCAGTATGTACCTCATAGGGCAATAAAAGGGCAAGCAATTGCAGACTTCTTGCCTGAGCACCAAGAATCCCAGGAAGAACTTATCAACATCCCAAGAACTCTGGAAGTGGCTAGCCTTTGGATCCCACATATTAAAGATCACTCTGGCAAAGAAGAATCGATCTAGCAAGAAGTAAGGAGGATAACTAGTCTATGGATCATTCTGGCAAAGGAGAATCGATCTAGCAAGAAGTACAGAGGATAACTAGTCTATAGATCACTCCTTGGAAGTTGTATTTTGATGGGTCTTGCACTTAACATGCTGCTGGACCAAGGATTGTCATCATTGATCTAAAGGGAATTTAATAGGTACTCATTCCTTAGGCAGCAAGCAACTAAGTTTGTGATGTGGGACAATACCTTACTAAGAAAGATTGCATATAGCCTTTTGTTGAAATGTTTGGGCATGGAAGAATTAATGAGGGTGAGGGCTAAAGTACATAAAAGCATTTGTGGAGCATATCAAGTTGGAACTAAGATGAGGTGGTTGCTGAAAAGGTATGGCTACTTTTGGCCCAACATGGAGAATGATTGTAAAGCTTATGCTAGAGGATGTGAAGAATGTCAAAGACATGATGCTCTACAGCATGTACCCTCAGTACCCTTAAATCCAGTGGTAAAGCCATGGCCTTTCAGAGGATGGGAAATGGACTTTATCGGGAAAATTTATCCAGCTTCTAGCAAAGGGCACACCTTCATAATTGTGGAAACTAACTACTTTACTAAGTGGGTGGAGGCTTCAGCTGTGAAAACCATCAATTCAACTGATGTAAAGAAATTCATTGAAACCAAAATCCTACATAGATATGGGGTGCTTGAGACAATTATTACAGACAAAATGCCATCTTTTATCTCAAAAGAAGTAGAAGATTTTGTATATAAGTTCAAGATAAAGATGATCTAGTCTAGTCCTTATTATCCCCAATCAAATGGTCAAGTAGAAGCTAGTAATAAGATCTTGGTGAATATTATCAAGAGGATGGTGGCAGATAGCCCAGAAAGATGGCATGAGAATTTAGGAGAAAATATTTGGGCTTACCGAACTTCAAAGAGGGCAGTAATTGGGACCACCCCTTATGCATTAACATTCGGACAAGATGATGTACTCCCTATAGAGATTAATGTAAGTTTTGTGAGACTTCAAAACCAGTTCAGACTACAAAGTATCTAGGCCATGTGTCAAGGGATTGAAGATTTAGATGAAGCCTGAACTGAAGCCTTAAACAAGGTCCAAGAAAGAAAGAAAGAGGGTTGTTGCCTAAGCATACAACAAGAAAGTAAAATTGAAAGCCTTCAAGGAAGGAGAGTTGGTATGGAAGGCAGTTCTACCCTTGGGAGCTCAAGTTAGAGGTTTTGGGAAATGGAGTCCCACATGGGAAGGCCATTTTATCATCAACAAAATGTTAGATAGAGGAGAGTATTACTTGGCAGATTTAGAAGGAAGTTTGCAAATACATCCAGTCAATGCCAAGTTTTTAAAGAAATATCGACCAACTCTTTGGGATGTTAGAGATTGTTACATTAATGAGGTTTAAGTATTCAGAAAAGTGGGAAAAGTCTTTGTTATGCTCAAAAGTAGTTAAGTATTGCGAATATGGTAAATAAACAAGTATTGGAGCAAGTAAAGAACTTTTATTTCATAATGGGGGAATTACATAAATCCTATTTTATCAAGCTTACATCCTTGGCAAGAGCAGCTATCCTAGAATGATAGGTTTGCATAATGGTGAAAATTTGACCAAGCTCTTCCAAAGCTATGTTGCTATTAGCAAGTTGGGCTTCAACATCCTCCACTTCGAGATTGACCCTCATCACTTCTTCAATATTCTGATATAATTTGCTCGAGATGGTCATCTATTCAGCCTTCAGTGCAGAAAGTTGCTCCTCCAACTTCTGGATCTCCGCATCAACCACCATGATCCGATCTTCCATTGCTGAGCCCTTTTCCACTAATTGTTGTAGAGAGTTAGAGGTTTTGGAGTGCTTCTCCTTGTAACACTCCACTTAGTTAGCTTGCCTCTTAGCCTTAAGATACTGATCCCTCAGAGTCCTCAGATTTTTGAAGAAGGAATAGAAAGACTCATTGAACCTTCGACATCTGTTGAGTTTTGTACAACTCAATGATGGCTTTTTCGGCATCTTGAAGTGCCTTAAGGCTAAAGGAAGTTATGAAGTCCTTCTGCATCCATTCCTTGAAAACTCTATGCAGATCTCAAAGATGTTGAGGCTTAGAGGGGCACCTAGGAGACCTTAGTTTTGTCTTAATTTGCCTGAAATCCCTAACAAGTTCAGGCAAGAAAGTTGTGGCAGGAATGGATGCCAAGGGGGGAGGCATAACTCTAGCGCCTCCAGAGGCAGCAGAAGTGGAAGCAGCCTCAAATGAGATGGTTAGAGGAGCCTCTGTCATAGGTGTATTCCTGGGCCTAGGGACAGGCATCCTTGTGACTTTAGAAGCTTTGAGAAGCCAAGGAATGACAACCTTGAACACTGCGGGTTGAGGAGCCTTGCCCGAGCCCTTGCCAGAAGCCTTTGTAAACCAAAAGGATGGTGTGTTAAAGGTTTAATCAATCTATAACTAAACTAAAAGAAGAGCAGAAAAGCAAAAGCTTGTATACTTGAGTTGAACCTTAAGCTTTGGGATGAATGACCTCTGTTGATGCTGCTACCTTAGAAGAAACAAGCACGCTAGCTTGAGTAGGAGCTTAAGGAGCCTTCAGACTAGTTACCTCTGAAACAATAGGTATTTCAAGGGCAACGGGTTCCTCGAAGGCTGTTGTTGGTTGGGGGGTGGCCTCATGCACTAGAGAAGACTGGCAAAAAACAATACACAAATTATGAGTTATTGAAGAAACTTGAAAAGAAAATTTAAGGAAGATCTTAAGATTAAAAAAGTTACTGGGGCACTATCATCTTCCACGAAATGTAGCATCTCCCCAGTTGTTGGGTTAAACTGGAAAGTAGGGACCACCACCATCGCCGAAGCATTGGAAGAAGAAGAAGAGGGGATGGGTGCTCGCTCGACTAGAGAAGCTGGAATGTAACAACCTGTCCTTAATTATTATGATTTTTATAATTTTCAAAAGTGATTCCCATAGTACTTGGTGTATTCCCATAGTACTCATCCCTACGGACACATGGGCGTAAACGGATCGTGATTTGGAGTTATAACGAATGAGATATTAACGTTTAAAGTCATGGGCATTTTAGTAAATTAGTTATTTTCTGGAATGCTCTAGATTTTTGAAGCAAAATCTGGTGGAGGCACATGTGTGGCCCAGATTTAAAGACAGAAAAGATGGGCTGTGGAAATGAAGTATAAAGGAGAGAAATGAGGGGTGGGACGCCCAATCAAAAAGAAGAGAAAGAGAAAGTGACCAATAGAGGAGAGAATAAGGGAGGGGAAATGGGGGAGTGGAGAAGCACCGGATCACTCTTGACTCGGTTTTTCCCCGTCGACCCGACCCAATTCCTACACACCCCATGCCAATTCTAGCATTTTTCTGGAAAATTGACCATCGCTATCACCTGCACATGACTCCACGACCCTTCTTCTTCTATTTCTACCCCAAACCCGACAGTTTTTTGTCTTGATTTCGCAAGGATAGCACCGGCTGCACTATAGGGGAGATCGGCGAAATTCCACCATTTCTAAAGGCAAAACCTTCGATCACTACCAACATTAGCCTTCCCTTAAGCTTAGGAATGACACCCAATCATTGTTGAAGCGTCGAAGTCGATAGGAGGATGAATCAAGAATCACTTTTTATAGTGTTTCCAACGGGTTTTAGTGAAATTGGGGCAAATTAGCCTTGGCCACAGGTATGAAAGTTACTCTACTCATTGAGATCTTCATTTCTATGAATTTTGAGAATTTTTAGAAATAGTTGAATTTTCTAGCGAGTCAGGCCGGCTGACCGCCACCTGCGGCGGCGCATGGGCTGAGACATCCCCTGACCTTCCTAGGCTAAATTTCTATTGATAAGAATTCTAAGACATGATTTGATAATTGTTCCAGGTGTCCATCGTTCATGACGCCTTGATGTTTGTGCTAGGGAGTTGTAGCTCGGACTCCAGGTGAGTGGCCTTTTTGTTTTTTTTATAAATGTATATATATGTTTTCCATTTTCCCAGAAATGGTTTTAAATGGATTTACGTTTTTAAATGCCATGTCAATTGCATTACATTTTAGTATATGCATTAATATAGATATGCATATTATTGCATGACACTGCGGATGCCTAGGTAAGCTTCAGTTGAGTGCATATTGATGATAGTGATTGTAGTGTGTATGGTTATGTTTAGATGCATTTAGTGCCCATTATCCTGCACCCCGGTGTTAGTGTTCCGCCCGAGGCCAGGGACAACCTTCACGTGATCGTTCATCTCCCGCACAGCACGTTCACCTTGGATCCAAGGCAGGTACCAACCTGTCGTACAAACCACATTAGGTGGTTCCGACTCGTAGGTGACTTGCGATATTTCGCACAGCCTTCACATGATCGTAGCACTTGAGCGTACTTATTTACACCCAGCCTGTCATACATACCACATTAGGTGGTTCCGATTCGTGTGCAGGAATTGGTTAATGAGCTATAGGTTCAGCTGTACAAGTCACATTAGGTGACTCCAGCTGGCATATCATTTTACATCGATTTATTTCACCTGGCTTACTTATTTCATTGCTGAGATACTTGACATGGCATATACTCGGTTTTTACTACTTTCGAGCATAATTTCTATATACATATGTATTATTATTTTCTGGAAAATTATACGAGTTTTATGGCGAAGGGTTATAACATTCTCAAAAGGTTTTTATTAAAAACTTTATTTTCAGGCCCAATCACCCTTGTTTTGCGCCCCTCTAGGTTTTAGCTGCTGAAAGTCCATATCGACGAGGATTCTTGGCCAATCTCAGTATATGTGGCTACCTCCGAGGTATGATCCTTACCCACACTACTGTACTTTACTTATGCTCTAACGTCACATGTAAAATGGGTTCATCCCTACTCACAGCGCACTCTTGTCTTTAGGTACTTTTAGGTTTAAATTTATTCACATTTTCCACATCACTACACTTTATGGCTTTGTCACCCTCCGGGTGTCGGCCAGCACAACTCAATTCAGAAACACCAAAAACATGTTCAATTAACGAGCTCAGAGTGTCAAGCACAATATTGTCATTAAACAAATTATCATAAACAAAATAAAAATGACAATCATCATGGACTATGACCAAGACCCATTCTTTCAACATGATCATTAAATGCCTTCGGCCCCAACCCTTTTGTCAAGGGATCTGCAATCATAAGCATTGTTCTTATGTGCTTAATAGACACTCTTTGTTTCTGAACCTTCTTCTTAAGAGTCAAGTATTTTATATCCATGTGTTTAGCACCATTAGAATACTTGTCACTCTTGGAGAAGAAGACAGCGGCAGCATTGTCACAGAAAATTCTCAACAGCTTAGCAATGGAATCAATGATGCCAAGCCTTGAGATAAAATTCTGTAATCATAATCCATGATTTGTAGCCTCAAAGCATGCTACAAACTCAGCTTCCATGGTGGATATAGCAATAGCATCTTGCTTTGCATCTTCCAAGAAATTGCTCCTCCAGCTAAGAGAAACAAGTAACCAAGAGTTGATCTTCTGCTATCAATACATCCAGCAAAATCTGAATTTGAATAACCAATAACTTATAGGTTATTAGATTTTCTATACATGAGCATATAGTCTTTCGTTCCTTGCAAATACCGCATCACTTTCTTTGCAGCTTTCCAGTGATCCATTCTTGGGTTGCTTTGGTATTTGCCTAACATCCCAATTGCAAAACTGATGTCTGGTCTGGTACAAGTTTGTGCATACATCAGACTTCCTACAGAAGATGCATAAGGAATACTTTCCATATGTGCACACTCCAATTCATTTTATGAGAATTGCATAAGGCTAAACTTACCCCTTTCTGAATTGGAGCAACACTGGATGAACATTTTTCCATACCAAATCTCTCTTGAACTTTCTCAATATATGCTTTCTAAGACAAGCCCAACACTTTACGTGATCTATCTCAAAATATTTCAATTCCTATCAAATAGGCCACCTCACCCGTATCTTTCATTTCAAAGTTCTCCAAGAGAAACTGCTTGATCTCATGTAATAGACCAAGATCACTACTAGCAAGCAAAATGTCATCAACATACAAAATCAAAAAGATAAACTTGCTCCCACTAACCTTCAGATATATACATCGATTAGCGATGTTTGCTTTAAAACCAAAGGATACAATGATATTATCAAACTTAAGATACCATTGTCGTGAAGCTTGTTTAAGTCCGTATATTGACTTCTTTAGTTTACAGACCATGTGTTCCTTTCCCTTTAATGTGAAGTCCTCAGGTTGATCCATGTAGACTTCTTCTACCAAACTCTCATTCAAGAATGTTGTTTTCACATCCATTTGATGTAACTCCAAATCATAATGAGCTACTAATGCCATAATGATTCTAAAAGAGTCTTTCTTTGAAACTGGTGAGAATGTCTCTTTGTAATCAACGTCTTCTTTCTGAATAAAGCTTTGGCCACCAATCTGGCTTTATATCATTCTATATTGCCATTAAAGTCGTGTTTGGTCTTAAAAACCCACTTACACCCAACTCTCTTACAACCTTTAGGCAATTCAATGAGATCCCAGACTTCATTTTGGTCCATTGATTTTAACTCATCATTCATGGCATCAATCCATTTACTAGAACCAATACAGTTAACAGTTTGTGAAAACGAAACCAAATCTTTATTTATTCCTACATCAATGTCAGACTCTTGTAGATATACCACATAATCATCCGAAATAGCACGTCTCCGTTCTCTTTGAGATCTCCTTAATGCTATTTCTTGTGGTTCTTCCACTACATTTTCATTTGTGATAATCTCATTCGGGAGCGGATGGTCATTAATTTGTTGTTCAACATTGTCTAAGGGTTCAACGTGTGTAGGAATAACAACCTGCTTAGAAATTATAGGTGTAGGAATCTGCACCCTAACTTCATTAATGACCAATTCTTTAGGTTTTTCACTCCCACTGATTTCACCATTTTCAATGAATCTGGCATTGCCGGTTTCAACAATTCTCGTACTATGATTAGGATAGTAAAACCTATATCCTTTGGATTTTTCTGGGTAACCAATAAAGTAACCACTAATCGTTCTAAAATCCAACTTCTTTTCATGCGGATTATAAATTGTTATTTCTACTAGGCAACCCCAAACATGCAGGTGCCTTAAACTAGGTTTCCTTCATGTCCACCGTTCAAATAGTGTTTTGGGAACTGCCTTACTAGGAACCCGGTTTAATAAATATACAGCAGTCCTAAGAGCATATATCCACAATGATATAGGCAAAGATGCATTACTTAACATACTCCTAACCATGTCCATAAGAGTACGATTACGCCTTTCAGCAACACCATTCTGTTGTGGCGTAACTGGCATAGTGTATTGTGCACATATGCCATGCTTTTCAAGGAGTTTTGCAAATAGACCAGGACATTTTCCTGATTCATCATATTTTCCATAAAATTCACCACCTTTATCCGACCTGACAATCTTCACCTTTTTATCTAATTGTCTTTCAACTTCAATAATGAACACCTGAAGGGTATTCACTGCTTCAGACTTTTCTTTCAATAGATAAATATAGCTGTAACGTGAAAAATGTCTATAAAGGTGATAAAATATTTTTCTCCACCAAAGGATGGAACATCAAAAGGTCCACATATGTCGGTATGAAGTATTTCAAGAAGCTCTGAACTTCTTGTGGCTCCTTTCTTGGTGTGTTTGGTTTGTTTGCCCTTAATACAATCCACATATACACCGAGATCAGTAAAATCAAGGTTCGGAAGAATCTCATTCTTTACTAATTTTTCTAACCTTTCTCTGGATATATGACCCAGTCGTTTATGCCACAAGCATGAAGAATTTTCATTATTTAGGCAATGCTTCGTTCCAACATTATGATGCAAGGTCAAAAGTGTTTCAGCAAAACAATTATTGAGCTTTAAATTATACAGCTCACCTATTAGAATACCAGAACCAACAAAAGAGGTATTCTTATATAAACTAAAACATCCATTACCAAACTTTATAAAAAATCCATTACGGTCAAGCTTCGAAATTGAAACCAAATTTCTGGAACAACTGGGAACATAAAGTGTCTGAAATAAATCCAAACAATATCCAGTATCCAAAATTAAACGAAAGGTTTCAACAGCTTTAACTGGAGCTTTGACTCGATTCCCAATGAAAATGAAATTTTCATTTGGATTTAAAGTTTGGATCGTAAGGAATCCCTGCATCGAATTAGAGATATGAGCCGTAACACCATAGTCAACCCACCAAGTATTATAAGGAACTTCAGTTAATATGATTCGAAACTTACACAAGCCAAAGGCTCACCTTTCTTTTCGAACCATTCTTTGAATTTCTGGCAATTCCTTTGATAATGCCCAGGCTTCCTACAGAAGCAACATAAATCACTTTTCTGTTCCTTATCATGAGCCTAAGTAGCATTAGTAGGCCCATTCACCTTGGGTGATCCTTTTTTCTTGCCCTTTCCAGGCTTTCTTCCAAATTTTCTTTCAGCTCCTTAACTTACTAAATGAACGGAATGTTCTCCTTGCTGCTTAAGCCTTCCCTCCTCTTGAACGAGTTTACTGGCCAATTGATCACCATTCCACTTGTCCTTAATAGCATTATAGTTGACTTGAAATGGCCCTTACTGAGGAGGCAAGGAATTCAAAGCAAGGAATTCAAAATAAATTGAACAAGAAAGGAGTCATCCACATTCATTCCAAGAGTCTTTAGCTTTGCTATTATATTAGTCATTTCAAGGACATGCTCATGCATGCTTCACATACCATCAAATTTCTTGGTGGTAAGCTCAGCCATTAATGTCCCAGCAAGAGACTTATCAGCAATTTTGAAATGAGTCTCAATATTTTTCAAGTATTCCTTAGTAGTTTCAGCTTGAGGAAGGCCAGTCTTTATGTTGCTTGCTATAGTCATTCACATAAACATAATGCTCAATCTATTGGATCTCTCCCAAGCATTATAGAGAGATTTTTCCTCAGCGCTGCTTGTTTTCGTAAGAGTAGTAAGTTTATCAGTTCAAAGTGCTAAATCAAGATCCAGGACACCAAGGTGAAACTAAACTTGCTCACTCCAATCTGATAAATTCATTCCATTAAGTGAGGGAATAGATGGAGCAAGTGAATGAAGAGAAACAGGCACTGACACTGCAATTCACAAGTGCTCGCAACATTAATGCTTTGAGTAATAAAAACACTTGTAATAACAGTAAGTGTATTACCATATTCTCCTTTGGGTAGATACTACAACAATACAAACAATCATCGATGCATAATACCTTATTGATAATTGTACATCTCTAACAAGACAGGTTTCGTTATCTTTGGATATCCGAACAAATAAAAAAAATGAAATATACAATTTTCACCACATTCATATCATCAATCATATGAGAAATTAGTCTACCTTTGGGTGACCCTTAAGAACTTATGACAAATGAAAACATACTACTCATGTACAAACCTTTAAAACATAATAAGGTTTTGTTCGTTCATATGCATCATCCTACCATGAGTAATTGATTAATCATCATTTAATTTGAATCCATGTGATCTTTCTAGTTTGGCCACTTTGGTGACTAACAAATAATTTCGTAAGAAGAATTACAAATTAAATGAATGACGTTTATAATCGTAATGATCAGTCACAGATATTCAAATTACTTTAACTAATTCCAACTAAAAGAATCGCCCAGATTGCATCATAATTTCCATACCCAATTATGCAATTCGGCAAAAATTGTAATAAAACTAAGATCACAATTTCTTAATCCCAACATGCATAATCGATACGTGCAAATAAAATATAATCTCGATACATGCAAATAAAATATAATCATGTTTGCCTCAAAACAGCAGACATTGAACACTTGTTAACCACCGATTCCATTAAAGTTCATAATCATAAATGGAAAATCATGAGAGCTCTCAACTAGGCTCTGATACCACATGTAAATCATAAATCAATTAAGCCAAGATCATCGAACTTCATGATTTTCACATATAAATAAAATGCGGAAATACATTAAACAACCAAGCGTACCTTGGTCCATGACAACGAACGCTATGAGATCCCAATCGGATTCTGTCGGCGGAGTAGGAAAATAGGTGTTCTCTCTCTCGCCTCTATTTGCACGTGAAAACCCTAATCGTGTTTTTCTACTATCAAGTGCATATTAGATGGGTATATGCAATAGATATATATATAAGTGAGGCAGAGAGAGGACCTGTTTCCATTTAAAGCCCACAATCAATTACCACCCATCACTGTAATTCGGTAGGAAACATTTCTCATAATCTGACCAATAGAATTATTTACAAATAATAATATCCGTTAAACCCTACATATCATATAGACCGTGTCATGTGGACCACTTTAGAATATTAAAATATTCTTACACGACCCAGCCCTGACAAGCGACTACACGTTTCATTGCTGCATAAATGCATAAACATGCCCTCCTCCTAATAAATTCTTAAACCATATTCTTGCTCGTTTTGCTTTGTTTTCTTGAAAGCAAAGCAAAGCAATTCTTCCTGAGTTTAGTTATAGCAGCTTAAGGTTTCATCCCGCATCCTAAAAACCTCTCCCTCATTTTTCTCTAATTCTCTTATTATTATCATACATACATATGTATGCACGTGTGTGTATATATACATGTTTATTTATATGTTGTTGAATTACTCTACCAAAAGCAAAACTGGCATTTTGATTGCATTTTTGTTTATAAGTGTTTTCCGTTTGGCATTATATTTGCAGAGGCAGAGGAGGATGGGATAGAAAACGATGGAGCTTTTGCAGCTGTTTGTGACGGCCTCAATTCCAGTGCTGAAAGTGCTTTTGATAACAGCACTTGGCTCATACCTTGCTCTTGATCGTGTCAATATTTGGGGGGAAGTTACGAGGAAGAACTTAAACACCGTAAGTATAATGTTAGATTCTATAGTGTTTAGGTGTATAATTTTGCACTATAACTGTAGATTACTTGTTAATTCATCATCGTCACTTGCCTTCATTTAATTTCTGTTATGCTGCTTACTACATATTTTGTGTTTTGTGATCAAACAAACGAAAAGGTTGTATTTTACGTATTCAATCCCGCTCTGGTGGGTTTCAACCTTGCGCAGACAATTACATATCAAAGCATGGTTAAAATGTGAGGTTTATTTACTTTGTTTAATCCACATATAAAAATGTATGCATGTATGTATATATAATCATGTCATGGTTCCGTGCTCGGATGGATTCTCATCCAATTAACAAGGCCTCCTGCCCATCTGCAAGGCCTTGTCTTGGGTTGCGGTGCTGCAGGTAATTCCACATTCTACATTCACACTGGTCTCACAAAGATTTCAGATGAATCTTCTTCCTATTTCTCAATCATATTCGGTTCACGTTTAATCCATCTCCTGAGATGTTGACTTGAACAGGAAATTTGGGAAACTTGCTCCTCCTTATAGTCCCAGCAGTTTGTAAAGAAAAAGGGAGCCCTTTTGGAGCCACTGATGTCTGTCACACCTATGCTATGGCTTATGCTTCGCTCTAAATGGCGGTACATTTTCCTTCTACATCTTGTTCCAATATTTTGGGCTTTCTTGAAATTCCTTTATCTGGCTTTCTAGAATTTGAATTAAGAATGGGTGGGAAGGGTTGCTCCAAATAAGTTACAATCTCTTTCCCTCTCTGAAGTTGCAAAGTCGCAGTTACTGCAATTTAAACTCACAATTAAAATCTCATGTCTAGAACATATAATCATACATATATATTGTACTACCCCCAGAAAAAGGTGTTTGTGTGCACACCGATTGCTGTGTATATTACGTTTTTCTCGACACATTTTTTTTTTTTTTTTTCCTTCAGTTTTCCCCTTGAATTCTAGTGACTGTTTCTCTTTAGTGCAATGTAGCTACCTTGTTAACTGTCATGGTTTACTATCTTTAATTCTTTTTTTGCATACAATTGCGTTCGTGCTTCAGATAGAAGCCATTTATTTGTGGTCCTATGTGTATAATATTGTGCGGATATCTTCAAGAATGAGCACCCTAGGTTCTAATCCGGCCGCCGAGAGGTCCTCTACATCAGACCAAGTAAGTTGCACTAAGCCTCTGCTTTCTTCAAAGGAATATGGCATAGTTGAGGACAATCCGGATCAATATGCACCACCATACACCACTTTACCTCAAGAAAATGTAAAGGTTGCTGACTCCATTAAATTACAACGATATTCATTAAATTTGTTGATTTGTTTACATATTTCCAACTTATTAAGATTTCTCTTTTTTTTTTCTTCTGAAAGACAGAGACACGTCGTTTCATTGTCAAATTGTCAATCCAGACTACTTACCAGATGAATCCCATTTGAATGTACGATCCAGATTTGCAATCTCACAATGTAACATGACAAACATCTCTAACGAGAGAAAGTTCCCTATTTCTTTTCAGTTTCTTACATAGAGCGTATCTTTTTCATTTTCATTGGCAGGTACTGACTTCAGGTAAACTAAAGCAACGTATAGTGATGGTGCTTAAGAAGATCAATCTGAAAACAATTTTGCCCCTTCAACCACTGGAGCGGTTTGTCCTTTCAGCACTTTATTTCATTGTGATCCAGATTCAGCGCAGTATTATTGAAAAAATGGGCAAACTTAATCTTTTCATGGTGTAGATTGTTGGTTTTGCAATCGGAGTCATCCCTCAGATTCAAAAATTACTGATCGGAGATGGTGCTCCTCTACGAGTGATTCAAGATACCGCTTCTTAGTTGGGGTATAAAACACTAAAACTTATGCCCAACTTTACAAAACATATACAGACGAGATGGTTTGCGTGTTCTTTATACAAAGCGTTTGTTGTTCACTCAACATGAGCTAATTATGATTGCAGAGACGGAGCCATCCCAGCTCTTACATTGATAATAGGAGGAAACCAAATAAAAGGTAATAACTCATACAAATTCTGTTAGCGTCGTACTTAATTGTTGGTTTAGTTTACAACTTACTACACCTTGTTGTTTGAGGTTTGAGAGGGTCAGGGATTCAGCAATCTCTTGTCGTTGGCATCCTACTTGTTCGTTATGTTGCCCTGCATCTTATAGGCATCTTGGTTGTTAAAGGGGCACTGAAATTTGGGTTGGTGCACTCTGATCCATTGTATCTGTTTCTTCTTCTGCTTCAGTTTTCACTCCCACCTGCGATGAGCACAGGTACACTTGCTCTTCTCTTGTTTAGCAACAAAAGCAGTTGCTCGCTCGTTCGCTCCCTCACTCTTTTTCGCAACAAATGTAAGTTTATTCTCAAGTATTGTTTATTGATATTTGAAATATGGCAGGAGAGAATGTATGTGAACTTTTGCTTTCGCTTCACTGTCACTTACATTCTGGTCTGCCGCCTTCATGGGCTTGTGGCGCGGCTGTGAATCAGTTTTACATCAATTCGTTAGAAGCAATGTTCCACTTTGCCAAATCAATAGTAAGTTGTAGCTGCAAATCTGCTTGAGCAGAAATTGACATGATATGTGTTCTTCTAGTAGTGAATTTTCTCAATTGAAAGTAATGGTAGTCTTGCAGAAGAAATGAAAAGAATCTACTGATTGGCTTTGGGTAATCATGTGTATTTGCTAGGTACATTGGCTTTGGACCTACCGATTGCTTCCGCTTCAGTAACAATGACTGATCGGAGCAGAAGCCAGTGAGTTTTCATTGCTCGAATGTAAAACTGTAAAGCATACCCATCTTCCAACTGAATATAGAAATATGCTTGAGATTGTTGAATCGTTGAATCGTTGAATCCTACGGATTAGCAAATATGCTTGTTCTAATAGAACCTAAAGATTTATAAACACAACTGCAAATATGCTTGAGGAGAGCAAATAGAACTCAGTACTACTATAGAGCGCATCTCTGTTACCCATCCCGATCCACGCATGCTTCATCGTGCCTACTCAGAGAGAATCCTTGTTCAAACCATCAAAGTAACGGTGCTCCATAGCTGCCTTTGCTGAAATGCGTTTAGCAGGATCGTATTGCAACATTTGCTGCAAGGATAAACAACATATTTAGAACTAGTATTCATCACCAGGTAGATTAACAAAAAACCTATATAAAGTAGCACATTTTGAGTGAAGCAAAATCGAACATACCAACAACAGATCCAACCCCATTTCGTCCAAATTGGGAACAGCCTTTGCCAAACTTTGGGGACTCCATTGGGGGTACTCATGCCAGTCCTTGAGTTTGCTTACACCTGGCCACACATCCTCATTTGGAGTGCCCAACAACCTGCATCAATGATCCATAAGCAAAAGAACTTGGCTGATTGAAAATGAAAGTAGTCTGGCAAATTTTTGGTAATGGGGAAGTGGAAACCATTTTAGTGAACCTGAATATATGCAGGAGCTGCTGCAGCTCAGAATCCCCGGGGAAGATTGCTTGCTTCGTGACAAGTTCGGCTATAATTCAGAAACAATATACTGTTAAAGCAATGGAGCAAATTTTTACAAATTCAAAACTATCGAAAATCAAATGCAAGCTTCGTAAAAAACAGATGAGTACCAAATATACAGCCAACAGACCAAATATCCACTGCAGTTGAGTAGTGTGTAGCTCCCAGAAGGACTTCAGGAGCCCTATACCAAAGGGTCAATATCTGCAGTCGTAATTGCACAAATTCCTTAGCTACTGTCAAAAGCAACAAAATAACTCGTAACCAAAAGTGAATGCATTAACTACCTCATGAGTATACTTCTTGAGTGGCACAGTGAAAGCTCTAGCAAGTCCAAGATCTGCAATTTTAAGCATCATAGTCTCACGGTCCATCAGGAGATTGTGAGGCTTAAGATCCCTGCATAAATGGAAGTAAAACAAATCAGCCCAAATTAAAAGAAAACTCGAAGGGAGAAACAAAGCGCAAAGAAAAGAGAGAGAAGCAGCATGTCGTTTGTAAGTTAATTGACAAAAGGCCACCTGTGCAAAATTCCATGACCATGGCAAAAGGCAACACCTTTGCACAGTTGGAACATCAGGCTCTGCATCATCAGAAAATCACCATTTCAATTACACAATTCCATGTGTGATTAATTTGATTGGGAATAAACATTTGGGGGACAAACAAATTAGAGAGCAGACTTTAACGATGGGGGAGGGAATGTGCTCTCCAGATTGACGGAAGGTGCGGATGAATTTCTTGAGATCAGTGTCCATGTACTCAAACACCAAGTAGAGTACAGTCTTTCCTTCCTTGTTCTGCCCTTGTTTCACATCCATCAACCTATTTCAGAATTGGGGTTTAGGGTTTCGTTAATTCACAATTTACCGACCAAATCAATGGATTTACAGAAAAAGAAGAAAACCCAAATCAATCAATTGAAGATTTCATTTCCGTAAATACAAGAACGAAATCAAACCCTAATTTGTAGAATTAAAGAAAGAAAGTTAGAGAGAGAGAGAGAGAGAGAGAGAGAGAGAGGGAGACAGATGAGAAGAAGAAGAAGAAAGGAAACGCACTTGACGATGTGGGGGTCTCGGGAGAGCATGCGGAGAATGGAGACCTCGCGGAGAGTGGTGGGAGGGACGCCTTCCTCGTCCTCGTGGAGGCGAGTCTTCTTGAGGGCGACAATCTTCCCAGTCGCCTTCTCTCTCGCTCTGTACACCTTCCCGTACGTCCCTTCTCCCACCTTCTCAAGCTTCTCGAACGCCTCCATCGCCGTCGCTCCTTTATTCGCCTCTCCTCCGATCATCTCCATTTCTCTCTCTCTTTCTCTTCTTTGTCTCTCTGGATTCCTGATTTGCTGGTTGCTGATTTCAAATTTTCAAATACTTCAAATGACAATAGGGGAGGGCAGAGCATCTAAGTTATATATCCGTTAAAGGGAGGGGTATTGACGGAAATTTGATATCGGTTTTCTCAACGGGCAACTCTTTTTGAAATTCAAATTTTCCGAGGCACGTAGCCTTTCTGGGGTTTCCTCCAGTTTCCTGCCAATTTGGACTCTCTACACCACAAAACCCAATCGGCGGCCCATCAAACACAAAAGAATCTTCCGCTCCGCTCGCTTGATTTTAGTGAAATTTCCCCAATGCACGTCAAAAGTGCACTGTGCATTCCTACAAGAGCCATTAGATTTCGCTTGTTCAAGGGGATGTACTCTTGTTCAAATGTGTAATTTAGATTTGCACTGGAGAAAAGCCTCTAATTTTAGTTTTCCAACTTGTCGATGGATACAGCAACACAACGTTATAATAGCCTTACACATTTCAACACAATCACTCTCGTATTTGGTCTAATAATTCTCATACCAAAATTATACTTGGTATAAATTATAATTTGTATGATTAATGCCTTGAAAGATCAGTTGAAGATCGTTTTGTAATATAATTTTTTTTGGTCGATTTATTCCCTAAACTTGTATCAGCTTGCCAATTCGACACCTTGAACTCGTATTTCAGCCAATTACCCCTTTAAGCATTTAAATAATAGTTATTTGCCTCCCCATGTTGGATCTTACTAACCCCGCTGGTGATTAAAACTTCAGTTGGGGGTCGACCGGACAAGTCAATCAATCCGAGTTCGGGTGATCCGATCAGTACACTTTGAGAAGACTTAACACTGCAATTCTAGCGCCATTTGAGAATATTACTTTCTTTTTCTTGTGCAAAACTTTTGCATAAATCCGGTGCTTTATGAAAACAAACACGTGGGTAAATGGAAATTACAACTTTGATTAGACCAGAGCAAAACGTTTACAGAATCATCCCAAAAGCCAGCTTTCTATTGCAAAATCTCGAGGCTGTTCCCATACATTTGAAAACTATACCCAACCCTGTTGTTACTCCCTCATTTTTTTTCCTCTCGTACCGATGAGAAGGGGAGAAAAATCTCAAAAAGACGATATGCGCAAACAAAATACAGAGGCCGGTACCAAACGCTGTAGAATTGATCGCTTAATGAGCTTTCACTAATTCAACATCATATTCCAGCCATGAGTTTGGTGGTATACCTGCACCATCTCCTCTACTCCCATAGCTGCAAGCATGTACAGCAAGTCAGAAACCGAAAAAGAAAAAGCAGAGAAGGAAATCGGTTAGCTAAATTTTAATAACATACGCCAATGACGGGGGTATAACAAGTCTTCTTTTTTCACCAACTCGCATACCTGAGAATCATGCACATACACCACAAGAGTCTTAAAATAATAACAAAAGCAATATAATCAAAACGTCAGAAACTCATTTATAAAATATAGATCAAATTTTAGTAGCCATTACCATCAATGCCAACATCCCAACCATCTATAACTTCTCCTTTGCCTGCAAGAAGCAACAAATGTAAATACAAAAGCAGAAACAATGTTTTGGTAAAAGTATTAGTTTATCTCATTTGGTGATACCTAAGCGAAACCTGTAAGGAGCACTGCCGTCAGTGGAGTCGATTACATTGCCGTTCTCTTTCAACTTGCCTACATAGTGAACACTTATCTGAAACAGAAACTACTACAATCAACATAGCTCCATTAATCTTTTACTTTAACTTGCTCTAGAAGAAAGTTTCAAAGTAAGAATAATTCAGCTAAGCTACCATTATCCATTGGAGGGTTACATCCAAATATTTATTTTAGAAAAGCATCAATATCAAATAGATCGAATACAAATTCAGAAAGACTAGCCTTTTTCCCCGATGTGGCAACTTTGCCATCCGGTTTTCCAGCTTCCAACTCCTCAATACTTAATCCACTTGGGAAGGTCTTAACTTGAGATGACTTGGCATTAGCATTATCTTCTGCTGACAAGAGAGGCACATCCGTGTTCGCAGCTACCTCATGTGCTTCAGTTTTACTTTTCTTCTTCTTCTTTTTAACTTTCTTTTCATCAGATTGACCATCAACAAATCTACCAGAATCATGGCCAGAATTGCTGGAAAAATGGACAGACAGATTTTATACTCAATCAAGGGAACTATAATAAAGTCGCACACAACCAGACATGGCCTAAAAATCGCATAGATATTGGAATTGGGTTAGGGAGAGAAATTTTTAACTTCCCGATAGAAGATAATAATAGACAATACATTTGATCAATGGAACCGCTTACTAAAGCTTACACTCCATTTCAATGGACATGTCCTTTCATGCTATTCCCAAGACCGAGGTGGAGTGACGGGGCAAAAAGTATATCTTGTGACACGGAGACAAACCTGAGGTAAAAATAACTCACCCATCCTTGGCTGACTGCTGATTTTGCTCACTCCTCACAGGTAGATCTGGGCAGATGCCACCCTTTGCCTCATCCTGCTGCCCTTTATCCTCTTTAACAACATCATCAAGGTTAGTGCAGACAATCTCCAATATTTTCCCCTCCTCACGCTTCTTCCTTTTCTTCTTTGGCCTTTCACCATTTTCAAGGTTGACCTCTACTGTGGGCTTTGACAAATCATCTGGCCCCTCAGGTACACTGCTTGAGTACATCAATAATAAAACAAAAATCAAAACCAATAAACATCATTGTCAGTAAATTCTCCATCCATAAAAATAATATGCACACTCAAGTATCATGATTGAGAATGTATTTATTCGAGGCAAAAGAACTCACATATGTTTGGCCACCTTCTGTTCTTGTCGGTCTACAACGCACAAAATTTGGGTCTGTATTTGGGCTCTAGTGTCATCTTTCTGGGCTTCGTCCACCTTTTCAAATGCTTTATCCTTCGGCCGTTCTTTCCATTTTTTCTTCAGCTTTCCACCATTTTCAAGGTTGACCTCTGTTGAAGGCTTTGGGAAATCATCTGGCCCTTCAGGTGCACGGCTTGAGCACACCAATAATATAGCAAAAATAAAAACCAACAAACATCATTGTCTGTAAATTGTCCAACTTTAAACAATAGTATGCACACTTAAGTATCATGAGGTGAGAATGTAATTATACAGGACAAAGGAAGCAAAAAGAACTCACATATGGTTGGCCACCATCTGTTCTTGTCCATCCTCCACACACAAATTTTGGATCCTATTTTTGGCTCTGGTGTCATCTTTCTGGGCTTTTTCATCCTCCTTTTCAAGGATACCAGCTTTAAGTGCTGTATCCTCTGGCCGCTCTTTCCTTTTTTTCTTCAGTTTTCCACAATTTTCAAGGTTGACCTCTGTTGAATGCCTTGAAAAATCATCTGGCCCTTCAAGTGCGCTGCTTGAGCACACCAATAATATAAAGAAAATCAAAACCAACAAACATCATTGTCTGTAAATTCTCTGACTTTAAACAATAGTATGCACACTTGAGATTCATGATTCAGAATGTATTTATTCAAGACAAATGAAGCAAAAAGAACTCACATATGATTGGCCACCCTCTGTTCTTGTCCATCCTCCACACACAAATTTTGGGTCCTACTTTCAACCTTGATTTCAACATTTTGGGCTTTGTCCTCTTTTTCACGAAAACCATATTCAAGTGCTTTATCATCCGGCTGTTCTTTCCTATTTTTCTTTGGTGTTCCACCAATTTCAAGGCCTTCTTCAGAAGAAGGTAGGAAGGTATCTACTGGCAGGTCAAATCGCCTGCATTCCAATTTGGCAATCAAGATGACATACAAGTATCAATAACTCAATTTGGTACAAGTACAATGAAAATATATTCAACTGATGGGAAGAGATCAATCTTTTTAACATGCTTCCATGGTCTTATTAAGCAGGACAAATACCTTTTCAACTGACCATCTACATCCACATCATCAGCATCATTCATTGTTTCAGTAGCATTAAAGACACCATCCTCTGTTTCATTGCTAGTAGTGGTATCTACGGCTCTCTTGCCAACTTTTTCTTCAACTTCCTCTGTTGTGTTTCTAGTACCGGATTTTTTCTTGTACAAAGAGGAAGTTAGGCATCTGTCATCATCTTCACCCTCCACTTCGGACTCACTCACTTGGTACATCTTCCGAAGTCGTCTTCGATGGCCCTTGCCATTATGAGGTTTATGCTCATCCAAAAGCTCCTCTACATACCAGATAGATATATCTCAGAATAATATTGCAAAAATTCACCAGTGATTCATCTTCAAGAGGACATTAACTTGATATGAACTAAAGATGCAAGCCAAAAAACTGAACAAATGTGATGCAGACACCAAAAAACTGGTGACATACACTACTGAACACGAAGTAGATGAACATGAGCAGGTTGTCTACAACAAGCACCAAAACGATGCTTTAAGTTACATAAAAAAAAAAAAAAAAAACTAGGACTCTTCATTATAGGAGCTTGTACTTGACTGGCCTTTATTTATTTTAAGCTGACTCCTGTATCAGGAGCTACTGCTAATGACCAAACTTTCAAATCATGTATACTACATTTTGTGAGAGAAAAATTTAAAGCATATATTTGGTAGCCGTACCTTCACTATCAAGAACAGGAGAAGCTGGGAAGACTTTTGGGTCCTCGTCATTAATAAAACTATCTTCATACTTGTCTTCTTCACTATCAACAGACATCTTGGTTTCAGAATTAGCAATATCTTCCCCATAAGATTCTCTTGAAATCATAGTAAAGGGAAACTAAAGATAACCTCACATGAAACAAACGATGAAAAATGTCCATAACCAAAAGGGTTGTGTAGCTTTGATCTTGGATAGAAAGTATCCCCCCAAAAAGAAACTAGTCTCTTAGTCTCTTGGGTTCCCATTTTTTTGCAAAAGAAGAAGGAAAAAAAAAAAAAAAGTGTCCTACAGTTTTTTTCTCTCCTTTCCCATTAACTAATTAGATAGGTAGTGATGCAGTAAAAACAGAGAAATTTGACCAAAAGTATTAAGCACGGAAGAAAAGATGATGGACTAAACAATAATCCCACTAAACAAAAGGATACGAATTATCATCATCAAAATTGTGATGTTGATGACGAGGAAGATAGTGGCCAGATAGGTGAACACTCCGAGGGCCAAGAACTGAGAAGATGACTTCCTCACACTCTTCAAACTCCACATTTATTTGCAATGACTCAGCCTTCTCAGGAAACAAGGAGCATAGATATACAGGACTCTTGTTTCCCACATTACACTGAAGTGTGCTTTTTTTCGTCGCAGTCCCATTCCCCAGTGTGGCCTGTGTATATAAAATTATAAATACTACATACGTTACTGATCTAAACATTAAGTCGGAACTAAATATCAGAACACATCAAAACATTAGAAACCATGTTCAGATAACTCAATATTAGACCATATTCAATTTTCACATGCGTAAAAGCGGAAGTAAATTATAAATACAGTCAACCAAAAGCAGAAAAACTAAACCTTTCAGAGAAAAAAAACTATAAATTGTAGGTCTCACAGCAATGCCCATTTTGGCTAAATTCCACGCTTAAAAAATAAATAAATAAATAAATAAATATGAAGATTCAAAAAGCAAAGAAGTATAAGTGGTCGTTGTGACAAGAAGCATTACCATTGAAACGTGAAGGCGTCCCTTCAAGCCATCAAATATGTGAGTGAAAGGATTTCCGGGTTTCACTTCGACTCCTGTAATAATCAATGAATAAACAACACACTTGAGAATAACAACTCGGTCGACCTCCACTTGGTTGCTCCGAAAAGCCAAGCAGAAGATATAACGAAAACTTCAAAACTTAACTACTAAAATATAAAATTGCATTCATTTTTAAACAGAAAACCCAAATAAGTAAATTCAAACAGTTGGTTATCGCTGATAATTTTCAATTTAGAAGGGAAGAGAAACTGACCCCAGAAAGCCATTTTGTTTGGGAGAGATTGATATCTACAGCCCTAGAGAAAAAGGGATCCGGATTGCTTGCTCCTCCTTCTCCCCTAAACCCTGCTGACAAATTAAAAGAGAAAACCTAGAAACAATCCTTTTAAATACGGAGACGCCCGGTGCGGCGCCTGCGGTCTCACTTTTGTTGACGTGGCAATCCCTAATAGGAGGTTACCTTGACAGCGTTGGTGATTGTAACCTCCCCCAGCGCCTGGCGGGAAATGAGGAAAATTTTCACTAATACATTGACGATAAAATTGGAACAAATTAAAAGAGAGCATATGATAATGAATGTTCCAAAATAATTAAATAATTAAATTAAATATATATACACACACTTTTGTTAAACGATAGTTTTATTAGATTAAATGTTAACTTCATCTTTGTTTGCTCTAGAAAATGACAGTTAGGAGTTAAATGACTCAACTATGATGTCATATATGACATCTTCATTAGAAAACACCTTGATATCTTTTAGTCCTATTTGGCGTACTTGAGTAGCCATCCTCATACCACCAATGACGGAGGATAAGGGAGTCCATCACGTGAAAGTACCAAGTGTCTTACCCTCAGGTTGGCAAGTGCAGCAAGCAAATGAGCTACTTGATGGGGTAGATTCTCCATACCTTGCTGAGATAAGGACTATTGATGGCCTCTACAACCACCTTAGAATCACCATCGATCATAATAATGATGGAAGTTTTTTGTTGAAGCAAGTTTCGTCACTGTTAACACTGCTTCAACTTCAACCTCTTTAACTAAAGCCCTCTTCAAGAAACTGTACTCACCGCAAATGAGTTCACCTCTAGAGTTTCAAATAACAACTCCCACTCGTTTCCATTGTAGAAGAGTTCCAAGCCTCATTAACGCTAACCTTTACGTTCCTGTCCATTGGAAGGATTCACCTATGATTAAAATGATCCCCTTGGCTACCAATTGATGGAAGCCTATGCAAATATTTGTTATCTCAATGTACAGATTGTTGCACCTAGCTATGACGGAGATAGGGTTAGGAGCCAACATCTTGAAAACTGCATGACATCATTCTTTCCAAATTTCCCAACACATCACCCCTAATATGTAGATCCCATCGTAGCCATGCTTAGAAGCCAGGGATCAAGAGAGGTAATTGCTTGATTATTAGGGCGATAACATAAGTGAGAGTCGCACCACACATGGTGCACCACCCACAAGCACTTAACGAGAATATGTTCTAAAATTCATCCTCTGTTCCACAAAAGGAACATCTAGGATCCACACGAACTCTATGGAAATCCACTAAAACTCCATCAAGCTCAATATTTTCTCTTTCGACACACCTATTTTCGCTTTTGACGAACTCTTTTGCTGACAACGGAATTGCTTTTTACACACCTAATTTCTCTTTGGACACAGCCATATTTATGTATGTCCATCGATTGTACTGGTGATTTAGTCAATTTAATAATAGAGATAAACAAGAGTGTGCACAAGGAGAAAAAAGGCAAGCAGGTGTGAGGAAACACTTCCCTACACAAACAAACACTATCTACTGTTACAACTCTACATATTTAATTTAACATTATAACTACCAATCGATTATAGGGAAAGGAAAACAAAACAAAACAAAAGGATCATGTTCCAATATATCTCCTACCTACCATATTCTATCAATACCCAACAACTAAACATGATGCTTGCATGTAATGGTGAAAGAAAGCCAACTCTCTCTTGCATCTGTTTTTCTAGTATACATGATGAATCTAAGGTTGGATTCTAACTTGTTAGATTTACCCATACATTCTCAACTTTTACTGATATCTTTACCTTTTCTTCTTCCATATCTTTCAAAATGGTGACTACCTTTTCTTGATATATATGCTTCACATTGCTGCCGACTTCATCAAATTTCCAACTCAGCTACCAATTCTTCAATTATCTTGTCCTGCTATGCTCTATTCAGCTATGGTCCTAAAAAATTCAAAACAAGGGACAATAATCAGTTGAAGAAGACGCATATGCAACTGATTAATTGGAGATATCTTCATTGTATATTAATCTCCTTTTACTTCCTTTTCAATTTTCATGCCCAGTTTCTTCTTCTTACGGAGGGGAGTTGTTGGTAGTGATCTACTACAAATGCTTAATTGCGTTAGATCAAAGTGATCAAAGATTGATGATTATGAATTCTTAGTCATCCAATATAACTAAATTCTTTGGGGTATGAGATACAATCTTATGGGCATGATTATCTTAATCACTGATTAGTAATTGTTTACTTAATTAAATGAAGAATTAGTGGCATTTAGGAGAGTTTGTTAGAATATGCCATTTGGCAATGAGGTATGTGTTGTTATAAATGGACCAATGTATAATGGCTTTGCCCAACGGTTATATGAATAAACAATTATATTACAAAAATATATTGGAGCTTGTTCTCCTTCTTCACTACTCGTTCACTCCATTGTTATCCTTCATAAATTGGTTAAGGTTGAATTAGGGTCTAACATTGTTATCAGCCAATTCGATTCTAGTTACCCTTTCTTGCATGTAGTGGCACCGGTATATTTTGGATTTTAACGGTCCTACTATAAAAGCTACCAAAAAATAGACGAAAATAGCATTGAAAAAAAATAAACAATAAACAATAACTTTTCATTCATAATCTTTATTAAACAACGTTACAAGCTACAAAAACTAAATTTGTTGACATCAAGCTTTCATACTCTAAAAACGTTGCATGGTAATTTCATTGTCAATACAAGAAAAAAAATCTATCTCAATGTAAACAACTAAGCTATCATTTAATCATTGATCTCTCATTTTGTTGCAGAGTGGACTCTTGATGATATTCATGGAGGAAAATGCTCTCCACTAAAACAATTGCAACTAGTAAAACCAAAGCCAATTCAATAAGTAAATACACATATTGAAATACTTGATGCAACCCTTTCTCCACCATTTTTTAGCAAGATCACTAATACTTTGCAATTAAGAAAAGTCACATCTCGAATGCATAGAATAAATATAAATATCAAGTTGATCTTCAAGTGCCGACAGGTCTTGCTTCGTAAAATCTTGAGGATACAATTGAGCATGACGAAGTAGCTTTTCTTTGTCGAAAGCTACAATATAATCATTTGGACTCAAACTAGCCAATCAAATGAGCAATTTAGTACTTGTTTCATTGAAGCGATCAATAGACTTTGTCAGTTGGGAATCAATGACAATAAAAAAGAGCTATACTTTGTAACAATGGCGGTTGGTCTTTTTGAGGGCATTACGTCGACCTTCCTTGAGCTACATATGTCTCATCCATGTTAATAACCTCAATATGATGTTGGTCACAAAATGATGATACTTTGTCAATCAGAAGATCAAAACCATCATCATTCCTCAATTAGAGTAGTTGCTCTTTACATATGTTGACTAAAGCCATTGCATTTACAATCTCTTGAACATTCTTTTGTAATGCCTATTGTGGATGCAAATGTCCACCTTCTTCTTCTTAGATGAAAATGCACCCGCAAAACAATTAACACCTAAGATCAAGGCTAAGAGCCTCACGCGCCCACGATGAATAGGGGGCTTTGACCGAAGAATCTCCAATGCCAAAATTAGAATTTGAGGAAAAAGTGTTTAGAGAATTTTAGAAGAGAATTGAATTTAGATTTTCAGACAAATGAGGGGGTATATATAGGGGTGTGGCCGGCCCTATTTGGAGAAATGGGGACCGGCCACTTATGGTGGTTTCTCGGCTCTAATTGCAAGATATTATGTCAAATAATATCTTGCAATCAATTAGGAAATTAATCAATTAATTTTGGTCATTAATCCCAATTTGAAAAGGATAATTGGGAGTTACCTTATGGGTGAGGATTTGATGAGGAATGATGAGAGGGTTTAAAAGAATACCATTTTGATCACCTTTGACCTCGATTGAGCCGTTATTGTCCGTTGCATGCCCATGAGATTCCTGATGTGCCTCAAGAGTAATTTTATCTTTTTACCCAAAAGTCCATATGTCGCCTCCATATTTTTCCCGATCGAAACCAAAAAAGCTAACCCAAAAGTCAACGATCAACGTTGACTAGAAAGTCAACTGTCAACGGGTCAAAGTCAACAGGTCGGGTTTGTGCTTTGGTTGTTAGGTTGGGCTAGTTATTGGGTCGGGTCTAAAGGCTTGGGTAGAACGTATTACTGCTTCAGATACCATCAAGCATGTAAATAAGTCCTCCATTGCTTCCGGTTTGGATAGCAGGTAGGTGAAGTCCGGTATTTCTTCAAGTCCTTGAATGCTTTCTTGTTGCTTCTTTTTGGTTGAGTAAATAAAAAGAGCTCACGTTGATCGGTGGATCACAAAGGTAAATAGTTTAGTGCAATTGCTCGTCTGGTCAAACCTTGAATCTCCTTCAGAGTAGTGGATGACTTCATATTCAAGATCACTCAGATTTGCCTTAAATGTACATTGGTGAGCCTCGTCCCAATGTGCATGCTTCTTTGCCAAAGCAAAAGAGTCTGCCAGAGTTAGATCTTCTTTCATGATCAATTCTTCGAACAGCGGGTGGTCTGCTGAGAGTCATTTTAGGAAGGCTACACTAGTTATCGAGTCATTGCATCCGACTATCTTTGCTTTCTTTACTTTGAACCTTTTCACATAGTCACGGAACGATTCATTTGGGTCTTTTTTGATGTTGAACAAATGGTTGGACTTCTTTTTGATCGACCGATAGGATAAATATTCTTTGGTGAAAACCAAAGAAAGTTCATCGAAACTTTGGATGGATTGTGGCGGCATGGTGTGGAATCAATATTGGGCCTCGCCTTGCAATATGGTGGCAAATATCTTGCACATAAAAGCGTCATCGTTCCGATAAAGGACCATTGTGCTTCGGTAGTGCTTCAAGTGTCTTTTCGGGTCTCCGTCTCCTTTGGAGGATGTGAAATGTGGCATGCTGAACTTGCATAAAGGCTCTGCCTGCTCGATCTCATCCTTGAAGGGTGACCTGCTTATGTTGGTCACGTCTCATCGTAATGCCTCGTCAGTGACCTTGTTGCGTTGGAAATCATGCAATTGCTCGGTCAGGTGCCTCTCTACTTCTTCTTTAATTTTCCTTTGTCAGGGTAGTAGAGCTCTCGACTGCCCCTGGTTATGACATGCTGGTCTAGGCTGCTTTTCCATGTGTTCAGCTCGTCTATGCCATGACTGCAGTGTATGTGGTACATTCCTAGCATGCGAGCTAATTTCTCGTAGGCTGTCGCTCGAGCCTGATTGAGTGACTGCTTCTCTCTGTCCATTGTGCTGCCTACTTTGATGTGAGGTGAAGGATGCTCCTTGTGGGCTTAGCCGCGAATGAACACTTCACCTGGAAGGTTGCTCAAATTGATTTTCGGAGTGTGGCCCTAACCGTGAATGTATGCTCGTTCATGGGCCTAACCGAGAGTGCACGCTACTCCGCATGCTAAGACAAGAGTATACGCTATCTTGGGGCCTAGTTAGGAGTGTACACTACCCGAATGCTCGGTTTGTGGCTGGTCGAGGGGCTACTTACCAGGACGTTGTTGGAGATATTCATCGTCTGCCCTTGTCCTACTTTGGGACACCTAGTCTGGGGCACATTGCATCTTGGTACATTGCAAGAGTTGATTCACCAAGGTTGTCTACTGTGCGAGGATGCTTATCAACTCTATGATTTGTTGAGACAAGTGTTGTTCTCCATTTGGGCTGGAAGAGCTTGGACGACATGAGCCTCATTAAGTAGTGGAAGTGTAATGGACTCCGGGCGTGAAATTTGAGCTAAAATAGGCCAAATCTACATGAAATAGGTCAAAAATATTGAAAAAATGGATCCTAATCACCAAAAATGGGTTAGAATAGCCAAAAATAGGCTTCTATAGGCGCTAGGAGTCACGGATATGAGTCAACTTGACCTACATTGACTACGGTTGGGCTGCTTGCGCATTGGGCCTACGCGTGGAGGAGTCATGCTCGCACCAAAGCCTTGGTGAGCTTGGGGCCTCTCCTTTTAAAGCTCAGATTAAGGCTTTCAATGTATGGGCTTAATCATGGGCTTGTTGTTTTGGCTACATGGTTCGGGCTAGAGCATCAGGTCGTGTGGCTTTTGCATATGACTTTCTGCGCTGGAGCATGAGCTCGCGCTAGGATTGGTTGGCACGAGCTGGGCCTTTGATTTGGCAACATGTAGTACCAACACGGGCTAGGTTGGTAGGAGAAATTAGGCCACGGCAGTGGCAATGGTTGGTGGTAGCCATCGTTGCTACGTGATCCGTCGAGTGGGTGAAAACCCAAATTTGTTGGGAGCGCCTTTTGTTGTTTCATAATTTTTCCGTCATCGTATTTCTTCCCTAGAGCTATTCAAAGAATTTATAAAAAAAATTCTAAGAGTAGGAACGTGTGGGAAAATCTATAAATGAACGAAGAAAAATTAGAAACGTTGAATGCGAGATTCTTCTTCAAGCTTGTGAATCAAGCTCTCAATGAAAGCACCAATTTGTGGATGCAAATTTCCGCCTTCTTCTTCTTGGATGAAAATGCACCTGCAAAACAATTAACACCTAAGATCAAGGTCAAGAGCCTCACGCACCCATGATGAATTGGGGGAAAAGGCTTTGGCCGAAGAATCTCCGATGCCAAAGTTAGAATTTGAGGGAAATGTTTTTAGATAAATTTAGAGAATTTTAGAGGAGAATTGGACTTAAGTTTTTGGAGAAATGAGGGGTCTATATAGAGGTGTGGTTGGCTCTATTTGGAGAAATGGGGACCGGCCACTTATGGTGGTTTCTTGGCTCTAATTGCAAGATAATATGTCAAATAATATCTTGCAATCAATTAGGAAATTAATCAATTAATTTTGGTAATTAATTCCAATTTGAAAAGGATAATTGGAAGTTACCTTGTGGGTGAAGATTTGATGAAGAGTGATGAGAGGCTTTAAAACAATACCATTTTGATCACCTTTGACCTTGATTGAGCCATTATGGTTTGTTGCATGCGCATGGGAGTCCCGGTGTGCCTCAAGGATAATTTTATCTTTTTTACCCAAAAGTTCACGTGTCGTCTCCATTTTTTTCTTGATCATTTTTGGCTCTACACCTACAATAAATCATTTGTGACTCCCAATATAGATTTCATCAAAAATAAGATAAACATAAACTCAAAAGATTGTATGTCTTTTAATAACTGATTTGCTTCAGTTACACTACCAGTTGTGTTATCATCAACAATCATTTCAAACACATTGACCACAAATGAAACCATAGAAATCAAACTACCATAATGTGAATTCCATCTTGTACCTTCGGCATGTTTGATAATCATTTTCAAGAGCTTTCATAAGTTCTTTTTGTTGCATATCGCTAAGCGCATCACTACGCTTACATGAACCTCCAATATTATTTACCAATAGGAAAAATATGCTAACATCAACATTATCTTTGCCATGTCAACAAAACTAATTGGAGTTAATAAGCAAAGCGATGGACATAAAATGCACAACATTGTTTATTCAAAATCTGTCTTAAAACCATTGAACTCGCATTTCATATTACAAGCATCATCGTAACCTTGCCTTCATAAATTGGAGAAGCTTAACTCATTGAAATTAAAGAATGCATCAATAGACTCCTTTAGAGTACTTGAAGTGGTGTCGGCAACATGTTGAACTTCTACAAACCTTTCAATGACTTGCATGTTTTTGTCCACATAACACAAAACCTTCGTCATTTGCTCCTTTATAGAAACATTATGTGTGACAACCCGTTCCAAATTTTACGTTTTTATTTTATTTTAAAAGCGTGAATTTACGAAATTGCCCTAAAGGCAAGGACTTTGACTTCCGTTGACCATCGACTTGAAAGATGTGGGACTTATTCTTTTAGCATATCCTCATAGTACTCATTGGTACGAACTTATAGGTGAAAGCCGTTTGCGAGTCCGGATTATAACGGTATAGTTACGGACGTTCGAAATTGGTTATTCAAGGTTAGTGTTTATTTAAATTAAATCCCCACTTTGTGGGGGAGGCCCAATCAGAAATGGAGGGAGAAAAGAAAAAAAAAAAAAAAAAAAAAAAAAAAAAAAGGGAATGGGTTTTCGTCCACCCGCACCCACCGCGGGTGCCCATTTTCCAAGGCCGATTCCGGCCAACTCCGGTGCAATTTTTCGATGCCACCACCACCATCTTGAAGCTCTCATTCCCCTCTACAAAACCCACCCAAGAACCATCTTGATTAACCATGGGATGTGGAGGTTTGAGGCCACGAAAGTTGACGAAAATCAATGGTGCTCCGGCCACTCTTCTCGATTTTCCGGCAAATCGGCAAAGCAATGGTCGATGCCACCACTTGGGCTTTGTAGCCCATCATCCCAGGAGCAAAACCCAACCAACCTCGACCCCGTTGGACCACCATAGATGACGAATCGACGTCGGGAAGTTTTAGGCACCCGCCGGCTTCGTGGGCAAAATTGACCATCTTCCATCCACTTTTGGACGTCGTGGCAGGTATGAAAGTTGCTCCACTCACTGAGATCTTCATTTCTGTGAAGTTTGAGAATTTTTTGAAATAGTTGGATTTTCCGGCGAGCCGGGGCGGCCGACCGCCGCCCGCGACGGCGCATGCGGCGGCGCGTGGCCAGTGAGCCGCCAATGCTATTTTTAGGCTATGTCGAATGTTTTGAATTCAGTTTTGTCGTTTGAATGACGTAGGTTGATCGTTGGAACCTAAATTCGTTATGATACGTTACTTGATAAAAATGTGAATCGATGATCCGACCGTTGGATCGTCACCAAAATTGGATACATTATAATACGTAATATTTAAAGATTATAGGAATTTACGGATCGGGAATCCGACTTACGGATCTTCCTGAATTGGATTTGTAAGTTAGTAAAATAAATGTTCACGGTCACTTGTTTTAGGCAATTGGCGGAGATCTGACCGTTGGATCGTAATGAAATTTTAATATGTTATTCTAGAAACATATTATGGATCGTTGGGAGTTGCGGATTGGAAATCTGATATGCGGATCTTCCAGGTCAAGTTATATAGGGTTGTAAACCCTACCATCGATCTTTGATCGACGGTTGACTTATGGTCAATGGGTATCAAACTATTTTAGAATGTCGTTGAGGTTGTGTTTTATGTGAATTACGTATTCTACGGATAAGAGTTCTGAGATGTGATTTGATAATTGGCCACATAGACCGATCATTCAGGACGCCTCGTTGCGTGCGCTAGAGAAGTATAGCGTGGACTCCAGGTGAGTGGATCTTTTCCTTTTTATTGTGCATATTATTAAGAGTTCTATCGACACTTTTAAATTGATTAGGTATATTACCTTCATATAATTATTGTGAATGCTTGAAGTACCTATATGAACTACGAATGGTTTGATCCCTATTTAGGGTACGTAGGCAGTCTAACGAGACGTTAGATGCAGCCATAAAATATTTGAGACAAAAGCCTTATTTGGGAAATTGAGTAATGCAAAGGAAATTGGTAAAGGCAAGTTTTAGTTTTGTGAATTAGTTAGTTAATTAGTGTTAATTGTGTTGTTATGGATAATTATCCCTGAAAATAAGTAGTTTGGGTGTAGGGCATTATTGATTGTACACTTCTCACTGTATTGTGTATAATTGAAAATGCTACGACATGGTTAAGTATTAGATTGCATCATGGTATATCCATATGTATATTACTTGCATATAATTATTGGGAATGCTTTCAAGTGCAAAGGTGGACGCAGGACACCCAGGTAAGCTTCAGGTGAGTACATGTTGATGTTAGTGATGGTAGTGAGTACGATTGTGTTGAGATATAGTATAGCTCATAAACCTGCACCCCGGTGTTAGTGCTCCCGCCCGTGGCCAGGGCACAGTCCTTCACGTGATGTTCACCTCCCGCACCTTACGCTCACCTTGGATTCAAGGTAGGTGCACAGTCCTGTCATAAAGACCACTTTAGGTGGTTCCGACTCGTAGGTGACCCGCGATTATTCGTCCAGTCTTCACGTGATCGTAGCACTTATTTACACCCAGTCCTGTCGTACAGACCACTTTAGGTGGTTCCGACTCTTGTGCAGGTATACTTATTGAGCTATTGGCTAGCCAGGATTGATGAGATATGGATAAGTCGTACAGGTCACTATAGGTGACTCCGACTTATATGCTAGCCATGATTGATAAGATATGGATAAGTCGTACAAGTCATTATAGGTGACTCCGACTTATATGCTAGCCATGATTGATGAGATATGGATAAGTCGTATAGGTCACTATAGGTGACTCCGACTTATATGCTAGCCAGGATTGATGAGATATGGATAAGTCGTACAGGTCACTATAGGTGACTCTGACTTATGGATAAGTCGTACAGGTCACTATAGGTGACTCCGACTTATATGCTAGCCAGGATTGATGAGATATGGATAAGTCGTACAGGTCACTATAGGTGACTCCGACTTATATGCTAGCCATGATTGATGAGATATGGATAAGTTGTACATGTCATTTTAGATGACTCTGACTGATATATCACTTTATATTGATTTAATTCATTTGGCCTACTTATTAATGTATGGTGGATTGATGGCAAACCGTGGTTTTGGTCATTTCCGAGTATGGTTTGGATATATGTATATATGTTGTACTGTCTTATGGAAAACGATACGGGTTTTACATTTAGGGGCATTACTTTTAAAGAGGTAGTAACTTTGGGAAGCTTGATTTTATTGCTTACTCACACCTTCTGTTTGGCGCCCTTCAGGTTTTAGCTGCTGAGTTTGTATCGACAAGAATCTGTGGCGAATCTTAGTATTGATGGATATTTTTGAGGGTATGATTCTTACCCACATTACTGTACCTTACTTATGCTCTGACATCGCGCGTAAAATGGGTTCGCTCCCACTCGTAGCGCACTCTGGTATTTAGACACTGTTGGATTCAAATTCATTCACTTTTTATACACTATCACATTTTATGGCTTCGTCACCTTCCAGGTGTCGCCCAACACAGCTCGATTCAGGGTCCAAGTGGACTTTCTGGGTCGGGGTGTGTCATTATGTGCCTTATCAACCAATAAAGAAAAGAACCTAGCATTCTTCATATCACTTATGACAGCCTTAATGGTTTCAATAGAACACGAATGGACAAGATCTTTTTGAATTGAAAGAGCTATTAGCTTAAGATTTCCTTGAGCTTTAACCAACACAACGACCTTTATTTTCTCATCATGATCCACAAGGAATTGCAAGAGCTCCAAATAGTTTTCTCTATTGCTTGAAGTGTCACTTTCATCATGACCTGAAAAGAAAGACCTTGTCTCAACAAAAACTTAGTGCAATCGATTGAAGCATTCAAGCAAGTGCGGTGAGCCATATGAGCTTCGTTTGACTGTTTGATCACAACTGTTTCAATATGTGCCTTTTGATTCATTAGATTACCAGCACGCTTCTACAACTTTATTGTGAAAACTACCAACTAACCCAACATGTATTTCAAAACATGCTCTTGCGTGCTTCCAATTTTCAAAGCCTACCCTAGTAAAGACATCACTGCATGATTGTTCAAAGTTGCCTTTGAATGGATGACAATAAAAGCAAAATGCAACATCTTTAGATATACTATATTCCAACCAATGAAATACAGAATTGGATTGGAACTATCCAGAATAGGATTGGAACTATCCAAAATTGAAGTTGAACTATTTGGATAGGATTGTCCGAACTAATCGATGATGATTTTCGCTTGTAATATCATTCCATACTTCTAATTTTTACACATATCAAAATCAAAACAAAAACCTATATCAATTGATGAAGCTACAAAATATACATATATGTAAATTAACGCATCATTCAAATTATATCAAAAAATCATAAAAATTATAAAACACATTAAAAATAAAAATGTCAAGTAATTTAAAATTACCAAACACATTAAGAAATTATAATAATTAATTTACAAGTGCGAAAAAATGTGAAAAAATAGGCAAACGATCGTGACCGCATCCTTTACGCTTTAAGGATTGGTACATCGACATTTGAATTTGTGGAACCATACAAACCCTCATGAATAGTATTTTTAAGGGAGTTCAAAATAAATAAAATTCATAGTCATTAATGTGCAAGTTTGAAAAATGTGAAAGCATATATAAACACTTGTGATTGCATCTTCCAACCTTGAATTGCAACTCCCTTCATTTTGCATATACTTGAAAATTTGGTATTTTGTAGTAATGTACTAATGTTTTTTTATTAGGCTCTTATTTTAGAGTTTGTAATACTTGAAAGGCAAATGTTTTTTTGTTGTTGTAATTCTAGGCACTCAATATGGATGGCCACTCATCCCACTAAGCTTTGTCTACCACTAGCTTTACCTATAAAACAAAGGAGCAAATGAAGAAAGAGAGATATATAGACATATGGAGGAAAGGAAGTAAAGAAGAAAGAGAGAAAGAAAAGAAGAGAGGAGAGGAAGAAGAGAAAGAAGAGAGATAAATAAGAAAATGCCAGTGAGTTGGGCTAGAGAGGAGAGAAAATAGTGAGAGTTATCTTTGTACTCCTATTAGTTCACATAATGAGAGAAAGTACTGCTGCTGCCCCGAGGATGGAGGCACACTTGCCAAACCTTGTAAATATTGTGTCTTGTTTACTTTATATTCCACATAACATATACCACTAATTTTACAAAATGTTATCAGCACAAGAAACTCTCATGTTAGTGGAAAACACAATGCCATAAATCCGGTGAAGCACTATCTACCTCTCACCATTGTCGATTGGAATTTCACAGATAAGAAATCCTTATATTTTATTCTCATATCTCTGTAGTTTTAATTTTCTTAAATCAAGTATATATCTTGCTTCATGATTGTATATCATTATTTGCAGAAGCAAAAAGCGTACATACTCCAAATTCGCAGAAAATCTGACAGTCATATTACAAACTCTAAAACTCCAACTCCAACTCCAACTTCCTGTGCTCAAACATAAACACTTCCTTCATGAAAGTTATTTCTTATTCCCTCTCCTATAACATATTTAAATTATCCAACGGTGAAATCTCCAAATCTTTGAAATACTACCATAAACTCAAATCCCTCAGAAAACTAGACAACCATCTTATGAGGGCCAAAACTCCATTTTTAGTAGCTCAAAACCCATTATTTGAATGAAATAAAAGCTATGGGACGGAGATAGAAATGGATCCTTTTTCAAAACTGTTTCTTCAGAAAAGTTGTTCGGTATCCTCTTATCCATATTAGACTAAAATTTGAGTTAGATTTAACAGTTTGATCTTTTTATTAGTTGCAGTCATTACATTTGACTCCGAAACTTACGGATAGGACTTAAGGATGTGAAATGAAAATAAAATAAAAAGGATGAAACAAAAGAATGTGGCAGACAAAGAAAAACAAAAACAAAAGATGGAGACCTAATAATTATCTTTTCTATTTTGGCATATTTATGCGAATGATGCTGGTTTAAAGCCGTATCATAAATTCTATTTATTTAAAGCAATTTATTTACAGTGGGTGGAATGATTACCTTTTACTTTAAGCGTTGATATTTATGTGAATGGTATTGAATCAAGGCCCTTGTCACAAGCTTTATTTACTTAAAAGCAATTTATTTACAATGGCTGAAATTATTGTCTATTGCTTTAATTTATTTAGTGTACTACACTTTGTTATGGTGAGTATATAAAGGACCCAAAGTTCCTTAATCAGATTAGAACCTAAAGTTCATTAATTTTCATCAAATAGATCGGTCCCAAAGTTTCTTGATCAAATCAAAACCTGAAGTTTTTGAATCAACTAAGATAACAACAATTACTCAATTAAATTAAAGTGACAGCCATAAACGCTTCAGTCCACAAACTATTAAATGAGGGCTAGAAGTTCCTTGCACTATTACAAATTTTTACATACATGATGCAGCTTATGGGTCATGTTAAAAGTTTAATGACGCAAGGGTTTAGCGTCATCTTTGTGGGTGTCATTAAAGATATTTTTTATGATGTTGAAATAATGTCATGTATTACTTTTAAGGACACCTAACAAGCATCATTGAATTGAGAACTTGTGTCATCTATTACCATTTAAGATGCAGAATAAGTGTCATAAACAGAGGAATGAGCATCATGGCATACTAAACATGACATACCACAATGTAGTGTATAGCTTCTAGAGACACCTAACAAGCGTCATTGAATTAAAAAAAGTGTGTCACTTATTTCAATTTGAGATGCATAATGTGTCATAAACAGAAGAATGAGCGTCATGGTATACTAAACATGACATCTGTATATCGTGATGTACCATAGCACTGAAACCATTTGCAACGTCATTGAATATTAGCAACGATACACAAAGTGTGCCATGAACCATTCAACACATGTCCTGAAATATGTTTGATGACATATATAATGTATTTTTAATTTGAAAACAAGATCTACATAATCCATCCAGAGAGCAACATTTTTGCCTCAAATAAACCAGTATTGATTCATAAATTTGTAATTCATCTATTACCAAAGTATTACAAAAGACAATCTCACAATCAACACATTTAATAAAATGTGCAGAGCTTTCCTACTAAAATAAAACTATATGCTCACTTAATTTAAAATTTCACACACTAGCTAGTCTAGTGTTTTATATGTTGGGATGAAGTCATCAATATACTTAACCCACTCTATTCTTAATGCATCAATTTCCTGTTGAGTGCATATAGCTTCTTCTTTGAATTGCAACAAATCATAACCAGAGGAAATATGTCACGACAAAAACTAATTTCAGTCATACATAATTCCATATTAATTTTCACAGTTTATATTTGGCAATGATGACTTTATTGCAGAAGCAGGAATCCCTTATCAGCATCCCCAACTGCAGGTAGTGCCTGTCCAAGTTCTTGAACTCACTAAAATATAACCCCTATCATTTTGTACACATATGTTAATTGAAAATAATTAGTGATTAAGACAATATTCTGAACACCTAGTTTTCAACAATGTTGGGAACATAAACTATGTTATATAAATTATCAACAATGACAAATAAAAATGTCAAAGTCGAAGAAACTTATAGTTGAGTGATATATAGAGTTATATACAATCAAATAGGCTACTCATTAGGCCAGAAAGAAGTTGGAACAAAGAAGGATGCTCAGTCAAAAGTATAGTTATTTAAGAAGAATGCTTAATCCACAATTAAATGGAAGAATGCATAACCCACAATTAAATGGAACAAATAAGCAATGACAGAAATTACTTACCATGGTCATAGTTATCTGCTTGGTACCTAAATTGTCTTCAAGGTCCTTTCAAATGCGATTAGTGTAACACGTTCTTTGGATAGTCTCTTTATCCACTGTCCAGTCATGAACTCTTTTGTAAATTAATTTTTATTTTTGCA
This sequence comes from Pyrus communis, assembly GCF_041283825.1. Lineage (NCBI taxonomy): Eukaryota > Viridiplantae > Streptophyta > Magnoliopsida > Rosales > Rosaceae > Pyrus > Pyrus communis. The sequence continues at coordinate 30,096,275 of NC_142580.1, forward strand.
AAACAGTCGTTAACTCTCTGTCTCTGTCTCTGTCTATCTGTCTCTCTGTCTCTCTGTCTCTTTGTCTCTCTATTTCCCTCTCTCCAGTTCACACTATATATGCCCCTGCCTCATGGCCACCCTCTCTAACAACCCAAAATTGAAATTCACAATCTAACCAAAATTAACATAGCACATTAAGATAAACAAAATTGAAATTTACAATATGACAAAATTTAAATGACGCACAAATCAAACCAAATTAAAAAATTTCAAAGAAATATATATATAAAATATGAAAGAAATAGAACAACTTATAGAAGTGGAGATGCTAGTAAATGCAAACTTCCAAGCACTACAGCAAAACCTAGCTAATAATAATCTAATAATCCAACCATAAAAATGCATATACAACATACATAGATATATACATACACAAATAAATATGTACAAAGATTAGGGTTCACAAAAGTTAAAGCGCATACCATTGAAAGGCGAAAACCGCTAGCAGAGAAAAGGAAAGCTTACACTGAGATTATTTTTTTGAACACCTAGGGAGAGGAAGAAGAATCACAACAAATTCCATCGTCTTCAAAACTGCACACTTCCATCCACAAATTGCAAAATAAAAATCAAATAAATTAAAAAAAATTAAAAGAATTGATGGTTTGTGGTTTGACGATAGTGGGATTGAATACTTTGAAAATATGCTGATTTGGGTTTTTATCCTTTCACAAAGAGTGTGTCAGTTGATGAATAGGATTGGAAACAAGATATGCTTGAAAGAATTAGAAAAGCACTGAGCTTTTAGGATTTGAGGAAAAAGAGATTTGTTAGAACAACCGGGCAATTGGGGGAGTTCATTGAGAAAGTGGGGAATTCATACTAGGTGAAAACGATAAACACCACGTTTATTTTTTCACACATGTCTCTTTTGTAGTAGTGTTGATTCATGTAAATGAGGACCATAAGTTCCTTAATCCATGTACAAATTAAGTATGGGCATGAATTCCAAAAATATGAACCAAAGGTTCTAATGATGTCGATATTGAGAATAAATTTTGAGTACATATGGATAATGTTTTGACCTGAAGTTCAAAATATTAATAATGTTAAGAACTTGAAGTTCTAACATTTTGTGTAGATATATGTTATATGTGGTATGAGTTAATTATCACAATTTCTGTCATACCTAAATTTCTTCATTTTGAGAATAAGAAAATGGTGAACGTAGCAAAACCTGATTTTGTGACCATCGACATCTTACACAAGAGATACTTCCATGAATTCATAATGCCCGAGAATTCATGTGGAAGCATATGATATTAGAAAACATCTACACTTAAAGGCTCATTAAATCATATTCATGGAACTAGAAGTTTCCATCGTCTCTTCATTAATTCATAAATTATGGAACCAGTAGTTTCCATGGGTTCCCATATATAACAAGCTAAAGAAGAAGCTTTCAAACATGTATAAAATCAAATGGGAGAAACTTTTTTATACATACACGTGCATACACATGAGCTACAACTACAAAAACAAACAAATTTTTTTTTTTTTTGGGGGGGGGGGGGTTTTGGGGGCAGGCCTTCACAAAGGTTGCTCATGTAAAGCCTTAGTACTCTGCAGTACCTCAGAAGGGGAGACATTTGAGATTGATCATGTGATGCCTAAGTACTTGGCAAAACACTAGAAGAGGAAGGCATCAGTTGCCTTCATAATCTAGCCACGAATCTCTAGTGATCACTTTGAATCCAACTTTCAGATTCCTGTTGTTGGTTAAGCATTATTTTCGTGCTCGTCGAGTAAATATTTGTAAGTTTGTGCAACTCTCTATTCTCGTGGTTGAGCCCTTTGATCTCTTTAAAAGTATTCCTTTATCTTTGGGAGTGAGAAGGTTCATAGATACTACTGTAGCCGTTATATCATCCCTCATCACATAGTCTCCAATCATAAGAGAACCATTAGAAGATAAGAAAAACGAGCGCCATATATTATCCTGAAGCGGCACATGTGCATCTCCCCCAAGACTCAAATCTAAACAAAGGTTAGATGGGCAAACTATTTTCAGAAATGATGAAAGAAAAGGGTTGGATAATGTGAAATCCCAGAAATACAACATAGACAATTTTCACACGTGGGCAACTTTCAAAGAATGCATTTTGGATACAATTGATACCTCTATAAAAGGAGAGGCAACACAACCACTTGTTCAAAAATCAAAGAGACATCGCTTTTTGAATTTCAAAGGACTAATTTTCTTGTATAAAGTTTGTTAACACTTTCCAGACGCAATCTCAACTTTCTGGATATCAAGGACAACTCTGTCAAAATATCTCTAGCAAAGTTAATATGCGTAAAGTTCACTATTCCAACTACACCACTTTTGCCAACAAGCATGGGTGACAAGTTCACGACCGCACCACTACCTGCTATTGGAAAATCCTTATATCTGTTGACCTTCGTCCTCCATAGCAAGGCGCACCTCCAAAACACCTAACTTACTTCCTTGCCGAGAATGTATGTACAACCAAACCTCTCAACATATTCAGTCTTCATTCTCTCTGAGAATACCTCTTGAACCAAGTACCTCAAAATGCCAAACTCATTTCCTCAGCAAGAAACCCCTTTCAATCGAAAAGGTTTACACCAGCATCAAAATCTTATACTGTTTCCTTCAAGAGCAAAAATATCTCATATCATTAGGGTCGAGAGCAAAAGTATTTCATATCATGCCTACAAGACAAAGATAAAGAAAACAATCAGTTGGAACTTGGAATCAAACTTCCAATTAGGAACTAATTGATTGGAATATTTCCCTGATTGATTACCTTGCATTGCTCTCGAGTAGTCATCTTCAACTGTTGTTGGAGCTGGGTCTCAAGTGACCAACACCGCAAAATAATTGGTATATTGTTGGCTCTTTACACTAAAGATGCCAAGCATGGATGAGTCATCACGAAGCGATGGAACATCCAAGGGCAAAGGTTGCACACCATTTCTATTATGCAAGAGACTAAAGTAGAAGGATCAACGATGAGCCCATAGAAGTCAAAAGGGAGAAAATTGGTGGCTAACTAAGTGAATGGAAGACCAAAGATCAATGATGGGAATCCTACTCACAGCCCGAGGTAAAAAGTGCATTCATATTCACACAATAACCTTATTTATCGATGATTAGGTACCCTTGAGTAAAAACACTTGATGCATCAAATTCTCAACAAAACTTTACTTGAGAATATAACAGCTAAAAGATAATAACGATGTTAAATATTATTTTGTTTCAAATGATGTACAAAAGAGTAATCAGAATTTGGAAATTATTAAATGCATTAACGAGTTGCAAAAATGCCACATGTGTTGAAATCTCAATAAGGCAATTCATGGACTGAGCATAACTGCTGCATGCTAGAATGATGACAGTCGATGCATGGATACATGTCCAAAAATGAACAATCAATAGAAGTGGCAATTTTGATATGTCTCATGCCTGAAGCATGATGGAAATATAGGTTCCAATAACTCAACTCTCAGAAGTGGGGATTAAAAGTCCAAGCTCTATAAAGCTCAAGATGAGGTTAGGATCCGCATTCTCAAAACGATGATCGTACTGAATGCGACAGTGTAGTGCTCTTGGAGAGGTAAGGGATATCCAAAGAAATGAAAAGCTTTTAAAATATGCATGTGCATGCACATGAGAATATGGGATCATGGTATGGATACTGGATTCTTAACACAAGTTCTTTTGTTCGTCTACGAAAGAAAGAAGGAAAAATTATTGGCAAATAAAAATGGAGAGGCAATTCTATTACAATTTAATAAGAACACAGAAAAAAAAATGACCTATATATATAGTACAAATAGCCAAAGGATGTTGAACCTAGAAGGTTACATATGGGCATTTGTGATACAATGAAATACACTCGTATGATTTGACACCAGGTTCCTAGTCGAAACCTGAAATTGTAATACACTCCTTTAAATATGGTTTCTCATTGTGAAACTTGTTCATTTTAATGGAGAATTATATATATGCCCAAAACATATCTCCATAAGTAATTCCATCAAGTATACATGGAATCAAATTGCTCTGTATAAAATTTCAAAGGAGAATGTGTCATGAAGTGTAGAAAATCCTTGAAGGATTTAAATAGCTTGAAATAAGAACAAGAAGGGTAAAGCACAAATTATGTACTCAAATGCCAATGGATGATATAAATTGCCTTAGTGAGTACTATCATTATCATATTATTGCAACATACTAAATCTCTTATAAGAGTTGATGATATTAGATTGGGACTCCTATAGAAAGATTATAAAGTGTTAAAAGGAATATTGTCTTGAGTTGTAGATCGAACAATATGCCAACACGATTCTTATCCACCAAAAGAGTTTTATGGTATTAAAGAACCATGTGGATTGAAGATCATTAGTTGAACACCCAAATGGTTAATCAATTTTTAGGCATTAAGAAAGATCATTCATCCTCATGAGGGAAATGATGAATTGATATTTGGTCCAGAAGTACCATATCTTAAGTAAAGTATATGTCTTATTGTATTTAGCACAATATACTGAATCAGTTATTACATTTCTTGTGGAGCACAATACCAACAAATGGGTATTGAAATGAAATAAAGCTTATCTATTAATATCTCCAAGAAATTATAGACATGTGCTTGTTCTATTCCAATGAACTCACTAACATCTATTGTCTTCTTGGGCAAGCAAAATCTGAATCTCTCTTTAGCTTGCATACAGATCACTCACAGAAAGGATTTTTATTTACATATGGAAATAGTTTGATCCTACAACACCCAACGAAGTAAACATTTGTTGCTACATCTTCATATCTGTTAGAACTATATATTTCTGAAGTCATCACTGCGAGAAGTTCAAAGATTGGATCGACATGCATCCTCATGATGACAAGCTAGTTAATCTAGATTTATTATAATCAGGGGGAGGCATCAATCTCGGGGAGCATCTAAGGGTCTGCTACTTTGGCCATATGTGCAAAGCATTTTTTTTTTCTTCTGGACCATCCATTCATCCCATGAGTTATTATTGAAGAAATTCCAATAAGACAATCAATCGAAGACTTGTGGCCATCCAATGGGAGTGTAGTAATTCTAGCCACTCAATGTGGATGGCCACTCATCCTACTAAGCTTTGTCTACCACTAGCTTGACCTATAAAACAAAGGAGCAAATGAAGAAGGAGAGATATATAGACATATGGAGGAAATGAAACAAGGAAGAAAAAGAGCAAGAAAAGAATAGAGAGGAAAGAAAGAAGAGAAAAAAGAGAGATATAGAAGAAAATACCAGTGAGCTGGGCTAGAGAGGAGAGAAAATAAAGTGAGTTATTTTTGCACTCCTATTATTTCACATAATGAGAGAAAAGTACTATTGCTGCCCGGAGGAAGTAGGCACACTTGCCAAACCTCGTATATATTGTGTCTCATTTACTTTATGACACACCCCAACCAGAGTCGAGATGTGATGGCCGTCACGTGAGGTTAACGTAGCCAAGTAAGCATCAAAAGTGATAATAATAAGAACAAGGTGAATAGATAAAAACCAAAACTAACTTATTTAACTAGAGATAATATGAAAGTGTGTGAAAGTGATCAAGTATAAGATACACACATATCAAAGCATAGGTAAAACGAAAGTGCAGTCGAACTAACTAAGTACTAATTACACAAACAGGGAGAAGATCCCTACTTTATTTAGTAGAATGTTAGAACCGCCAAGTAGTCCTCATGAGCCACCAAAGATGAATAACTACCTAGAACTTGAAGGGGCGCAAAACAGAAGGGTGAGTGGGCAAAAACAAAGTGTTTGAAACATATTTCTCTTTACGAACATAATAACCCCTCTCTGTAAAATTTGTATAGTTTCCAAAAAATACTACTACATGGGTATGAAAACCAATGCACAAGAGTAGCGAAAACTGAAGTATGCCATGTCATAATATCTCAGCAATAATAAATGTAAGCCAGGTGTGAAACCAATATAAAATAGTATGCTAGTCGGAGTCACCTAACGTAACCTGTACGACTCGACCTGTAACTCATCAATCTAGGTTAACACATGAGTCGGAGTCATCTAGTGTGACATGTACGACATGCTAGTATAAATATGTACACTTAAGTGCTATGATCACGTGAAGGTTGTGCTATAATTCGCGGGTCATCTACGAGTCGGAACCACATATTATGGTCTGTACAATAGGCTAGCACTAGACTTGGATCCAAGGTGAGCATGTAGTGTGGGAGGTGAACAATCACGTGAAGGTTGGCCCTAGCCCCAGGCGGAAGCACTAATACTAGGGTGCAACCATGATGAGCTCTAAATAAATGTGTGAATACCAATGCAATACAAACCATTCAATCACATAATACTCACCTTAAGCTTACCTGAGTCTTTGCAGCATCACACAATACAATTCACAAGTGTAACAATGCAATATTTAAAATGTAACTTACTTCTGACATGGCAAGCAAAGCATAGTTCCATATAAAAACATTTCTGAAAACTGTATATATATATATGTATATATAAAACAAATGCCCACTCACTTATAAGTAGTAGGATCGTAGCCCCCTAGCTTCGCTTGTCCACGATCGTCCTCAGGGTATGTCTCACCTATATGCGATACAACTATTTTTACGTTAATTAATTAGCACATAAACAAAGCTTAGGATTAATTCCTTATACGTTGCTCAAATTGGGTGTTTGAATATATCAATGTGATCTACTCGACAACAAAAACACCCCCATATTTTTAGAAATTTTTTTGGATGTCGGACGCGCCCTCACGCACTAGCCAAGGCATGGCTACCGCGCCGGCCATGCGCAAGCACATGCCTGGCACACGGGACGAAAACCCTAACGGCTTTAGGAATATTCTGTTAAAATAGCAGAATATTCCGTTAAATTCTAACAGTGTTATCTGACGCCATTAGAATATTCCATCAACTTTGACGAAATATTCCTCTTCTTCTCTGGTGGACCACGTCGGTCTCCACCGTCCACCGCCGCAGGTTGCCATTTAGTTCATCGAATTCTAGAAATTTTTCAAAGCTTAATATCTACTTCATTTCTCAACCAAAATCCTTGAAATTTGTATGGATTTGAAGGTCTTGAAGAGTAGAACATATTCGTACCTATTAGGAGTTCAAAATCCTATGAAAAACGGTCAGAAAAGTCCTTGGAAAATCCAGCCAATTCTGGAACTTTCCAAACTCACCTATATCGACGTCCGCTTCACTCCAAAACTACTCCAAAGTGTTAGGGAAGTTGCGTGGATATGTTTCCAAGCCTTAAAACCTCGAAACCACGCCAGGATCGCATCGGAGCTTGTGAGTTGACGGTCAAAACTCACCAAAACTGAAACCTAAGGATATGGCGAGGTTCGTGAGTTTGTGAGGAGTGTGATGGTAGTCTTCGTAGGTTCGATCCGTGCTGTTTTGCTGTAGTTTGTGCATGTGGGGTGTCTCGGGTGTAGAAGGAAGAAGAAAAGAGAATAGTCGAGAAGGAGGGAAAAAGTGTACATGTATGTGTGTGTGTGTGATTGGCCAGAATTAGAAAATAATATTTTCTTATTGGGCTACCATGAGAGAGATAGAGCTCCAATTGGCCCAAAGAAAGATAAAAGCCCAAAATCTAATTGGTTTAGAGGTAATAGGGCCTAATATAATTGGTTCGTGATTTACCTGTTTACGTATTCAATTAATCGTAACTTTTTCGTTACGACTTCGATTCAGCCCTAACTTGCGTCGACGCACTCATGACGTTGAGTATGATTTAATTACGACGGCAAGGAAATAATTTAAAGCTACATATGTACATCCACGTCACTAAGCCAACGAGTATAATATCCTTACTTTAAAAACCAAGGGAGAAAATATATAATAATTTGGGACGGGTTCTCACTTTATATTCCACAACACATATACCACCGATTTTTCAACAAATTTTTTTTTTTATGTTTTGAAGTAATACCAATTTTACAACATTTTTTTTTTATGTTTTGAAGTAATATTTATGTGACAATGTGGTATGCATATACTAATTTAGTATTATGTTATCCATTTTTTGGGTCAAATTATAGTTTTCATTTTCATTATTTATTGATTTAAAATATATTTTCTTTAACGGGTAACAGGTTGGATCATATTACCTGACAATATTAACAGGTCAATTTCGGGTCAGGTCATATTACTCGTTTACTTTAACAAGTGTTGCATGACACAACCCATTAAGATATCGGGTATGTCATAAAAATGATATGAACACGAAAAACACGACACGAATGCCAAGTCTAATTCCTTATCCTCATCCTCTTCCTTTTCCATTTCTTCCGCCTCATTTTCTCCCTCTTGGAGATCAAACATTTCTCTTCTTCTTGCTTAAACAATTCTTTCTCTTACTCATTGATTTCCCACAAGATCCTTGAAGAAGACATTGTAAGAATTCAAGATTTATAAACTATGAAGAAGAATTATTAGAGATTTTGATTTTGATGTGTGGCTTCTTAGGATGGATGGTGGGGTATATGGAGAAAAAAAAAAGGATTAGGTTGTAGATAATGCCATGCCGTGATTCATTAAAAGTTTTATTGAAATCTATTCTCAAATATTCTAAACAAACAGTGACATGTGGCGTGACGAGATTGGTTAAAAATCTTATCGTAAATCTATCATCAACGATTCTAAACAGGTAAGGACACATGGTGTGATATACTTGGTTAAAAATCTTATTGAAATTTATCTACAAAAATTGTACTTTCAAATAAAGACATGTGGCGCGACAAATAGTGGCGGAGCCATGATTCTGGCTAAGAGGGGCCTTTAAATCATATGAAAAAAAAAATTAGACAAAAAATATAGAATATAACTAGTGAGATCGCTATATTAATAGGTATGTTCTATAAAAATTAAAGGCTTCTTTTTGTATTAGCATTGAAAGTTTTAATTAAACAAGAGTGGTAGATGTTTAACATGTATGAAATATATAGTGTTGAAATAATTATATTATAAAAACAAAACTTGTTACGAGCTTTGATAATAAAATTAACATTAATTTCAAACAAAAATTTAAAATCATGGCTCAATGCAATTATTATGAGATTTTTCTTCAACATAAATTATGTGATAGCCCATCCCAAAATATTTTTATCGATGGCATGGAATGACGATTTTGCCCTTAGACATTAGTTGGTGTTGTGGGTAATTTGTTTTTGGTTGGTGACTCAGTTGGACATCACACACTCACACACACCCATACCCTTTCTCGTAGACTCTCACTCCTCTCTCTCGGATTTTCTTCCATTTCCGTACAATTGTACGGACAAACCTCAAACCAACCCTTCAAGTTGCAGATCGAGATCGTTGTTGGTGTTTTTGAACTCCTTGCAAGCCTAGGAGTTGATCTATACCTTTGGTTGGTGACTCAGTTGGACATCACACACTCACACACACCCATACCCTTTCTCGTAGACTCTCACTCCTCTCTCTCGGATTTTCTTCCATTTCCGTACAATTGTACGGACAAACCTCAAACCAACCCTTCAAGTTGCAGATCGAGATCGTTGTTGGTGTTTTTGAACTCCTTGCAAGCCTAGGAGTTGATCTATACCTTTGGTTGGACGTGAAACCTTCGAAAACCATTGTTTCTCGCGAGCTCCGATTTGGGTACTGTTCATGCAAGCGTGATCATGAAGTTTTTAGAAGTTTTTAAGCTTCTAGGGAGCTTTAGAATGTCTTCATGAAGCTCGGAGGAGAAAAACGAAGTGTTTTGGATGTCGGGAAGCTTAGTTTCAAAGAGTTGCAGTGGTGGCTGGATTATCGTGGATTTTCCAGTGAGTTTCCATTAGATTTAAGTCCTAAAAGTGGTAAGATTTTGTTCTGCTCGTTGTAAGCTTCATTTTGGTACAAATTTCATGGAATTTGGTTAAGAATTGAAGAAGATATGAAGTTTTGAAGTTTTTCCAGAAACCAGCGAAAATTCAAGTTGCAGACGGCGGCGCTGACGGTGGCAAACGGCGGCAGCAGGCGAGACTCACCGAAAAAGACAAAGAATATTCCGTCAACTTTGACAGAATATACCAATGGCATTACTAACGGCGTAAGGTATATATAACGGTATATTCCATTTTTGGATGGAATTTTCCCTAATGCCGTTAGGGTTTCCGTATGTGTGCCAGGCACGTGCCTGCGCATGGCCGACACGTGAGTGGTCCGAAAATTTTTCTAAAAATATGGGGATGTTTGTGGTGTTGAGTAGTTCATGTTGGTATATTCAAACACCCCATTTGAGCAATGTATGAGAAGTTATTAGCTAGTTTTGTTTATGTGCTTTAAATTGACATTTATATAGTTGTTTCGCATATAGGTGAGACCTATCCTGATGACGAGCGCAGTCACTCGAGGCTCGGGGGCTAAGACCCTTCCACATACCAGTGAGTGGGCTTTTGGTTTTTAGTATATATCTATATACTTGATTTTTCCCAGAAATTCATTTTAAATGAAAGCATGTTTTGAAATACCATGCCAAGTATTCATATGTTTTATACATGCATTAATAGTTGCATATATTTATGGTTGACGCTGTGGACGCTCAGGTAAGTACCATGTGAGTTATCGAATGTTTATGTAAATTGAGGATTATGTGAGATGTTTAGAGAGCTCATTAACCTGCACCCCGGTGTTAGTGCTCCGCTAGAGTTGAGGGCCTAGCCTTCACTTGATAGTTCACCTCTCACACCACACACGCTCAACTTGGATCCAAGGCAGGTGCTAGCCTGTCGTACAGACCACTTTAGGTGGTTCTGACTTGTAGGTGACTTGTGATACTTCACACAGCCTTCACGTGATAGTAGCACTAGAGCATATTTATTTACACCCAGCTTGTCGCACAACCTTCACATGATTGTAGCTCTAGATTTAGCCGTACAGGTCACGTTAGGTGACTCCAGTTGATATATCATTTGCATTGATTTATATCACCTGGATTGCATATTTCATATTAAGATATTTGGCATGGCATATTCATGATTAAAGCTTGTTGAGCATGGTTTTGAGATACAAATATATTCTATTTTCTAGGAAATTATACAGGTTTTACAGCAAGGGGTTACTAGCTTTGATAGTTGAAATGGTTTTGAAAAGCTTTGTTTTTGCCCACTCACACTTTCTGTTTTGCGCCCCTCTAGGTTTTAGGTAAAAGTGCTTTGGTGGGTCACGAGGATCTTGACGGTGGTTCTGACAGAACAACACAAATGTAGGATCACCTTTGGGTGTTGTTTAATTAGTACTTGTCCAGTCAGACTGCACTTAGGTTATTTATGCTCTGATTATGTATTTCACACTTAATCTCACATTAGCATGTTATCCTAGCTAGTACTGCTAGTGGTTTAGTTTTTATTCACTCGTATTTCTTATATCTTTATCGCTTCCGTACTGTGCACATGGTTACGTCACCCTCACGTGATGACCAGCATGCCTTATTTTCAGTCGGGGTGTGTCAAATTAACCTTATTTTTTATCAACCAACCAAAAAAAGATTGTTGATAAAGATAGGGTTAGTTCTTATAAAAAAAAAACATAAAGGAGGTAAACCAGCAAGTTTCGAACCCCTGGTGTGTAGGAATGCTAAAACCCCAATAACCAACGAGCTGCATACTTTTTAGTTATAAGACCAACATATAGGGTATATAACTAAGAAACATTTCAGGATGGGCCCGTGCCCATCTTGGCCTCCATATGGCTTCGTCATTGGTGACGAGATCGGTTAAAATTCCTATCCAAAATTAAAAATAAATTATTTTATACAATAAAAAATATTAATATTTTAATATAAATTGCCTGGACTATTCAGTTCAAAGGTGAAGATGTCATAAGTAATTGCCTAAACCCTAAACCCTTACTATTTACTCGAGAGGATTAAATTGACTATTACCAAGGGGGAGGGGTGGGATGGCGTGAGGTTGGGGAAAAAGAGTGGCTTTTAATATTTATGGCGCGTTTACATAATCGTAGTGAAAATAGGAGGAATTGAATTGAGGAGGAATTGGAATGAGGAGAAGTTAGAATCAAATTCATGTTGAAGCTATTTACTTAAATGTTCTGGAATCGGAATAGAAATGATACTAATTCCATAAAGTTGTTTACTAATTCAACAGAATCAGAATACAAACCAATATGATTACTAAAATGCACTTGTCCCAAATCAAATATTTTATATACTCTTTTTTTAATAAAATTTGATATAATTTATAATAGTAAGAAAAAAATTAAATTGCTTTTTTATTTCATAGACACACTAAAATGCTTTTATTTGTTTATTTTTATAAATTTAAGTATGTACTTTAATATTTAAATTTTTTCGCTCAAATTGTAGTTTCTTCTCTTCGGCATATGCATGGAGTTGTGCATAATGTGAATGACGGCATAATAGGAAGAAAAACTGCATTCCTGATTCATTCACCCTCCTGGAATTCAAATACCTCATCTATCCAGGGAATCCCACTCCTCCAATTTTAGGAATTGCATTGCTTGTTTCGGGTGGGGTCCACCACACTATTGATTCCCTAGTATTTAGTAAACACCGGAATAATCCGTAATAGGAATTCAATTTCGTTTTTTGATTCCCATTACCCTTACGTAAATGCGCCCTTAGCGAGTTCATTAGTGTATAATTAGTAGTCTAGAAGGAGAGAGTCTAGTCTCCTCCTCCTGTAACCTGCCTCGTTTGGCAGCTCGGACTGTACTGACTATTTTAGTCGAATAAGATAAATAGTTGTCGGATAATACTGACTAAATTAGTCAGGCATTTGATGCTGTATCAGATTAACACGTTGGACTAAAATAATTTTTTTAAAAAATCACAAAATAATTATTAAAATGAAAAAAAAGGAGAAAAACAAAGAAAAACAGAAAAATAAAATAAAATAATTAAGCATCATTACATACAAAATTTAAAAAAAAAATAATAAATAAAAAAAAGAAGGTGAAAAACCCAAGTTTCTTCCCAGTCGTTTTTTCCTTTCTTCACCATCTTCGCCACGCTTCAAATCCCACCCTCCCATACAATCCCACTTTCTCATTTCTTCAATCTCCCCAAAGCCACATTGATTCACCAACCAAAACGACTACTAATTAAATTGAAAATCCAAATTGATGAAGAAAAGAAATCAATTTGTGACAAAGGTTCGAGTTAACCGGAGCCGTCAGAGCTGGATCCAACGCTGTCAGCGACGGAAGATCATTGAGTTGTCGATTCTGTTGTTGTTGACATCAATCGGGCTTCATGATCTTAACTACCTCTTTGTCCACATCGTCGTGCTTTGACGTTGACGACTAAAACGTGATAGAGCAAGAGCGACGGATGAGATGGGAAATTGCATGGCGACCGATTACAGAGGAGTGGCAGTTGGGGTTGAGAACCGACACACCCTGACCCAGAATGTCGGTTAGGACTCCGAATAGAGCTGTGCTGGCCGATATCTGGAAGGTGACAAAGCCATAAAGTGTAGTAATGTGGAAAATGTGAATAAATTTAAACCTAAAAGTGCCTAAATATAAGAGTGTGCTGTGAGCGGGAATGAACCCATTTCCCATGTGATTACAGAGCATAAGTAAAGTATAGTAAGGTAAGATAAGGATTATACCATCATAGGTAGCCAGCTATACTGGGATATGCCAAGAATCCTCATTGATACAGAAGCTCAGCTACTAAAACCTAGAGAAGCGAAAAATAGAAGGGTGAGTGGGGCAAAAACAAAGCTTTAGCAAACACATTTCTCTTTTCTGAAAGTAATAACCCATCTCTGTAAAACTCATATAGTTTCCAGAAAATAATACTACATAAGTACGAAAATGAATGCATGAGTGCAGTGAACATAAAAGCATGCCATGCCACAATATCTCAATAATAATAAGTGTAAGCCAGGTGTGAAATCAGTCTAAACTAGCATGCCAGTCGGAGTTACCTAATGCGACCTGTACGACTTGACCTATTGCTTATCAGTTTATGCTAGCACGCGAGTCAGAGTCAATGATCACGTGAAGGCTAGCGCTATGCGCGGGTCACCTACGAGTCGGAATCGCCTAATGCAACCTATACGACGGCTAGCACCTAACTTGGATCCAAGGTGAACGTGCGGTGCAGGAGGTGAACAATCATGTGAAGGCTGTGCCCTGGCTTGGGGCGAGAGCATTAACACCGGGGTGCAGCGATGATGAGCTCTAAATGAATATATGTATGCTCATATAATGCAACCATTTCAACCACATAATAATTCACTTGAACTTACCTGTGCCTCCGTAGGATCATTTGACATAATCACAAATCTCATCATAATGCAATATTTAAATATAACACATTCAAATCATGGCATGCTATGCATAATCAATTTAAAACATTTCTGGAAACTGTAAGATATATATATATATATATATATGAAAACAAATGCCCACTCACATATCATGTCGCCAAGTCGAACTCGCCTTGTAGCATCGAGAATCCTTGCGATGCATTTTGCCTAGAAATGAAACCATTTAGGTAAATACGTAACGTACTAATGTATATAAACACATTTTCGTACAAAGTACGGCTAATAAAGAAACTATTTTAAAACAGTTGAATTTCAGAAAATGGACGGTGAATTCGGGTTCGGCACATCAAGAAACCTAAGAAGGGACCTCGGGTTCCTCCCAACACCGCTGCACATGCTACCATGCACCGCCACAAGGTGGCTACACTGGCAACCATGCACTGCACACGCCAACATCCCACGGGCCTCACACGCCGTGAGTACATTAGTACTCGTCTTCCTCACGAAGGTTAGAATTTTACTGGTTTTCTTCCTAACTTCCAAAGTTGATTTCTAACTCAATACTTAACCAAAATCAAAGATTCAAAAGCCAACTAGAAGCTAGGAATGTGGAGAAAAGGGTTCTACTAGTTCAGGGTCCAATCGTGGCTAAAGTTAAACGGGGGAATGAGCTAAAAGTGGCTTGATGGTCACGGCCAAACTTTCCAGAATTTTGGAAATTTCTTCCCAACTTTCATAGCTAGTTTCTAATTCAATACTTAATCAAACTTGATGATTCAAAAGCCGTTTTGAAGTTAGAAATGTAGAGAAGAGAGTCATACCTTTAGGAGGCCCAACGGAGATCAGAGTTGGCCGAACATTTGGTCTGAAAATGGGTAAATGGCCACGGGTCTTGTTTTCCAGGAATCTAGGAAATTTTTCCTAGGTTGCTTCCTACATTCAATCGTCATCAAATCACCATTTAAAGGTTAACAACACTATAAGGGCTTCGAAACATGAAGAATTTGAGGATCTCGAGGCTCACCGTGGTTGCAGTGTTGTGCAACCGAGAATAGAGAGAGAGCGAAAGTCCCTTAGCATTTCTCTTGAAAATAACATCCATTTGTTCATTCATCATCATCACCATCACCAGTACCAGCCTTCGAACCCAGTACCCTAAGGATTTATGCTAACACAATTAACCACTAGGTTAAGAAGAAAGCTAGTGATGGTGGTGTAGTTTCACTGTGCACGATGGGTGCAAAGAGAGTTGGAGATGAGGAAGTTATGGTGGTGCTATGGCGAAGCTCGCCGGAGAAGGTAGTAGGTGGTGGCGTTTTGGTTGAACTGGTAGAGAAGGAGAGTTGACAGAGGTGAGAGAGGAGAAACGAGAGAGCTCTCGAGGGAGAGATCATGGGAGGGAAAAGAAAAAGGGCACGAGGAATTGGGTGCCACATGTCAGTCATGTGGTGGTCCAAAGTAGAGAAATATCTCCATTTGTGAACTTACCAAAATACCCTTACATTTTGAATTCCATAATATCCCTGTTTTTGCTCCAAATTCAAATCCACTTGTGCCCACGCGTTCGTATCGTCGAGTACTACACAATTACACTAAAAGAATATGTCATATGTCTCTCTAACCGATGGTCAACCAAAGTTAAAATTTTTGCCTCAAGGGGCATTTTTGTAAAATCACTAATTTAAAATTTATAAAACTTAAAATTAGGGACGGATTGTCACAAGAACTCGTCGAGGAAATGCTCTTGAAGATGGAGAGGATTTTCCAAGGAGCAGATGTGTGAAACCGAAGAGGAGAAGCAAGCGTGTTTTTGGTTAGCACCCCCAACTAATAATACCAAGCTTTTGAGTTGTATTAATTGTCCGATGTCGATCGTATTAAATTTGATGGATCGTATAATTAAACGGATGTTTATTTAGTACGATAGTGCACCAAATTACTACTACTATATTATTAATCATATCCGTGCTTAATACGATGTGCCAAACGAGGCGGTAGTGTGAAAAAGTTGTTACAGAGCACAAGCTCTCTCTTCTTGCTTCGCCAGCTGTTGCTCTGCGTACTCCCTCACTCTCTCTCCTCTCTCTCCTCTCTCTCGAGGCTGTATATTATTTTGCTTATTCGCAAACACGCCCTTATACATTAGATAGGCATAGTCCATCCACAGCATTTGATGTCGGCTGGCTGATCTACCTCTCGATCTGCTCTCCTCTGCACTGCACTGCTCTGCTCGACTCTATTCGACTCCACTGCGTTCACACCCGCTCGTTCGATCTGCACCGGTAAGTCCAATCTCATCTCCGAAACCCTTATATCTCCCACTTCTCCTCAATTTTGATCCACTTCAAACTCTGAATTCACTCGCTATAAACGGAATTAAACACATTTAATTTTTAAATTTTGCAACTTTGTGTGTGTGTGTGTGTGTGTGTGAATTAGATCGGTATCGTTGTGGCTGTGGTTCTTGTGGGATTTTGTTTCGGATCACAATGACGGCCGGCGTGGTTGTGTACCCTGATGCCTGTGAATCTGAGGTCTCCAAAGGTGAGGTTGGGAATGTCGTTGCCAATGTTGTGAATGGGAATGTTGGGATTGGGAATGGAAATCAGAGCGATAATGGGGTTTCTAAGGCGACACCGACACCAACGCTGACGGCTCTTGTGTCTCTTGTGTCTTTGTAACCAGGAGTGATGCCATCATTTCCAAAGATCCTGTCCATTCTCATCTCAATAGCAGCGTTGTTCAGAACAATGGTGCTGTTGGTCTTCACTTGGAGCCTCAAAAGGACAATTCCCAATCTCATTTGCTCAACAAGGCTGCCGCAGAAGCCCCACATCTCAATGACGGAGAGGTGGTGGTGTCTGAGTGAGCAGAGACTGACCAGGATCCAAAAGAAGCCGAGGACGTGCCCATGGAAGATGCTTCGAGGGATCTAAGCCAACAGACAAAGCATTATTCGATGCCAACCTGAGCCCCAACCCCAATCCCATCGTTGGATGAGCAAGTTGTGGGTGATCTCATGTCCAAGGAAACTACTGCGGACAACTTGCCTGCTTGTCATGCTCATGAACAAAATGGATATTCTGAAAATGGCCACGACTCATCTGCCCCCATAATTTTTGAAAATGCCTCTCTCCAAGATGCGACAAAGTCAGCTACTCAAGTTGTCAACGGCTGTGTCTCTGATCAAAGTAATGGAGATGGCTTGCCGAATATTCACGTGCCTCTAGTTACAAATGATAATGACTTACTTGATACACCTGAAGAGAATGATGGATCGTGTGAAAATGCTGATAGTTTTGAGAAAGTAGCTGTTGGAAATGGTGAAAGCTTTTCAGCTGTTGCTGATAATGATATAACAGAAGATCAAAATGCTGAGAATGGCGTTTCTCTACCTACTGAAGGTGTTTCAAATTGCTCTATTGATGATGTGAGGCTAGAGGCTGATGCTGTAAAGATAACTGAGAAGGATAGTGAAAGCCCCAATCCTTGCCGCCCTGAGCATTCAAAATCGAAAATTGAAGCAGAGAGTGGACCTGTTGTAGATGATACACTGTCAAGTTGCCCAGCTGATGATGCAATATCAGAACCAAACTCAAAATCAAAAATTGAAACGGAGATTGTGCCCCTTTTTTGTGATACTCCGTCAAGTTTTCCACCTAATGCTACAGTATTAGAAGAACCCCATTCAAAATCAGAAGTTGAATCTGAGATAGCGATTGTTGTCAATGGTACTCTGTCAAGTTTCCACCGAATGATGCAATATCAGAAGAATCTACTTCAAAATCAGAAGTTGAATCTGAAAGTGTGATCATTATAGATGAAACTCTATCGAGTTTCCCACCCATTGATGCAATGTCAGAAGAACCCAATTCAATATCAGAAGTTGAATCTGAAAGTGCCCCAGTTGTAGATGATACTCTGCCAAGTTTGCCACCCTATGATGCAATATCAGAAGAACCCAATTCAAAATCAGAAGTTGAATTTGATTGCGCGCCCGTTGTAGATGATACTCTACCAAGTTTTGCACCCAATGATGCAATAGCAGAAGAACCCATTTCAAAATCAGAAGTTGAATCTGAGAGTACACCCATTTCGGATGATACTTCAAGTTTCCCACCTAATGAGGCAGTATCAGACAAACCCAATTCAAAACCAGAAGTTGAATCTGAGAATGCGCCCATTGGGTTTGATACTTTGTCAAATTTCCCACTGAATGATGCAATATCAGAAGAACCCAATTCAAAATCAGAAGTTGAATATGAAAGAGTGCCCGTTATAGACGAAACCCTGTCGAGTTTCTCACCTAATGATGTGATATCAGAACTCAATTCAAAATCAGAAATTGAATTCAAGAGTGTGCCCAGTAAAGATGATACTCTGTCAAGTTTCACAGCTAATTATGCAATATCAGATCCCAAGACCAACCCTGATTCTGTTGGTTGCGGAGAAAGGGCATCTAATGATGCCACAGGTGTAGACACTGGTTTGTCAAGTTTAGAGGTTGAATGGGCTGCCAGCCCTCTTATATCTGTTTCTGATAACAATTCAAAAGATGCTGGCTTTCCTGCTAAGCCAAATACTGATGAAAAACTAGTGTCTGAAGTTCAGAGTATATCTGCTCTGGGAAGCAGAGGTATTCCTGATGATGATGTTAACGCATCTGAATCCAGGGTTCTGAATGACTCTTTTGTGGAGAATGGCAGGCCATTAACTTGCAACTTGAATGATGTTCAAATTGAGAGTGATGTTAATTCAACATGTACGGAAGTGGAGCACACTTACGGAATACTTGGATCTGAACCCTCAACATCTTCTGGGGAAGTTTCCACTGCTGATGCTGTGGAAGGGCAGAATAAGGGTGCTGAGGTAGAAAAAAGGCCGTTCTATTTCTTGATAAGGTTTCCAAGATATGATGATGAAAATTTAAAAGAAGAGATTAAACAGGCTCAGTTACATGTTGAAGAAAAAACTAAAAGCCGGGATGCTATTCGTTCCTAAATCCAAACTAAAAGGGTGAGGAATCTTTTGCAAATGGCTTCCACTATATTTTGTTTGTAGGATTTTATATCTTGCCACATTAACTGTTGGAATTCTTTTATGGATAGGCCACTTGTAAGGAGTATTTCGATAAAATTGAAGCAGCCAGATCCGAAGAGAGAGCTGGACGAGACCTGTTTAAGGCCAAACGCAAGGAAATGGATTCTGTTCAATTAATGATTAACAGAGTCAAGAATGCCATCTCTATCGAGGATTTGGATTATAAAGTGATCACTTGTCTCCCCTTCAGTTCTATTAATTACTGCCATATATTTATGTTACAGATTTGAATATACTTTTATATTTTTCTGAATGTCTGCATCCTTCAATTTTTGTTTCATGAGTAGATACGCAATATGGAACACAGTATGGAGCATGAGACCTTGCCTTTGAAGGAAGAAAAACAATTTATTCGCGAAATCAAGCAACTGAAGCAACTTCATGAACAACTCTCTTCTAGCCTGGGTGAGCAGGATGAAGTTCAAGAAGCTTTAGACCAGAAATACCATGTTGAACTGAGCTTAAAGGTAGTGTTTCTCAATTGTACTCGTCATTTCTATGTATCATTTAACCAGTCTGGGAGATGTTCTATGTTAAATAGTTTATGTGGAAGTCATATGCTGAGATCTATTTCAAATACAAACACCTAATCACATTCAAATTTTAGTATATTTTTCTTTTGCCCAGAATCAAGACTAGTTAGTGGTTAATACTGTAAGAGTTAGATGACCTCAAGTTATTAAGGTATTTATACGATCTTCCAATATTAGTGAGATTATTAAGGTATTTATACCATCTTCCAATATTACAGGTTCCGAGGAAGGAAATGGATCTACTCAGAGAAAATCTTCTCAAAGCGGAGGCAGTCACTCAAGCTGCTAAGAAGAGATTTAATGAAGAAAATAATATGCTTAATGAAATACTTAATCAGTTTAGAGCTGCAGATGACATTCGTCAAGAAGCATATGCACATTTACAGAGTTTGAGGAAACAACAATATGAGAAGGTATGTGATTCCCTTGATGAAAAACGTTATAGCAGTTAGAATTATCCTCTCTCTACAGTTTACACATAAACAACAACAACAACAACAAAGCCTTTTCCCACTAAGTGGGGTCGGCTATATGAATCCTAAAAGGCCATTGCGCTTGGTCTTGTGTCACGTCTTCCGTTAGATCCAAGTACTACAGTTTACACATCTGCACACAAATACACTATTGATCATGTTGTGAAGCTAATTATATGTCTCCATTAAAAGGGCGCATGTTTAAGGTTTTGCCTAACATTGACTTAAAGAGTTTTCAGCCTTCTTATGTTTAAGTTTGCTTATATTTCCCATTGATAAATCAAGTACCCTGAAGGTTTAAGATTTTGTCCTTTTCTTTTTCTTGTGCATGCTTTTTCTTACCTTGTTACAAATTTAGATGAGATATTAACCCTCTTTTTCCTTGAATCTGCAGAACAAATACTTTTGGAGATACAAGGATGATGTGAAGGCTGCTAATAATCTGGCACTGAGTGGAGATAGGGAACAACTACAACGTTTGTGTATCAATCAGGTTAGCTTATGAAGTCCTGTTGTTGTTGTTGTTATTGTTGTTGCGTGTTTGTGTTTCCCCCTACCTTTTTTGTTGAAGAATCTGGAACAACAGCTTATGTGTGAATTGCAAAAAATTCAATTGTCTAGGTGGAAACAATTATGGAACTCTGGAATGATAATGATGATTTCCGTAAAGAATACTTCAGATGCAACAACAGGAGTACACTGAGGAGGTTGAGAACCTCAGATGGGCACTCTCTTGGTCCTGATGGGGAGCCCCCTGTAATACCTGATATCGTAAGAGCAACCAAGAATAATTTGGCAACAGTGGTTTCCACTCTGGAACAAGCAAAACAAGTTGCCCCTGAGGTGTCTGAAAAACCAGATGACATATCTTCAATGAAGGTTGTTCAGCATAAAAATGAGATAGCTAAAACAAAGAAGCCTGTGAAACTCACTTCCTCGGAAATTATCCCAGAAACTGCTCCTGAAAGAAGTGATATTAAAGAGGAAAGGGTAGAAGTCCCTAAAATAACAAAGGAGGAAGAACAGTTGAGAAAGGAAGAAGCTGAAGCTAGGTTGAGAGAGCAGCGCAGGTCGGAGGAGAAGGCCAAAGCTAAAGAAGCACAGGAGAGGAAAAAAAGAATAGTGGAGAAGGCTCAAGCCAGAGCTGCCATAAGAGCACAGAAGGAAGCTGAAGAGAAAGAGAAGGTAATATTTCATCACCTTCTACTTTACAATTCCATGAACGTCTCATAGGCATTCTTGTAGATATAGACATTTCCCATGTGATGCAATATTCTTTTCTTCTGTGTATCGATCGTGCAATGGCTTGTATCTTGTGCAGGAAAGGGAGAAGAGGATAAGGAAGAAGGAAAGAAGGATGGCAACTACAACAAAGGCTACAAATGATGTTAGTGAAGGAGAATCTGCTCCAGAAGCAAGCTTAGAAGCCCCAAAAGAAATTCCTAAACAGCCTGAGACTAGAGAGAACCCGGTGACAGTAACAAAGAGGTCTCAGAAATCAGCGCAATCAACTCAGCAAACCAAGGTAAAATCCATCCCTCTGCCTCTACGCAACTGCAGTAAGAGAAGGATGCAGCCTTGGATGTGGGCCTTAGCGACAATTCTGCTGATCGTTGCCTTGTTGTTAATGGGCAATGTAGGCAGCTCCTATTTGAAGTCTCCGCTGGAAAAGTTTTTCTGAATACATGCGGTTATTTAACTAGGTAAAGTAATAGAATTTGCTGGGGCATTACCATAATAATATTAGTATTAGAGAGGCGCGCGCCGCGCACACACACACACACACACACACTATATAGGCAATTCTTTTGTGCTCATGTATGTAGGGGTTTATTTTCCTTCTAGTTTGCAGTTGTCTTTCACATCTGATATTGGTTGGTTTCTTTAATTATTATTGTTATTATAAGCGTGAAGAATAAAATGTGCGACAAAACGGAGAAAAAAGGAACCAATTCTGATGGTGATGATGATGCTTTTTTTACCTATATTGCTTGCTTGTGATGAGGTATGCTAATTAAGATTAATTATTTTTAGTACTTTTTTTTAATCCATTTTTTAATTTATTTTTAGTATGCTTCCGTCTGTGTTCTTGCGTTTAAGCTGCTCAAATCTGCATGGTGAGTGAGGGATTCTTTTGGGTGCTCCGGAGTACCCGTACACTAGGAGTTTTAATGATTAGATTTTTATTTTATTTTTATACAACCATATTCTTATGTATTTATTGTTTTCCTTTTCTATAACATTGGTAGCACAATTACGATTATGTACATGTACGTGAGGTGACTTTTATGCTCGACACAACCAAGACCAGTTTTATTACTTTACTTTGAATCATTCAATTCAACGACTCAATTCCAATTCAAAGAATACGTACGACACTACCCAACCCAACCCAACAAAACTAGCACATTAGCAGCTACAATGCCGCCATTGTCAATTTGTCATCAGGACAGGATAGGAGGGGACGTAAGTCTACTTATGACCGCGACATTAAAATTCATTGAGATTGAATTTCATTGTGATTCATTTCAACGAGTGTCAGCATGTTTACACGAGGCACTCAAGTCTCAGTAACAATACAATTTTTTCACATTTCTTTACTGGTTTCTGAACTTCAATTTCAAAAAAATAAAATACTTGAGAGGACCAATATTCTTCATTTCAATTTTGGTAGGTGCCTGTTCAAAGTTTATACATTTTCAGGATGAAATGTTGACACTGCCGAAAAAATGAACAAATTCAGTAGACTGGTGGAAGTATACATATTCGAATTGGCTTTGTTGAAAATTTATGTGGCCTCGGTTGGAAGTTGCTGAATTTTATAGGGGGCGTAAGAGTAATTTTACTAAATAAATGAAATGTATTAAGATATTTAGTATGAGTTTGTTTGGGCTGAAGTACAAGGTTTGGGTTGAGAAGTGATGATAGCCCGAGTTGAACGGCCACGGTTCTCGGTCCTGTAATTATTCATCAAGCCGATTCGCTCCCAGCCCAAGAGAGCATTGACTCAACCGATATGGGACTGCTCAAGGGTCAGACTCAGGCGTAGCTTGGTCGAGCCCTGATTGAATTAGAATTGTCAAGGATTAGGATGAGTTTTGATAAGATTCACATTATTATGAGGATCAGACCTATGCTTGAACATATACGAATGAATTAAGTACATGAAGGGATTAGTTTCAGAATCCTAGTTCAAGCATGTTGGAAGTAGGCCCACCGAACCACTCATTTGATGTAATAGCTTTTGGAATACTTATTGTGTTAACTATTATATGTTTAATGAAGGGCAAATCTTATTGTTAATCACTACATATTGTATTATGTGTTTAAGCAATAAGGGAATCCAAGGAATGTATTTAATCTAAGAGAGAAGTGATCTAAGTAAGTTAGATTAACGAGACCTTTCTCTTATGATCATTCCTAAAACGTTCATAGCCATAGGATTGCCAATTGGGCATTGACAATCCGCTAAGGTGTTAGTATGTGTTATGCTAACTCAAGCGTGAGTATGACTAGTCTCAAGTCATTTAGTGTTGGACACTGAGACAAACACATAGGTGCTCAAAAGGTAATCAAGTACACTGAATCACGATCAAAAGAGAGTTTGAACATACATGTCATGTAAGCGCTTGTAAGTTACAATATGCAAAGTAGTCCTTTGACCTGAGGCATCATAGATGTCTAATGGTTAGGTCCTTGATCTTTGATCATGTCAAAGGCATTCCATCGAGAGTGTCCACGACATTGTTGGGGTCAAGCTATCTAGTCATGTAGGCATATGAATGCACAACAAGGGATCTCTAACCTTCCATGGTGGAGGGAGAATACTCTGAGATATGATTCGGGAGTCTTTGGCCAAAGCATACAAATATGACTTAGGAAGTTTGTTCCAAATCATATTCAATTGAATCATATAAGAGAAGTATCACATTGGATAGTAGACATGAAACAAACTATCACTCAAACAATGTGATTAAGAGTATTGTATTAGAGAATGACCGTATTGCATTATAATTGTAACTAGATAGGTTCTCCAACCACTTCTATTTAGCTTGGGTAGCCATGACATACTGCTAGGTGTCACTCATGGTTTGTGGAAGCCCTGAAGATTAGCAAACACTAATCTTCATCAAAGGGAGAATTGAAATGTAGTTTCAATTCACAATCGATCGTTAAGAGTAACAATCACCCATTGCCTCGCTAATCGGAACCTAATAAATTGCACATCGAGTAAGGATGAAAGTGAAGAAATATAAATTAGATGGATAAGCAATTAAATAGTTTAATTGAGAATGGTCAAAATTAATTAATTAGTTAATTAATCTCACGAAAGGTTCGTAATGGGCTTTGAAGTTGGTTTTGGGTTTCGGGGCCCAAAAAGGTTTTTGGTCCACAAGGCCCATTGAGTTTAGGTTGTGTGACAACTAAAACTAAATGGAAATTAACCCAAAAACAAAGTCAAAACCGGCCAAGGGTGAGTGGTAGCAAACTTGGGTTAATTGCAAGTTTGCCACTCACATGTGAGGTAGTATAAAGTCATCTTTATAGCTTTTTCTCACTAGGGTTTTTCTTGGGTCAAAGAAGAGAAACTTTTTCTCTATAGAGGCCGGCCACTTAGGGAGACTTTTTCTAGCATCTAAAATCTCTCTAAGTCATTCATCTTCTCTTCACACTACATCTTTGGTGTGGAGACTTAGAGGTACCAAACCTTTGGTACTTTTTGGAGTTCCTTTCTTCACATCCTCAAGGACCAAAGGAGATTCAAAAGGAAGAAAAATCACAAGGAAGATTCAAGGAGCTAGCAGGTGACTTGAAGGCCCTCCACTTGGGTGAATCCTTTGTGTAAACAAGGATGAGCTTCAAGGGTAATGAATCTCAAAAACTCTCTTCTCTTTAATGTTGTTAAAGAGTCTTGTGGTTTACTGTTCACTAGGCTTTGAAAGTCATGGATTTTTAGAATTGTTTTTTAATGCATGCCTACTTTAATATGTTAATAGTTTGCCTATGTGTTCAAATGTTCTCACATGTTCTTAGCTAGGACAAATTTTTTCCTTCAAAGCCAATTAAGCCAAGACTGGATAAGGTTTAAGCTTCGGCTAAAGAAGGCAAGAGAAGGGATAAATAGAGGATATCCAGGAAAGTGTCGAGAAGGCATAGTCCTATCAGGACTCTACCTTGGCAGACATATTTAGCACGAAGTTTGCCCCTATATATATGAGATGTTGTGCAACGTGAGAGCCCCCTTCAACTCAACAAACAACTCAAAATGCTCTATGCAAAAACCCTCATTCTATGCGAACCTGAGAAAACTACTAATTATCCTAACTCTTTCATCAATACATCTTTAGTTTGGATAAGTAAATAACATTGTGTTAACAACCGGCGATGTCTTTAGTTGGATAAGTAAACACTTGAGTCGTAGAATCAGGCGATTTAGAAGCATCTTCAGCTTGGACATGTAAACAACACTGCTTCTGATTGGTAGGTTATCTATCCAATTCTCGGCTGGTGAAAAGTTTTCAATTCTTTCGCCAAAAGAGGTCACTTCATTAGACCCAATGAAGTAAGGTGTTCTATGATTGGTTACTCTAAAGTGCATTTCATAGTTCAGCATTCAGACGGCTGAACTGCATTCACCATAAATACACTCATCTTATTTGAGTACCTCTGCATGCATGGCCTGATATCGATCAAGTATATTTTCATTGTTACAGTTGAAGTAGTTGAACCTAGTGCAAAAGATCTTGAACTTCGTAGTGAATTAAGCAACCTAGTCTTCAGGTTTTAGAACCTTAGGCCGAGTGGTGTTCTTTTTGATACCATAATCATCACATCTGTTCAACTTGTCCGACCGAGCTTGGTCACGAGTTAGGATGTCTTTAGTGCCCCACCCGTGTCCTCAATTTCGACCCAGCTTACTGTGCGTATTCCTCACAATACTTGAGCATAGGCCTTCAATTCCCGTTGTCTGGCTTTGTCAATGAGGTGCTAGTGTATTACCAATTGGCGCCCATTAACCTTACCCTCACTGCCTATATGGTTATGCACGCATTTGACAAGCTGAACCGGATCTATGAAACTAAAATGGATCTTTCCAAGTTTCGTGCACTCTACCTGCTGAATAGCATATCTACGAGCCCTCGATATTTTTTTTAGAGCTGATCCACGAAGAGGCAGAACTATGCCTAGATCAGGAATCTCTCGAATAAGGATGAGACTACAATCAAGGACGTGCTTAGGGTCATCAGGGAGTGAGAGGGCGACATATCTGGACCTTGCGTTGTCGTAAAGTTTGCTACTTACATGACTATCTCTGACCCTACTCGTAGTGTGGGAATCGAGCGCACTTGATCAATCGCGCATTCATTGTGATCCTCGAGGCTCACAGGGATTGGTCATGGATTTGTACATGTGGATTGGGATTCACTTGATGGTTTGAGAGATGTTACCAGGCAGCGCTTAGAGGAAGTGGTGGCCAAGAGTATTGGCGATAATGGTGACATGAAGAAACCGGATAAGGTTGTTGAGGTGGTTAAGGAGGATCAATTTGAGTTAAATAATAAGAAGAGGAAGGTCGTGGTAGTTCTTCAAATGAAGGGTAGACCAATGAGAATGAAGGGTCGAGAATAGGTGGTGGATTTGTGCACGTCAAGTGGCTTCATAGTCCGGCAAACAGGGCCTCGTATTCAGCCTCATTGTTGGTAGCGTAGAAACCCAACTTCAATGCTTACACCATTATAGAGCCATTTAGAGTGAACATCACTAGTCCGGCCCTGGCTCCATTAGTGTTGACCGATTCGTCTACATACATGCACCATCTGGTATTGGTTTCCGATGGTTCTAGGGTGGGCCCCTCTATTCCTACAGACTTCGAGGTGAACTCGACAATGAAATCTATAAGTGTTTGGCTCTTGATGGTGGTATTTGGTTTGTAGATCAGTCCATGTTACCCTAGTTTGATGACCCATTTGTTGACTTTTGTGGAGCTGTCGAGGTTGTCGAAGATCAGTCGCAATGGGAATTCTGTCATGACCACAATCCGAAATGAATTGAAGTAGGGCCTGAGTTTTCTTGTTGCCATGGCTAATGCCAGGATTAACTTCTCCATCTTTGGGTATCTTGTCTCTGGATGAGAGCTTTTCACACATAATATATTGGCTTCTGGTCTTCCAAATCTTCTCGAACTAGAGCAGTGCTAACCGCGTCTTCAAACACTGCTAAATACAAATTTGGATCTTCCACAGGGACAAGCTTCGAGAGAAGATGAGGTATAGAAAAATACTATTTTAGTTTAAGGAATGCTTATTCGTACTCCTCATCCCACAACAACCCCATGTTCTTTTTTATTAAAGAAATTTTTGCACTTATCTATCGATGTGGATAGAAATCTGCTAAGCGTTGTTGCTCTGCCCAAGAGGCTTTGGATCTCTTTCACCATCCTGGTGGACTATGTATCTATGATTGCCTTTATCTGGTCTAGGTTTGCCTCGATCCTTTTCTGTGGTACCAAATACCTTAGGAACTTCCCACTTTGGATGCCAAAGATGCATTTTTTCAGGTTAAGCTTCGTCTAATACTTGCGGAGTAAGTTGAAATGACTCTGTGAAGTCCTCCAAATGATCGCCATTCTACCTATTTTTCACAATCATGTCGTCGACAAACACTTCCATAGTCTTTCTGATTTTTTCTTTAAAGACTCGGCTCACCAACCTTTGGTAGGTAGCCCCACCATTGTTCAAACCAAATGACATTAAGTTGTAGTAGTAGGTGCCCTTATCCACCACAAAAGAAGTCTTTTCCATGTCAGACTTGTCCATGCAAATCTGGTTATAACTATTGTTTGCGTCCATGAAGCTGAGCCTTTCATGGTCCGACGTGGCATCAACGAGTTAGTCAATCTACAAGAGTGGGAAATTGTCATTTGGACAAGCTTTGTTCAAGTTAGTAAAATCCACTTAGACCTGCCATTTTCCATTTTTCTTCTTAAGCAACACCATATTGGCCATCTATTCTGGATGGCATACCTCCACTATGAATTCTGCATCCATGAGTTTGTCGATTTCCGTTTCAATGATTTGCCCCATTTTGGATCATGATTCCTGTTTTTTAGAATAACAAGTTTAAAGTTTGGGTCCACATGTAGCTTGTGGAAGACTACTCTAGGATCGACTCTAGGCATGTCTTCTGTCGAGTAGGCAAAGATGTCTCTATTGTCTTGCAAAAACTTACTAAAAAGCTCATTTTCATGTACCGAGAGTTTGGCTCCGGTTTTGGCCCTCCGCTTTGGCCTTCCGAATCAAGGGCAATATATTCAATGTCTTCGTATGCCTTAGATTCCGATGTACAGTTATCCTAGGGGTCGAGGCCAATATTGAACTCCTTAAAGTTCCTCGTCGAGCCTCCAGGTTTTGACTGCTATACGAGGTTGATGGTCGGAGTGGGTACCTCTGCTTAATTGAGCTTGCGAATGAAGTTGAAACTTGAAACTGCGCAGGAAAGGGCGCTGGCTTGATCCCTCTCAATTCTCTTCACTCCGAAGAGAGTAGGGTATTAGATTACTTGATGATCAGTAGATGGGACGACTTTCATAATGTGTATCTGAAGAAAAAATTTTGTCTTAGCAAAAAACGTATGAGAACATTTGAACACATAAACAAACTATTAACACTTTAATGTAGGCATGCATTCAAAACAATTCTAAAAACCTATGATTTTCAAAGCCTAGTGAATGGTAAACCACAAGACTCTTTAACAACATTAAAGAGAAGAGAGTTTTTGAGATTCATTACCCTTGAAGCTCATCCTTGTTTACACAAGGGATTCACCCAAGTGGAGGGCCTTCAAGTCACCTCCTAGCTTCTTAAATCTTCCTTGTGATTTTTCTTCCTTTTGAATCTCCTTTGCTCCTTAAGGATGTGAGGAAAGGAACTCCAAAAAGTACCAAAGGTTTGGCACCTCTAAGTCTCCACACCAAAGATGTATTGTGAAGAGAAGATGGATGACTTAGAGAGATTTTAGATGCTAGTAAAAGTCTCCCTAAGTGGCCGGCCTTCCACTCACCCTTATGCCCAACCTTGACTTTGTTATTGGGCTAATTGCCCATTTTGTTTTAGTTGTCATACAACTTAAACATAATGGGCCTTGTGGACCAAAAACACTTTTGGGCCCCTAAGACCCAAAACAAAATTGAAAGCCCAATACGAACCTTTCGTGTAATTAATTAACTAATTAATTAATCTTGACCATTCTCAATTAAACTATTTAATTGTTTATCCATCTCATTTTTATTTCTTCACTTTCATCCTTACTCGGTGTACGATCCATTAGGTTCCAATTAGAGAGGCAGTGGGCGATTGTTACTCTTAACGATCGATTGTGAATTGAAACTACATTTCAATTCTCCCTTTGATGAAGATTAGTGTTTGCTAATCTTCAGGGCTTCCACAAACCATGAATGACACCTAGCAATATGTCATGGCTACCCAAGCTAAGTAGAAGTGGTTGGAGAACCTATCTAGTTACAATTACAATGCAATACGATCTTTCTCTAATACAATACTCTTAATAACATTGTTTGAGTGATAATTTGTTTCATGTGTACTATCCAATGTGATACTATATGATTCTATTGAATATGATTTGGAACAAACTTCCTAAGTCATATTCATATACTTTGGCCAAAGACTCCCGAATCATATCTTAGAGTATTCTCCCTCCACCATGGAGGGTTAGAGATCCCTTGTTGTGCATTCATATGCCTACATGACTAGATAGCTTGACCCCAATAATGTCGTGGACACTTTCGATGGAATGCCTTTGACATGATTAAAGATGAAGGACCTAACCATTAGACATCTATGATGCCTCAGGTCAAAGGACTAGTTTGCATATTGTAACTTATGAGTTCTTACATGACATATATGTTCGAACTCTCTTTTGATCGTAGTTCAGTGTACTCAATTACCTTTTGAGCACTTATGTGTTTGTCTCAGTGTCCAACACTAAATGACTTGAGACTAGTCATACTCACGCTTGAGTTAACATAACACATACTAACCTTAGCGGATTGTCAATGCCCAATTGGCAATCCTATGGCTAGGAACGTTTTAGGAATGAACATAATAGAAAGGTCTTGTTAATCTAACTTACTTAGATCACTTCTTTCTTAGATTAATACATTCATTGGATTCCCTTATTGCTTAAACACATAATACAATAAGTAGTGATTAACAATAAGATTTGCCCTTCATTAAACATATAATAGTTTAACACAATAAGTATTCCAAAAGCTATTACATCAAATGAGTGGCTTTGTGGGTATACTGCCAACCGTATCCACTTTCATCCCAAAATTGCATTATGGGGAGATGGGGAGCGAAGATATGGAAGTTGATCATAGGATTATAGAGGTCGGCCACAATAGGGAGTTGAGGGTTCCTAAGGTTTGGATAGGTGTACCTTCGAAAGCCATCAGAGTTAATCGAGTTTTGGTGAAGTCGTTGAGTAGTCCTATATGCTCCACAATATCCTTAAAGAGTTGGTTGACTCCAGCTCCGCCATCCACCCAAGATGCGGCTTACCTTCACGTGAATGATTTGTAAAGTAATAATGAGGGCATCATCTTAAAGGCTACACACCTCCTCTATGTCTCTGTTCAAGAACATTATGATATTGTCGTCGATGAGAAGTGGTTTATTGATCGAGGTCACCATCTTTGGCTACTTACAAGAAACTTTCTGCTCCTTTCACGAAAACCTTACATATCTTGAGTCCCATAAATACAGTTTATATGGAGTGTAGGCCTCTTTACAGGTCTTTCTTCCCTTTCATTCTTATCCATCAAAGCCTCTCCTCGAGCATTTCCTTGTTTACCCTTATTCGCCTTTGATAGGAGCATATTCATGCGACTTAAATGGCTTGTTCTCGTGCATTTACGTTATGTTTCTTTAGTTATTTTAGTACTTTAAGCTATTTTCGTGTGTTTGTAGGTCCAAAGGGCTAAAGGAGCAAAAAGATGCATTTTGGAGACTTTTGGAGCACTTTTGGGCTAAGGATGGATAGCTTATGCTTGGAGCCAAAGTGTTGGACGAAATTGAAGACCTAATTGAAGACCAAAGTGTTGGAACCTTGTTCCCTTTAGTTTTAGGACATTTAAACCTTTCCTAATCCCAATCATGCCATGCATTCACACCATTCTCTCCCAAAACCGTGCATCTCCACAATCCCATTCATCAACACATGCATCCACATGCATTCACCCTTTAAACCATTAAATCCACATGCTTTCCTATTCAAATAAATCAGCCACATGCATTCATCATCATAACCTAGCTGTCATTCCACTTCATTGCACATGCATCTTCAAATAAATCAGATTTCCATCATATTCACATGCATTCCATCCTTTAAAACATTGCACATGCACTCCCTTTAATTAATTAAGCCACATGCACTCCCATCCATTTCATCATTGCAGCCAACACATGCTTTCACATGCATTTTCAGATTGTCCCCTTGCACATGCAGCCACATATTCATTGCACATGCAATTCCAACCCACATGCATCCTTTAATCATTCAAACATGCAGCCACATTCCCTCCTAGCTGTCATGTTCCCCCCATTTCACCTATAAATAAGCATCCATTGCATTCATTCTCATTCACACTTCCATTTCAGA
This sequence comes from Pyrus communis, assembly GCF_041283825.1. NCBI lineage: Eukaryota > Viridiplantae > Streptophyta > Magnoliopsida > Rosales > Rosaceae > Pyrus > Pyrus communis. The sequence goes on from NC_142580.1 coordinate 30,128,388, forward strand.
AATTCATCCATTGTACATACCACAAACACTTCCCCCTTTGTGCCGTGAGTCTCCCTTACAATCCAAACACCATCCTTCCATTTCCACCACTCCTCTTCCATTCCTCCACCACTCCCCAAACCATTCACACCATCAAACTATCCTTAGACCTTGTGCTACAACGAAGAGGAAGAGAAGAGTGCCTAAACGTTCATACAATTCAAGTTTGAGTTGTTGGAATGTTTAGGTGTTTCTTTGATTTCAATATCTAATTTCAATACTCTTTGTTTTGTACGAATGAGGAATGGAAGAGAAGAGGGCCTAAACGTTCATACAATTCAAGTTTGAGTTGTTGGAATGTTTAGGTGTTTCTTTGATTCTCTTTGTTTTGTACCATGAGGAACTAAACCCCCCTTGGCTAGGGGGGAATTCGAAATATATGTTTATGCTTGCATTTTGATTTGATTACTTCTAATTGCGTTTCATAAGTTGTGGATTCAATTCGTTTAACTGTTTGATTGATAACTTATTTATGTATGTTTATTGAGAGTGCACACTTAATTTTCATGCATGAATATGACGCTAGAATATAAGTGAGTTTCACCTAATAGTTACGAACTTATATTCACAAGTAGTGGAGGTTGCTTATAAACAATCGCGTTAAACGAATTCTTGGCATAAGTTTCATGCGTATTCCATAGTAACGAATGCCTCGTCAACACTTATAATTTTCATAGAGCATAATGATTCTTGCTTGTATCTCTATTATGCAATCATGTAGGGGACTTGTGGGGAATGTTTTGGGTTGTCGTATGCAATCATCCAATTCAATAACGTTAGGAAGATTTGAAAGTTAATTTAAGCGGACCTAATTAACTTGGAGCATTGAGAATTCATGGTTTATTGAAATGCAATTGGAAATCATTTTATTATGCAAGTGTAACATGTGTGGAGATGAACCCCTTAGCTAGCATTCATCCATTCCATTTCATCATATTCATATTTACATTCTGCCTTTAATTACAATTTGTTCATTTAGTTTAATTTCGTCAAAACCTAAATCCCCCTTTACTTTAATGTCCAATTTAGTTAGAAAGTGTCTTAGTTTATGTTTCTAAGTGTTTTGATTCAATTTATTACATAAATTCGTCCAAATTTACCAAAGTGCTCAAAACTGCCCAGAAAGTGTTTTTAAGGCAGTTTTGAGTGTTTTTGGTGATGTTTGAGTCTTTTGGTTTGTTTTAGTGTTTTAAGCATGTAGTTTCGCATTCTTTGAGTCTAGTTTAGTGTTTTAAACTTTATTTTACGTTTTTGAGTCAGTTTCCAAGTGATTAACAATCCCTCCTAATCCCCGGTCCAGAACGATCCCTACTTATACTTATACTACAATTTGACAAAAAGAGGGTTTAATTTGTGTGCGTATAAATCACGCATCAGCCTTCTTGGCTACAAATTCCCAGTAGTAGCCACTATCAAGTAGATCCTCAATAAACTCTTTGAGGTTTCTCCAGTTTCTTGTCATGTGGCCATAAGCCTTGTGATAGTTGTAATACTCATTGGCGTTCAGATTCAGATTCACCATCAAACATGGCTTTTGGAAAAAAAAAAAAGGCTTATCCCGAATCTTGTTCAAGATGTTGTTGAGGGAAATATTTAGCAGTGTGAAAGAGGGCAAATCTCTACGAGGCTCTCTGCATGGCTCCGAATGATTTATGTGCCTCCGAGCAATCTACATGCCTCGAGCGCCTATGTTTGCCTCCCCTGTGTTCATGCTGGGGTTCGCTCACTTTCCTGTCCGTCGTCTACGGTCCTGGAGTGGAAGAATAAGCCATAGTTACACTGTTTGTGAGGGAATATGAATGTGAACTCTCAATGGAAACACCAAACTGTTCGAGTTGTTTTCCGACCGTCAAGTAAGGAATTGAATGAGCAAAAAACAAGCAGATATCATGAGTCCAAGCGTTAGGGGGTGGTTCTCGACGTGGAGGCTCCAATGCTAATCTTTTTGGGATCCTGAGTGTCTAACCTTTTTTGAGGAGTCACCAAGCATATTCATAGACATTGTGGAGTCGATCCAAGTCATTCATCATTCCCCTGAGTCATCGAGGAAATTAGTGGCCAGCAAGGGGACCATTCTGGCGTACATATGCCACATCCAGGAAGGACTATTTGTCTCTTCCACATTGTGGGTGGAAAGCAGAGCCATGCCAGTTGGCGCAGTCTGACATTTCACGTAAACGAGAAGGTACTGTGCAGTCTAGGCATGACAACCTAGTACCGAGCCCGTACTCTGGAGTGAATCAATCCACTCTAATGGCGCGTTTATGTAATAGTAATGAAAATAGGACGAATTGAATTAAGGAGTTGGAATGAGGAGAAGTTAGAATCATATTCATGTTGAAGCTATTTACGTAAATGTTTTGGAATCGGAATAGAAATGACACTAATTTCATAAAGCTGTTTAATAATTCAGCAGAATTGGAATATAAGCCAGTATGATTACTAAAATGCCCTTGTCTCAAATCAAATATTTTATATACGTTTTTTTAATAAAATTTGATATAATATATAATAGTAAGAAAAAAAAATTAAATTACACTAGACTGACATATCAGTGCGACTGAAAATGTTTAGAGTAAAGGATGCACATAACCAAAGCGTAGATATCAGAATGTAATCCAGAAGTTTAATTACTAATTATACAGATCATAAAAGAAACCCTACACTGGTGAATGTCTGTTAGAACCACCGTGAAGTCCTCGTGAGCCATCGACACGAACTTCTATCTAGAACCTAGAGGGGCATAAAACAGAAAGTGTGAGTGGGTAAAAACAAAACTTTCAAAACCATTTATCTTTTCAAATGTAATAACCCCTCACTGTAAAACCCGTATAAGTTTCCCGTAAAATAATACTGTAAACATATATGAAAACTATACTCAAGAATAACCAAACCATGTGTATGCCATGACAATCATCTCAACCATGAATAAGTAAGCCAGGTGAATTGCACACGAGTACTGCTGAATCTATAACTCAACAATCAAATCAGCCGGAGTCACCTAACGTGACATATCAGCCGGAATCACCTAACGTGACCTGTACGGTTGAATCTATAACTCAACAATCAAATCAAATCCTGCACACGAGTTGGAACCACCTATGTGGTCTGTACGACAAACTAGGTGTAAATAACTACGCTCAAATGCTACGATCACGTGAAGGCTGTGCGAAGTATTGCAAGTCACCTACGAGTCGGAACTACCTAATGTGGTCTATACGATAGGCTGGCACCTGCCTTGGATCCAAGGTGAGTATATGGTGCGGGAGGTGAACGATCATGTGAAGGCTAGGCCCTACCCTCGGGCAGAGCACTAACACCAGGGTGCAGGATATAAATCACTGAAAGTAACTCATCATAATCATACACACTACCATCACAACCATCGCTATATACTCACTTAAAGCTTACCTGAGTGTCCACAGCGTCGAGCAAAAATATGCACAACTATATTAAAGCATATTCTAATATGTAATGCATACGACATCGCATACAAAACGTAAAAACCATTTAAACAGTTTCTGGGAAACGTGTGTGTGTGTGTGTATATATATATATATATATAGAAAACCAAAAGCCCACTCACTGGTATGTAGCCGGGTCGTAACCCCTAAATTTCGTCTGGCTGTGCTCTTCCTTTGGAAACGTCTCACCTATATATGAAACAACTATTTTAACATTACTTTTAAGCATATAACCAAAGCCGTGTAATAACTTCTCATACGCTGCCTCAATTGGGGTGTTTGAATATACCATTGTGGCCTACTCAACACCACGAGCATCCCCATATTTTTAGAAAAAAATTTCAACATCCCACGCTCCGACCACGCGCAGGCACATGTCTGGCACGCTGATGGTAACCCTAACGCCGTTAGGGAATATTCCGTTAAATACTATGATATTCTGTTAAATATACCTGACGCTATTAAGAATATTCCATCAAGGTTGACGGAATATGCTCTGTCTTCTTCGGTGGTTCACCGAATTCCTTCGTTGGCTGCCGCTGCACTCGCCGGTTTCTGGAAAAACTTTTAATCTCAATATCTTCGTTGTTTCAACACCAAATTTCACGAATTTTATATCAATAATGAAGCCTTGAATTAGAAGAACACGATCTTACCTCTTAGAGTAATTTTAAGACTCCCTTAAGCTTTACAACTCCATGAACTAACCACGATCATTACGAAGCAAGAGAACCACACCGGAGCTCTTAGGTTCTCGGGTTCTTGTGATTCGTTCTTTGATCCAATGGTACAGATAGGTTCGTGAAGTCCCCAAAAACACGTTTATGCAAAGCTCAAGCTTGATCGATGAAGTTTGGATGGTGTTTGAGAGTTGAAGACTCAGATTGTACGGATAAGGGAGAAAAGTCAAGAAGAGAGAAGCAGGAAAGAAAGTTTGTATGTGTAGGTGTGTGTGTGATTGAGCTACGGGATTGGGCAGAAATAGAATAAAAGGGCCCTGATTGGGCCATAAGGTTTAGGGCTAACAATTTAAATCAAAACAAACCCACAATTCTAATTGGACCCAAGAAGGTAGGAGGTACAGTAATTGGTCCATTTCCTTAGCCCGCTTATACATCCACCACACGTCGTTTCAAGGGCAAAATTGTCATTCCCATGCTTTCCAAGATAAAATATATTTTAATTCGGGATGGGTTGTCACAATGTGAATGAGGGCACAATAGGAAGAAAAAATGCATTCTTGATTCCCTTACCCTCCTGGAATTCAAATACCTCATCTATCCAGGGAATCCCACTACTCTAATTTCAGGTGGGGTCCACCACACTATTGATTCCCTAGTAATTAGTAAACACTGGAGTAATCCGTAATCGAAATTCAATTCCATTTTTTTTATTATCATTACCCTTATGTGAACGCGCTCTGAGTGCTTTGACTATGGATACAGGATTGATTACTTCGATCATGCCAGGAACCACCTGATTAGATCATTCCTCCACAGGGGAGGGTTTGGCCCTCTATTCACTCCAAGCTTGCATTGGGGAATGGATGTACACTGCATTCACTTCAGGGAGGTGGTATTTTGGGCCTTACACTCTGTTGCTTATTTTATTTCTCAAAGTTTGTTTACTTAGAAAAGTTTAGCATATTAGAAATTTTTCATGGATAAGAAGGCACCAGACAAGTAAATATTCACACAAACACATGTTTTGTCATACCACGACCCACGAATAAGAACTATTCACAAGATACGGTATAAGCCACATCTTAGCTATAGAAATAAATATAACCAAGACATGGTGGGTCAAAATGAAAATAAAATTTATTTGTAACTGAAACACAATACATCGTATAACAAAATTTTACGTAATAAACGCTTGAGTTTACTACATAAAATTTATCGAATACACATCAGAATAAAATAGTGCACAAATTACTTCACAACCCAAAGTACAAACAAATTAATTGAAATGAGTAAACCTTGCAAATGCATAAAATATATGTAAATGAGATGCATGAATGTACTCACTCCCTTCTAATCCCACTAACGCATACCTAAGGCACCCAAGTCTGCACTTTTCATACCATGCTTATACCACTCGGCTCCGAATACCTTAGAATATGAGTTAACTGCCGTTCATCCCTTAAGCCCAATTTTCTTAATTAAATTCTCAATTTTCACTTTGTTATATAGGCACTTCCTCTGACACCCATTTATATACTTAAGCCCTAATATGTGTTCCAATAGAAACACACCAAATGTTAAGCTAATCATTGACAATGGCATGTGTTCAAATGCAAAGAGATATGTGTTAAGTTAATCAATATCAAGCAAGGTGGATAGAAGCATCTAAGGCTACGTTGAGCTTTATCTTAAGTTTTCTTCCTAGATCAAAACACATTGGTAAGTCTACTAACTAATAAGCTAGCCAAATGGTGGTGAATTAGAAACAATCTAATATATATATAAAACTGCAAACTTAATGCATATCGTATTACAATTTATAACGAGATGTTAATTAGTACAAACATCTCTAGTTGGAAAAATTTAAGTATAAAAGTACTAGCTAGACTCAAAAATATATTTTTGTGGTGAAAGAAACTCTACTAATTCACATGTCAAAAATACGAGTTCTTGTATACATAGTATAAAAGAAACCCAAAAAATCATTATATTTGAAATAAATATAAGTACCTACACACACATTTATATTCTCATTTTTTTTATATGGGGTCTTACATGTTTAATATCTAAGCCCCAATATAAGGGTTCAAGTTAGTACAACGGTTTTGGGGGAGACAAGCCTTCACCCTTGGAAATGGAAGATTTTGAAGACTATTTAGCATACTTAGCCAAGATCATCAATTCTGAAGGAGTGTCTATCATTGGATCAAATGCGTATTATGCCGATCTTGCTACTTTCCGGGTAAGATATTACAATGAGGGCGAGTGTTTGAACGAAGACCCACCATCGTCGCCATCCACAAGCAAAGGAAGAAAAGGATAGCAGTGATGAAGAACCATCTAAAGAATCTCAACATATTGCTGAGATTCAACTCATATCTAAAGACTGCAAGGAGAGTGCTACGAGCGATGAATGTTGTGGAACAAATAGCAAGAAGCGACGAATGTTAGCATCAAATTATGGCTAAATTGAGTACTGCATAACCCTATTTGGTAGAGATTGGTGAGAAAAAAGAGGTTTTTTGGTTTGAGGACTCTGGACATCGAAGGATCATATAAGAAATTGGGTACAAAAGGAAGGTTTTGATTACAACACAAGAGCCCCATGGTGTGAAGATTAAAATGACTACGGAAATCTCAAAGGAGAAACAACTATTTAAGAACCAATCACTAAAGGATCTCACCATTGAAAATGAAGAGTCTTTTACCTAGAGATCGACGCGTGCAAGGATCGAAGAAAATCATTAAAACACATGTTTGATTCTTTAAGGAGCATGCACATGCAACAGAGGTGTTCATCATCATTGTAGTTGATTTTGCATGATTTTAGATGTTACGTGACGAAAATTGAAGCGACTCAACTACCCCACTTTGATGTTAAGGATCGAACCAGCGCACAAAAAACCGAAGACTAAACTGTACATATTTTAGCTTCCTTCGAAAGGCATGGTCTTTGGATAACAATCCATCCTCAAGGGGAACATGTTGCCTCTCAAATGGATAGTTAGTCCATCTCCATAGAGCTATAGGCCAAAATCCAACCCGAAATGCTCCAAAACCCAACTCTAATGGAGAGTTGGGCCAAAGAAAAAGGGGACCCACCAGGCCAAGCTTTAACCTTTTGGCCATCGGGCTCGGCATTCTTACCTAGCTGGGTAGCCCATTTAAGGGGCCTATTTTTTATTTTTTATTTATTTTGTTTCCAAGCTGATATCTAAAATAAAAATCCAATTTTTTTTTCCTATGAATACCTAAGTTATTTCTAACATCATTTTCATAAACACTTATCTCTTACCTGTTCCAATAATCTAAATTTAAGTTTTTCAATATTTTTTGAAATGGCCACATCTTCAACCAAAGGATAAAAAAAATCCAGAGATTTATTCATTTAGCGACAAGTGGCACTCAAAATCTATTCAGAAACCTTATTTTAATATGGTAGTTTAATCCAATTAACCAATAAAATTAAAGAACAAACTTAAATAATAAATCATTGAGGGGCTAAAAAATAGCCCCCTTCGGTTGGAGATGGTATGACACACCCCGATCGAGATCAGGGCATGCTGGCCGTCACGTGGAAGTGACGTAACCATGTGCACAGTGCGGAAGCTAATAAAATAATAATGTAAATAGTACGGATAAATAAAAACTAGTCTTACATAAAGTAATAACAACAAGTGCAAGCGTAAGTGTGACGCTAAGTTCAGAGCATAAAGCCTAAAGCAGTCCAAAAGAAAACGACGCAACAAAAGTACACCAGAAGGTGGTCCTACGCTGGTGATCGTCTGTCAGATATGTCGGGAAAATCCTCAAGGAAACCACCAAACGTGCTAGCCAACTAGAACCTGGAGGGGCGCAAAACAAAAGCGTGAGTGGGCAAAAACAAAGCTTTTCGAAAACCATTTAATAAATAAGTTCTAACCCCTCGCCGTAAAACCTGTATACTTCCCAGAAAATAGAATATATATATATATATATATCATGCTCAAGAATATGCTATGCCAAAACCTCAAAGTAAAATGCAAGTGCTCAGGTAATCACACATCAATATCATATAATCTGTCAGCCGGAGTCACCTAACGTGATCTGTACGGCTGAATCTAGAGCTCAAATCTCAATCTCACTAATTAGACCTGCACACAAGTCGGAACCACCTAAAGTGGTCTGTACGACAGGCTTGGGTGTAACATATATATACGCTCAAGTGCTACGATCACGTGAAGGCTGTGCGAATAATCGCGGGTCACCTACGAGTCGGAACCACCTAGAGTGGTCTATACGACAGGACTGTGCACCTAACTTGGATCCAAGTTGAGCGTGTGGTGCGGGAGGTGAACATCACGTGAAGGACTGTGCCCAACTTTGGGCGGGAGCACTAACACCGGGGGTGCAGGTTATGAGCTATCTATGCATCTCAAATCACTACTGAATGTAAACGTAAATCATAACTCACCTGACACTTACCTGTGCGTCCGCAGCACCAAACATATATATATAAACAATTAACAATGCATAAATAACGGCAAAACTATAGGCATGGCATATAACGAGTAAACGTTCTAAATGAATTTCTGGGAAAAAAAATATAAGTATATAGGTATATACGGAAAACCAAAAGCCCACTCACTGATAAGTGGAAGGGTCGTAACCCCCCTGCCTCGAGTGACCACGCTCGTCCTCGGGATAGGATTCACCTATATGTGAAACAACTATAAAAACGTTAATTTTAAAGCACATAACCAAACTTAAGAAATAACTTCTCATACAATGCTCAAATGGGGTGTATGAATACACCAACGTGATCTACTCAACCTCAGGAACATCCCCATATTTTTAAAATAATTTTTCACCGTCGCACGCGCCCCCACGCGCCGGCCAAGGCACGGCCACACGCGCAGGCACGTGCCTGGCACGCTGACAGCGTCAGTTAACGCCGTCAGGAATATTCCGTTAACTTTAGCGAATTCCGTTAACGGCATTAGGAATATTCCGTCCAAACTGACGGAATATTCCGTCGTCTTCTCCGGAGAGGCTCCGGTGCCGTCGCCGGCGCCGGAAAATCGAGAAATCTTTAAATCGTCCTATCTTCTTCGTTTTTCAACCAAATTTCACAAAATTGGTACCAAAATGAAGCTTACAACGAGAGGAACAAAATCATACCCCTTTCAAGTGCTAAAATCCACGAAATCTCGCTGGGAAAATACCCCCAACTCCGGCCAACCTCGAAACTCATGATCCGACGTCCAAAACCTTCAAACGAACCACCCTGAGCCTCCTAAGGACCTCACCAAGCTTCCTACAAGCTTGAAATTCCCAAAAACATAAGAATTTACGCGTGCATGAACAGTACCAAAAATCGGGTATCCCGAGTTCGACGTGAAAACGAAGGTATCCTTACCTGAAATGGGTATGGTTAGACTCCAATGGACCTCATGAGCATGGATATGTACTTTGTGTCTTTGATCTGTGAAGATTTCATGGGTTTTGGGTGTGTGTCCGTACGTTTGGATGGAAATGAGAGGGAAAGGGAGCTCGGGACAGGGTGCAGGGCAGGGGAAAAGGATGTGGGGTGTGGGAGAGTGTGTGTGTGGCCCAAAACATGCCAATGAAAAACCAAAAACATACCACACAACGTAAAAATCACACTAGGGGAAAAATCGTCTTTTCACGCGTACGTTTTAAAATTTTCGGAACGGGCTGTCACATGGTATATAAATGTGGCTTGGCACTGTTTATTAAAAAATAATTTATTGTAGAGGTATAATTTGGAAATGGGCTATGTTTAGCCCATTTAGTTGGAGATAGCCGTAAGGGCAATTGTGAGACCATGACTTTCCAGAGCCAGAGTAAAGCTGATCCGAATACAATTATTTCAGAAGTCTTGTCATGGACTCACCAACTCCAGGTGGATTTGGATCAGATAGAGTAGCGGTGCCACCATCATGCTATTCTTGGGCAATAGGCGGAGTCCAAGCAATTACGCTGGATGACCATACTTGTTTCGCAAGGCATGCGATCTAGACCCAATCCTTTTTTCTTTTTTCTTTTTTTCTGAAGATCTAGACCTAATCAAATCCTTATAAGTATTGGAGTTCTTGCAATCTAGGAATTGGTGTGTGTCAGAAGTAATCATAACTCCTAACAGAATGCAATATCTACTTCTAAATATCCTATAAGATTCTCCCGGCTTAACTATCATGGGGTACATTACAAAAAAAATATGGATACAAATTAAATAAACAAATATGGATACATATTAAAATTCTAAATCATGGGTACAAATTAAAACTAAAAAGAAGGGGAAGTGTTATTGGCACTCCAAAAATCTCATTCTACACTCCTCACAAGAGTATTTTTTCTTTCCTAATATATAAAGTTTGGAGTGTAGAATGAGATTTTTGGAGTGCTAATAACAATTCCCATAAATAGAAATATATGAAAAAAAAATACTAAAAAGATATATTTGAAAATGATTAATAAGTTTCTCGCGAACCCTAGGAAGGTGACTGGCGACTATCAGAAATTTTAGGGTTTCATGGTTTCAGGTCGCTCTTTCACAGTGAGGAGGCAGGCATAGGGGGGTGCGACTCTTGGATAATTCATGGTGTGGGGGAAACTCTTACACTTCTTTGTTCAATGTTTAAGGCTTTGCACACGAAGTTGGCTCTGGGTCACAAACGGTTTGATGTCAATGAAGGACATTGTGTCAAAGTTTGCAGGCCAGTTTGCTATTACGAAGGAATAATAGAAGGTGATTGTGATTGATAAAAATGAGGCTTCATCCTTGAAGTTGTCGAGAGTGTTTCTTGTGGGAAGGGTACTTTCCTCTAAACCGGTGAACAAAGAGAGTTTTAAGAGACAAATAAGGGATCTTTAGCGCCCTAAAGTGGATGTAGTTGTGACTGATTTAGAGGAAGATCAATTTACCTTTAGATTCAATGCAGGAGCATACCACCGTTTTGAGAGGATGACTTTAGTTATTAATAAGCAGTATCTACTTGTACTTGGCAAGGCAGATAATCTGGCATATCCTGCTAGGGTCCTGTTGCATTCTCAAGATTTTGGGTTTAGTTTAAGGGTTTACTTCTTTGTTATATGACTTGCCCAATGGGTAAGTTCTTGGGGAACCTGCTGGGATAGTATGTTCTTATGGACCAAAGTCATAAGGATGAGTAGTTTGGCAGTATTCTTAGAGTCAAGGTGTGACCAGATGTGAGGAAGTCGTTGTGACTGTACATGTTTATACAAGTGGAGGGCACGACTATGAATATTGATGCTCGTTATGAGAAACTGTCATTAACTTGCTTTCTTTGTGGAATGATGGATCATGTTGAGGATCAATGTGAGCGATATGACGGTAAATGAGTGGAAAATATGGCTAAACCATATGGTAGATGGTTCTAAGATGATGTGTTAATAAAATATTACATACGACCTACAGGTAAAAGGTTTGGGCTCGATTCTGATGGTGCGTTGGGAGATAAAGCACTGTCGTCAGAGGAATTAGATAACCTTATGGATGATGCAGCGGATGAACCCATGTTGTGTGGGGAGAATGGTCAGGAAGGGAACTACATACCTAATCTTAATGAAGTTTTTAATGATAACGACAGGTTAGTTGATACTATGGCATTGCTACCATATATGCCAAGGGAGCATACTTAGACCCAACATGAGAATACATCACTTATTACTGTGGGCAAAGTGACACTTGTACCACAACCATTGCTTTTGTTTGGGACAGAAATTACACCAAGAGTGGGGGATAATATGTCAGCTCAGGAAGTGAATGAGGCTTTTACAGGGAATTTAGCACTTTCTTTGTCAGGATATGGTTCTAGAGAGATGGCAGTTTTGTACGGGATGATTCTTCTCTTTCTCTAGGGTCTGATCCTTTCAACTTGGCACTATTCATCTTTGGGCCTGGTGCTAAACAGGGTCATCGCCCTCCAGGAAGTGTGTTTCACAAAAAGAAAATTAAGAAGTCAAAACCAAAACAATTTATCCCTATAGAGATTAGGAAGAGAGGTCTGCGTGAGAAAAATAAGGTGTGGAATTTCCCTGCAACAAAGAAACGTGCTACTTCAGTATCGATGAATTCTACAGCGGTTGACGGAGATCAACCCCACTAAGTCCAATGAGTTGCATCAGCTAGAATTGTCGAGGGCTTGGGAACCTCCAGGCAATTAGGGCGTTTAAGAGACTCGTTCTCTTTAAAGATCCCATAGTGATTTTTCTGTGTGAAACTAAAAGCTTAAAGGAGCATATGGAGAGATTAAAATCACAATTGAAGTTTGATTTTGCGTTTACAGAACTGAGTTTGGGACGTTTGGGGGGTTTATGTGCCATGTGGTGAACGGTGGCCAATCTTTTGTTAAGATCTTAGTCCTCTAATCATATTGATTTGGAGGTTGGAAGGATAGGAGATGTGAATCACTGGAGAGTTACTTTCTTTTATGGTTTTCTAGCAGAGGCGGAAAGACATAAATCGTGGAGCTTGCTTCAACATCTGTGGGATACTTCAAACTTGCCGTGGTGTTGCATAGGGGATTTTAATGAGGTTTTGCAGGTCGAGGAGCAGGAAGGTGGTGATTTACAAAGTGAACGACAAATGGAGGATTTTCAAAATGGTCTCACATGTTGCCAACTACAAGATTTGGGGTTTATAGGTAAGGGTGACAACCAGGAGTGGTGGAATTAAAGTTCGTTTGGATAGAATCTTAGCACCACAGAGTTGGATTGATTTGTTTCCACATTTCAAAGTCACCCATTTAAAGCCTACCTTGTCAGATCATATACCAATTTTGTTGGACTGGATTCAAAATAGAAGAGTTAAATTTAAAAGGACCTTTTGATATAGGAAAGGTGGTCTGTTGAGGATGGATGTGGGGCTACGATACAACAAGGGTGGGCATCGGACTTTTAAGGCTCACCTATGTTCCAAGTCATGGAGAGGATTAAGGCAATACGAATCCAATTGGCTAATTGGGCAAAAACCACGAAACGTTGAATTCCTGGGGAAATTTCAGAAATAGAAGACAAGTTGAACTCTTTATTTGGACAGCCTGTTATCGAGACAACTATTGCCCAAAGGCATGAGTTATATACCCGACTGCATTCTTTACTTGCATAAGAAGAAGCATTTTGGCGTCAGATGTCTAAGGAAAATTGGCTAAGGCTTGGTGATCAAAATACGAAGTTCTTTCACCATAAAGCAAATCGACGACAAAGGAGAAACGGATTGCATGGGTTGTTTGATGAGGTCGGGTATTTGCATAAGGATAAAATGGGTATAGAGACTGTTATTATGGAGTATTTCACAAAACTATTTGACTCTCGAGGTGCGACGAAAATTTTGAGGGTTGTGGTTCCCAAGGTATCGGTAGAAATGAACCAAGAACTCTTTAGGCTGGTTTCGAATGATGAAATTAAGTTTTCACTTTTCCAAATGCATCCGATTAAGGCTCCAAGACTTGACGTTTGTGATGGGGTCAGGTTTATCCTTTCATCTGGGCGTATGCTTGGGAAAATTAACTATACCCATGTTACTTTAATTCCTAAGAAACTTGATCCTACCTCAATGACTCAACTCCGGCCGATTAGCCTTTGTAATGTTATTTACAAGATTTGTTCCAAAGTTCTTACTAATAGGCTGAAGGTCATCTTGCCGGATATCGTATCACCTTCTCAAAGTGCATTTATTCCGGGACGGTTAATTTCAGATAATTGTTTGGTAGCTTCGGAGATTGCACACTATATGCATAGAAAGAACAACGGGTGGAATGGGGTGATGGCATTGAAGTTGGATATAAGTAAGGCTTATGATCATATGGAATGGAGTTTTATAGAGTAAATGATGAGGAGGCTGGGATTTGCAGAGGAGTGGATAAACTGGATAATGATGTGTGTTACTACAGTTTCTTATTCGTTCAAACTAAATGGGGAGCTTGTGGGTCTTGTACAACCTAAATGTGGAATTCGCTAGGGAAACCCGTTGTCACCGTTCTTGTTTATTGTGTGTGCTAAGGGTTTATCTGCATTGTTTGATACGTGGGAAGCACAAGGTCGAATTCAAGGTGTCCAGGTTTGTAATAAGGCCCCAAGTGTTCATCATCTTCTTTTTGCGGACAATAACTTTATCTTTGCCAAGAGTTCTTTCCAAGAGTGTGTATAGTTGAAACAGATGCTAAAAACTTACGAACGTGCATGTGGGTAAGCTATTAACATTTCAAAAAGTAGTGTGGCCTTTAGTAGAAATTTAACAGACACAGATTCACAGGTTCTGGTTGATTGTCTCAGGATGGAATGAGCGGAGTATCATGATAGGTATCTTGGCCTATTGGTGTTTGTTAGACGATCTAAGAAAGCTACGTTTGCATATATAAAGGACCGTCTATGGAAGAAGTTGAATGGCTGGCGTGGTTCTTTGTTAAGTTGTGTTGGCAAAGAAATTTTGATAAAAATTGTAGCTCAAGCAATTCCATTGTACATGATGCAGCCGTTTTTGTTGCCTAAGTCTTTTTGTGAGGAGTTGAACCAAATGGTGGAGCAATTTTGGTGGGGAAGGGAAGTATGCAGGCATCGAATACACTGGATTAAATGGAAAAAGCTATGTAAACCAAAAAGTGAGGGTGGCTTGGGATTTAAGGACTTATATGCTTTCAACCTTGCATTGCTTGCCAAGAAAGGGTGGAGAGTAATACAACAACCGCAGTCTCTTATTGCTCAAATATTCAAAGCTCGGTACTACCCTACAACAAATTTTTTGTAGGCTCCAGTTATACCAAACTCGTCTTATTGTTGGAGAAGTGTGACATCATCCATACTAATTATTCAGAGAGGTGCTAAGTGGAGGGTTGGAGATGGCCTACGAATGCAAATTTGGGTGGACAATTGGTTGCCAAGGGGGAATTTTTATAAAGTCATTAGACCCAGATCGATGGGGGTGCATCCCTCTCTTATTGTGAGATCATTAATGGTGAACCATGATGGAGTTCGATGGAATACATATTTAATTCGTAGTTGGTTTTTGGAGGATGAAGCAGGCCTGATTTTGAGTATTCCATTGAGTTTGTTCAATCCGGCTAAAACTATGATTAGGACTAAAGAACCCAAAGGTCTATTTACAACTAAGAGTGCTTACTTTTGTGGCAAGAACGTGTCATGGTATTGGTGGGGATGAGCCCATGAGATCTGTGATAAATGACAAGACCAAGTTTTTTATGGAAAGCTTTGTGGCAAGCTACGGTCCCGAGGAAAGTTAAGATTTGCGTATGGCGTGGTTGTATGGATGCTTTGCCATATGAGGTGAATTTGACAAAAAGACGAGCTCTTATGGAGGATGTTTGTGGGTTATGTGACAAAGAAGCAGACACAATTGAACATGCCTTAATACGTTGCTCTATATCAGCTGCTATTTGGTTTGTGAGCTCGTTGGGATTTTGTTCATTCTATCGGAGTGAGGATGGCCTATGTGGTTGGTTGGCACATATGGTGCAATCGTTATCTAATGACAGTTTTGAGTTGCTGCTTGTTTTATTATGGAGTATATGGAAGGTGCACAATGAGTTTTTATGGAATGGTGTAGAGGTTTCCCCTTTGGACACCCAACTTAAAGCTCAAACTTGGCTGTCAGAATACAAAAAATAGAATGAGGTCACATCTCACGGCATCACGGAATGAGTTCAGAAATGGCAGAAGCCAGATTTTGGTTGGATAAAATGTAAATTTGATGCTGCTTGGGATGAGATTGAATCGCGTGGAGGAATTGGGATTGTGGTAAGAAACTCAGAGGGCAAGTTCATTGCAGCAATGGTGGTCCGGGAGAATGGGATTCGTTTTGCATTGCACGCCGAGGTTGTTGCTACGCATGAAACACCTGTGTTTACATGACAATGGTCAACTGAACAGGTGTAGGTGGATGGTGATGCTCTTTTGGTGATATCTGCAATCTAGAATGAAGGAACATCGCATCGCGGCCTTTATGGACATCTGTTTGCTGATACACGGTAGATCCTTCAAAGTTTCAAGCAATGGAAGGTTTCGTTTGATCGAAGAGATACGAATAAGGTGGCTCACCGCCTAGCAAGATTTAGTTCTCGATCATCCAATTTCTTGGTTCGAGGAAGTAATTTCTGATTTATTATTGGAGGATAGTATTAGCAGTTAAGTTTGGTGCTGGACACATTTTTTCCCTTTGTTCAAGTTGAAAGTCCCAACAAAGCTTTTATTGAGACCCATTGTTTGCACCTTATTATCGATTTTGTACGTACTTCTATTAAAAAAAAAAATTGACATTTGATAACATGTAAATAATCTTAATATTTAAATAATAATATGAAGATTAGTTAAGGGATTGAATAAAATGAAAAAGGAATAAAGTTTCAGGAAAAAAAAAAGAAAAAGGGTGGTAGCCTAATTTATCCAAAAAGAAAAAAGAAAGACGTTGTCGTTGCAAGCTTAAGCTGCTGAGGACACAAGAGGAAGAAGGGAAAAAAAAAAAAGTTTGGGACTCGGGAGTCTAGAGAGAGAAAAAGAAAAAGAAAAGTCAAAGAGAGATAAAGAGAAGAGAGGGTTTGTTTTCATCAGTTAGATCTACGAACGTTGTTTCAGAATTGTTGATAACGGTTTGGTTTCAGATTCGGTTTTGTTATTGGAAGCAGACGCCGACGAAGACGCTCTTGTGATTTCGTGTGGGATTTACGAGAGAAGACCTTCTTCGCTGTTGATGTCAGTCAAGTCGATGACATGTGAGATTTGTCTCTGACCATCGACGACGGGAGTCTGAAGTATTCAGATCGGACGTCGGAGTTTACTCCGGTTTGGGTCCCCGGAAAAAAAGGGAAGAGTTTTGGGTAAAGGGGATGTGGATGTGGATGGATTCTAGATTTCTGTGAAGGTACGCAATTCATTTTACTAAATTTATTCCGGTTTTGTGTCGAGCAATCTTTTTGCTTTTTATTAGGCGACCCTCGTACCTCTTTTTTTTTCAACAAAATGCGCAAAACAAAATTAAAATAAACTATAAAACTATTACATGACTAGAAATGATTTGTTCTTCTTGAATCAAGGTTCATGCTTTTTGCATTTTTTTTTTCTTTTTTTGGAGTTTGGATTGATTTGTTGTAAAGCAGTAAATAATTGACTTTGTCCAATTTTTGTGCTTGCGTAGATTTTTTGTGTGTTTGGGTTTGTCTTGAATCTGGGATGGAAAACGCCGGCGGCCAGGTTGCTGCTCCAATTTACTTTCACCAGACGCTTTCGGGCCGGTTTTGCGATTCGCCGGCCATGGGGAGGAAGCGCGATCACCCTTACCCGGGCCCCAATTATCAAGACCCTCACTTGCAGCAGCTGCGCGTCACAAACCCCGGCAACAACTGGAATCCAAACGTTTGGGACTGGGACGCTGTGAGATTTGTTGCCAAGCCTCTGGACTCCGAGATGCAGCAACTTGGTACTACTTTCACAACAGAGCAGAGGAACAAAGAGGAAGCTACCGGGCCTGTGAAGAACACGGCGGAAGATGAACATGATGAGAGCCTTCAGCTGAATCTCGCTGGTGGCTTCACCTCTGTGGAGGAGCCCGTGCCCAGGCCCAATAAAAGGGTCCGGTCTGGATCTCCGGGGAATGGGAATGGGAGCTACCCTATGTGCCAAGTTGATAACTGCAAGGAAGATCTGTCCAATGCCAAGGACTACCACCGCCGACATAAAGTCTGTGAGATTCACAGCAAATCCACCAAATCCCTTGTTGGCAAGCAGATGCAGAGATTCTGCCAGCAGTGCAGCAGGTCATTTGGATTAATGGAATATTAGTTTTTTGGTTTCTCATCTTCATTTATCTCCCTTTGTTTTAGTGATTTTTCTTGCTCTAAAATCGTATCAAAATCTTTTTTTGCTGTTGCAGGTTTCACCTCCTTTCAGAGTTCGATGAGGGGAAGAGGAGTTGTAGACGGAGACTAGCGGGGCATAACCGGAGAAGAAGGAAAACCCAAGCAGAGGATGTTACTTCACGGCTCACTCTCCCAGGAGGTGGCGATAACAAAAGCATTGGAAATATAGATATTGTCAACTTGGTAGCTGATATAGCCTGTCCACAAGGTAAGAAGACTAGTCTTGAGTTCATTGATCTTAGATTTCCTGTGATCAGTTACTAAATGTATGCATTAAAATTTGTAGGGAAAAATGATGTCAGAAATATCAATGGCTCATCGGTATTGGACAGAGAGCAGCTCCTTCAGATTCTTAGTAGGATAAATTCGTTACCTTTGCCAGCAGACCTTGCTGCCAAGTTGCCGAATCTTGGAAGTTTGACTAGGAAAGCTTCTGAACTGCTTTCTTTAGATCTGCAAAACAAATTGAATGGAAGAGCATCTACAGCAACCATGGACTTGCTTACTGTACTATCAGCTACTCTAGCAACATCTGCTCCAGAAGCTCTGGCAATGTTATCTCAGAAGTGCAGCCAGAGCAGTGACAGTGAGAAAACTAAGTTGACCTGCTCTGACCAGGCAGCTGGTCCCAATTTGCACAAGATACCTCCACAAGAGATTCATTCAGCTGGGGGAGAGAGAAGTAGTACAAGTTACCAGTCTCCCATGGAAGATTCTGACTGCCAGGTTCAAGAAACTCGAGTTAATTTACCCTTACAGCTATTTAGCTCCTCACCTGAGAATGACAGCCTGCCAAAACTGGCTTCTTCTAGAAAGTATTTCTCTTCTGACAGTAGTAATCCCACTGAGGATAGGTCACCTTCATCTTCCCCTCCTGTTGTGCATACACTGTTTCCGATGAAGAGTTTGGCAGAAACTGTTAAGTCTGAGAAGTTGTTGGTAAGCAAAGAGGTCAGCGCAAACCCCGACTCTAGCAGGACTTGTCGTAGTAACATGCCTTTTGATCTTTTTAGAGGGTCAAATAGGGGAGCTGAAGCTACCTCCATTCAAAGTTTCCCTAACCAACCTGGCTATACTTCTTCTGGCTCGGACCATTCACCTTCTAGTTTGAACTCTGATGCGCAGGTACTGTTGACTTACTACGTTTTGCTTATTTCATGTCTGTACACTTTTGTTGGATATTGGTCTACATTTATTGAGGGATTGAATTGATTGTTTTGTTCTCGGACAGGATCGCACAGGAAGGATATTATTTAAGCTATTTGATAAAGATCCAAGTCATTTGCCAGGGACATTGCGCACACAGGTTAGGAGTTTATGGTTCTTTTTAATCACTCCTGTTGTATGAATTGTCAAGACAACATTGTAGTTTATGAATTGTCAAGAC
The DNA here is from genome assembly GCF_041283825.1 of Pyrus communis. Taxonomy (NCBI): domain Eukaryota; kingdom Viridiplantae; phylum Streptophyta; class Magnoliopsida; order Rosales; family Rosaceae; genus Pyrus; species Pyrus communis. The sequence goes on from NC_142580.1 coordinate 30,147,853, forward strand.
AACATTGTAGTTTGTACAGCTTTCTTTCTTTTTTATTTATTTTTATTTTTTTTTATTTTTTATTTTTTTTTGGAGGGAGGGGGGCTTCTTACAAAGTTTGTTGCTCTGTTCTTCTAGATATACAATTGGCTTTCCAACAGTCCATCTGAAATGGAGAGTTACATAAGGCCTGGTTGTGTCGTTCTATCAGTTTATGTATCAATGCCACCTGCTTCCTGGGAGCAAGTGAGTGATCTTTTTTAGTTCTAATCGGCAATCTTTTTATTGTACTTTGGCTGACCACTTGTACGGCGCGTGTATATTTTTCAGCTTGAAGAAAACCTGGTTCAGCATGCCAGTTCTTTGGTTCAAAGTTCAGATTCTGATTTTTGGAGAAGTGGGAGGTTTTTAGTTAATACTGGCAGGCAATTAGCATCACACAAAGATGGTAAGTACTGATTAGTAGCGGTGGCTTTTGGTTACTGATACGTCAACCCCCTTTGTGCTTGATTTTTAATAAGGTGCTTGTGCTTTTGTTTTAAAAAGCAACTTACTGTCTGTTTCTAATTTTTACCAGTGTGCTTCCACTTTTGTTTCTTTTACTTTTGTTTTTCATTCTCATTTTATTTAGGCCAAAAGAATTCTTTTGTTCATAATCAACTTTTTCTGTATTTTGATAATTCTTTAATTCCATAGCATTTCAACTGTTATGTTTATGGAGCTCTTGAATTGTGATTTCTACTTTTTTTTCTAGTAGCTCTTATGCGATAGTAACACTTCTTCAACAAGTTTTTCTGCAGCAGCTTCTAAGTATGACTTGTGTGTCATTGGCATGCTGCCTTGTAATTTTCTCTTGAGTTATGTTTGCGTGGCATAATTTTTCAGAAAAAATTCGTACATGCAAAGCTTGGAGATCATGTAGTTCTCCAGAGTTGATCTCTGTGGCCCCTTTGGCTGTTGTGGGTGGGCAAGAAACTTCTCTTCTGTTAAGGGGTAGAAATTTGAATACCCTTGGCACCAGGTTAGTACAATTTTCTTTTGTGTGAAGATTATTTTGTGAATTCCTCGTCTCTGTTTCTAAAGTTTCCGGTCATGCAGGATTCATTGCACGTATATGGGGGGTTACACGTCAAAGGAAGCTACTGGTTCAGCATATCATGGAATGATGTTTGATGAGATAAACTTGGGTAGTTTTCAAATTCATGATGCATCTCCTGGTGTTCTTGGTCGCTGTTTCATAGAGGTAAAACTTTAAGGAATAATTGGTTTGTTTCAGAAATTGATGTAGAAAAGTTTCTGTTGTACTGACCTTTGCTAATATGAACAGGTGGAAAATGGTTTTAGGGGCAACAGTTTTCCAGTGATAATAGCTGATGCGACAATCTGCAGAGAATTGAAAGTCCTTGAGTCAGTGTTTGATGCTGAGTCAAAAGTATGTGATGTAATATCAGAAGATGAAAGTCATGATTATGGGCGGCCGACATCAAGGGAGGAAGCCCTTCACTTTTTGAATGAGCTAGGATGGCTCTTCCAAAGAAAAAGGATATGTTCCATGCTTCAAGAGCCTCATTATGCACTCAGCCGTTTCAAATTTTTACTCACATTCAGTGTCGAGAAAGACTGTTGTGCTTTGGTTAAAACACTTCTAGACATACTATTTGAAAGAAACTTTGACAGTGATACGCTGTCGGGAGGGTCAGTTATGCTGTCAGACATGCAGCTTCTGAACCGGGCAGTAAAAAGGAGATGCAGGAAGATGGTTGACTTGCTCATTAATTATTCTATAGTTAATAGTGACATTGACAAGAGATACATCTTTCCACCTAATCTTGCTGGACCTGGCAGCATGACACCTCTTCATTTGGCTGCTTGTATGTCAAGTACGGATGACATGATTGATGCTTTGACAAATGACCCGCAGGAGGTAAAAATAACTGTTGGCTTGCTTGTCTATAAATTTTTTTGGAGTTTGCACATCGCGCTTGAATCCAACTCATAGATTTTGATTGTGTGCTTTTCTAATGGATGGTATAAAACTTACTACCAGTCTTACAAATATGCGGACATAGATTTTGATTTTTCTTTTGATCTTTTGTTTTACTCTTTCCCTTTAGATTGGCCTGAACTGCTGGAACTCCGTTTTGGATGCTAGTGGGCAATCTCCGTATGCTTATGCTTTGATGAGGAATAACTACTCTTATAACAACTTGGTGGCTCGTAAGCTTGCTGACAGAAGAAATAGTCAGGTTACTGTCACAATTGGAAATGAGAGAGATCAACCTCAGATGAGTATGGAGCTGGAGCATAGGACAAATACGCGATCCAGACAAGGTAGTAGATCATGTACCAAGTGTGCAATTGCGGCAACCAAATACAGTAGGAGAGTTCCAGGTGCACAAGGCTTGCTTCAGCGCCCCTTAATTCATTCTATGCTTGCCATAGCTGCTGTTTGTGTGTGTGTGTGCTTGTTCTTGAGGGGCTCCCCAGACATCGGCTTAGTTGCTCCTTTCAAGTGGGAGAATTTGGAGTTTGGCACAATTTAATCTTTTATGGGATAAGTACTGATTAAGAAAAGAGAAACAAACTTTGGGTTGACGTTGACCATCCAGATTAGCTTTATGGTCACGATGGAAAAGAGAAGTTTTCTGCTTAGCGGCATTCAAGAGGAAGCGCAGGGGTGTGATGGCGGACCTCATAAGCAAGAGAATTCTGAATCAGGCTCAGGTATTTGGTGATTCAGATGCTGGATGTTTATCTCCAACTAATCCGAGGCATGTGCAGGGTCTTGGGTTGTTATGCTCGTTTGTGTTGCGAAATGGGTGAATTTTTTGTCTCTCTCCCCCTTTAAACGTAGAAACTCTTCTGCCCTTGAGACAGAACCTAATATAATGTGTTTTTTTTTCTTTTTTTTCCTTTTTGGCGGGGCAACCTATTATAATGTTGGATAAGATGAAACGTTGGCGACGGGCAGATTGTAAGATCGTATAAGTATCCATGGAAAGGGGGATGAAGGAAAAATATCGGAGACCCAAATAGAAGGAAGAAGTGTAGGTGGATAAAAATATATGTGGGTCTTCTTTTCTAGTATGGAGATATAAGCCTGCTCTACCCAAGTTTCTCACTGTAGAGTTGAAGGGCGGAGGATCAATCAGGGGAAGGACAGTTTCATCGTATTTGATTATAGTTTATTTAAGCGTATTTCTTGCTTTCTAGATTTTTTTTAAATGTTTCTTTCGGGTGTAAATTTCAGAGATTGATATTATTTGACAAACGGTAAAGATGTCTATTACGCCTTCGACCTCGTCCCTTTCGGTCTTGGACCGTTGGAGTACTATAGTATTTCTGTTGAACATGTCACAACATCAACAAGACGTGTATTTATAAAGATTTTTTTAGCCAAAATAATATCTAAGATTGTTATAACTTTTTGTTGGTCCTTGAAAATGAAAATTGATAAAAGTGGTCACTATGTATGTTCATCATAAATCATTTGTCTTGTCGTTAGATTTTATGTTAGTATGATGATAAGGCATATGAGTGATACCATCAACTCAATCATGTGTTGCCATGTGGATAACCATAAAAAAATAGTTTTTAAAGAATTAAAAAAATAGGTCCTCTCATCCAGCCGACGCAAGTTGCAACCATCTCCCAAGTAACCTAGATGTCAGCGACCGCTCACCTTTTTTAAGTTGTTTTTCCTTATTAAGTTCTCTTCACTAAGAAAAAATTTAGTTATTTTGAAGACCTAAACTATTTTCAAATAATAATTTTGTTTTATTAATCTACACAGCGACACATTATTAGATTGAAGGGATCACTTATGTGCCACATCATCAAACTAAATAGCAAATGAAAACCGAAACGAATGATAAAAAATATTTATGATTAACAAATTCGAGACAACTTCTATCGATTTTTATTGTTAGAGACTAAGTTAAGGAGTTATGTCAGTATGAGAGATCACGTTGTCTGAAAAAGACTTATTATAAATTATCATGTATTAATCTTGCACTATTTCTATTCGGCCGAGGGAATATTTCATACGATATTTGTCTAAATTATGAGGAGAAATAAGTCAAACTTAGGAACAGGGAGTAGAAAATTACTCTAGGCAACTTGACTTGGTCTTTTTAGTCCACACCACGTGTCAACCACCCATTATCATACAAGACCGTTATATTATGTAGCCGAATAGGATCGGGAAAGACAGTGAAATGAATAAGTAAATAATACATGACTGACACCGTACGATGAACCTGTCATATTCTATTTGGTAATTCATAAATATACAGTCCAAAGTGGAGAGCTTCATCGATCAATTAGGGGCATTGGGTCTTCCTGATCGGGCAATATTCTGAACGAATACTTCGGCAACACTTTCCCCAAGCCCCTCAATGAGGCCGCCGATGAATTCAATGACGACTTGAGATGCGAGGCGAGCAGCAGTCCCCAACACACTCGGCTTTTCTCGCCCCTTGAGGCCGTTTTCTTGCAGCCCATTTATCATGTTCTTGGCGCAAACTGCATGAATATGGTAATCACACACCTTGCAGTGGTAAACCCTGCCCGACCTCTTCCTCCTGCACTCCGCACAAACAAAACTGCTACCAGAAGAATCTCCGCCACTACCACCACTTGCTGCTGCTGGTAAAAGCCTTAGGGTATGTGGGTGAGTCTGCAGGTTTATTTCTGAAGACAACATCGCACAGCAAGGATGCATCTGGAAGCTGCATGCGCTGCATCTGAAAGCATAACCTTTGCTTGGCTTGTGACAAACATCGCACTTGGATTGTGCAATTCCTCCTTTAACTAAATGAAAAAAACATTCAGCGTGGTATCGCATAAAAGGAAATACACATGTGTATGTATTAGAATGTAAGCATCTAATTAGTAACCAACAGTTTGGTACGAGTAGCCACTAGCTAGCTAGTTTGGAATTGTTTCAAGATAAGCTGTATTTAAATTAGTGTACGTACATGAAATAACGACGTCTGATATGTACATATGCATGACAATTGATTATGAGAGTGACGTAAGTTATGAATGAATTACCTGCTTTAGAATAGAAAACAAGTTGGTGTTGGAAGTGAAAGGGATGGTTCTTTAGAGCTGGAGGAGCCAAGGCACAAAAATCATGGAGCTGAAAATCACATTGTTGGCAAATGAACCTCTTGCCGGCGCCGTACTCCTTGCAGCCGGCGCAGGTGAAGAGGTCGGGCAGGATCACTTGGGACAGAGGGTGTTGTGGATGACCGAACTGAAGTATCTCTTCCCCAAATATCAGTTCAGGAGATGTGGGGAATTCGAGCAAAGGAGACTTATTATTTCTGGGGACAATATTATCCAGCTTTGTGGGTTGGGATTGGGATTGGGTTTGGGATTGGGGTTGGGATTGGGATTGGGGGGCAGTTGATTCTGACCTCCTGAGGAGAGAAGTTCTTGTCTTCTTCAAGGGTTTATTGCTCATCATCATGGTTGGTTCTGCAGCTGGTCGAGTAATGGATCTCTGGTTAGCTAGCTTGTTATTTTGGTGGTGCAAATTGCAAAGCACAAGGGAGAATATTTATGCTAAAAAAGTTGACACTATTTGGGGAAAAGTGATCTAATGATCAAGGACCTAAATTGAGGATTTATAAGGCTACATTGTTTGGGGTTCACCTTTCAACGTGAACTGTAGTCCGAAAATGTCCATCCTTTTAGTTTTACCTCTCATTCAAGAATCAAGAATAATCTAAGCATAAAATCAATAAAACTGAAAATTGTTTAATTATTTGATTTTCTCACATTTTTCTAGTGGTTTGTTTGTTTTTTTTCCTGAGAAATTGACATTTCATTGTTGAATTAATCAAAGCGTAGACATTTGGCAAAGAAAATGTTCTCGGATAAAATCTTATCCAAGTAAAATTATATGGGAAACCCTAGCAAAATTAATATATATATATATATATATATATATATAAAGGAGATCCCCATACTTTTAATAAAATACAAGAAAATTATCGTCCGACAAGAAGGCAAACTTGACATCAAGGCACAACAGCTGCAACAACGATTTCAAAGGCCATGTTGGGTAATCTGATCTTGCGAGCCACTCCATTTGCCCTACGTGAAACATGTTGTACATGAAACTAACGCAACCTTAATCAAATAATTAGAACTAAAAAAATTGTGGAGTTAAAGCTTGCACTAATTAAGTCTCATCTCAAGGTCACGAAGAAAATGAATGATGGAGAAAGACTCTTCATATACCACAATCACCATTTAATTAATTATTATTTTTAATTATTAGTTTATTAAATAATGAATTAAATCTAAAAATCTGATTAATTCAAATGATGTGGTTATCTACATCAAATACTACCTAAAATGATATAAAAATATGGTACAAAAACGTGGTATGAATAACTTTACTCAGAGAAAATTGAGTAAAGGGATTGAGGGCACAAAGCACTTGTGCACTTTGCTGTGGAAAAAGAAGATACCGCCGCACCAAAGTCAAGGCGTTTGTCTTTTAAATACTTTAGTCGTGGGCAATTGCATTGGTCTTCGACGAAAATCCGATACAAAGAGAAATCAAGGAAAATTTTGCTTCCTTATCAGCTTTTAATTATGAGTAATGCTAACGAGATTATTATTTTACACTACATTTGTATATCATATAATCTGACAATTAATGTATACAATAAATATCCAATGAGATAAATCCATTAATTGACTTACTACACATCATATGGTACACCAATATAATATAAAATATGATCTTTCTAATATTTTTCTTTAATTAGCTCCGTGTCTTTTGTACTTTGCTTGTTGGTTTGTAGAGCATCTTACGACAAATATTAAAAAGCATGCTTCGTTTTTTCAATTTCTTGTTGGAGTGAGTGATTCCCCAATTATTAGTTGTTTTTTTTTCAAGTGATTCTCTTTGATAGTACTCACTTTCTATCCTTTACACCAAGAAATACACAAACGAAACTACAAATTAAAAATATAAAACACGATATTCCTTGATACGTGTATCTTTACGACTCAAGACATATATCACAACTTTATTAGCACTCGCTAGTAGTGTTTGGACTCAATATTATACCATTAGCATGAGCAATTAATGGCGTTAGATGTGTGAGATGTTAAGATAATTTTTTAGTTATTGTTGAGGGATAATATTTAGATTTTTAATAATAATAATTACCTCTTAATAATTTATTAAAAAAAAGACTAATGAAAATAACCTCAAAACTTTAAAATTCAACCAAAAGCAATCTAATAACTTTATTTAATGAAAAGGACAAAAATGAAAAAAATGACAAAAAAAAAATTCTTCTTTTGTTACAAGATATTCGTGGTTTATACCAGACTTCACTAATCTCCAAACTACTGAGTATCGATCAACTTTGTAAGATCTTAGATTATCGCCTATCTGGAGTGAATATCACATACAATCGCACCATTGGGAGCAAGGCCGACCCCCTTAGAGGACTGATCCAATCAGGTAGTTCCCAGTGTGGACGAACACAATCGACTTACTCTCAGAGTCAACTGGAATTGTCACGTCCTGAACTCGGGGTCGGTGGAAAAATAAGACCCCGCGCTCGGAATGCGAATAAAAGTAAAAATAAATAAAATGAAATTGCCACGGGTTGGAAAATGAACTCCTCTTATTAAAAATAACTCCAAAATCCTTACAAGGTGTATAAAAGTAATAAATTAAAATCTTGAAATTTCTCCTCAATCACAACCTCAGCTCTTCCAACACTTATCTTGCCAAATAACTGTAAAATAATAGGTGAGGGGTGAGCAACAACTACCGTTGCTCAGTGAGTAGAATATATAACATGTCAGTCAAGCGATGCCATTTTACACACTCTAGAAAATACAATAATAATATCAAAGCTTTAATCACGTAATTTCATATCACATCATCCCTTCACATGTCCACTATATCCTTCATAAATTGTAACTCACCACGTGACCCCTAATGGCCATTCTGCCCTAATGTTCCCGTGTGCACTTTACATTTATCCCTCGGATTAATGCAACACCAAAATTCTCATGCTCCATGAACATCTCAAACAATTCACTGATCAGATATATATATATATATATATATATATAACAACTCTGAAAGTACTTCACAAAATCCATCATGCTTGACTTGAAATAGAGAGATTAAAAAATAGCTCAAAACCCATGATATCTCATGGTTTTCGTTTATTAGAAAATAAGAATATTTGCAACACATTATATAAACCACTCACCTCGATTATCCAAGCTTTGGCAAGACAACCCAACTAACAATCTCCACACAACAAGCATACTAACCCAAACTCTGTTTCTTGTCTCTTTGTAACTCGATCTCTCTCCACACACACATATTAGGACTAACACTTTGCATGTCAAACTCTCATGGTTCCTTTCTCATTAACATGCATGCAACCATAGACCTTATTGCCAATCCAATTCACATTCTTAAAACAAAGAGATGAAGTCCCTATTTATAGTACCGAGCGGCTCCAAAACTTAGTGACTCATAAAGGCACGTGTCAATTGGCATGGAATTATAACATGAGGAGATGACACCTAACTAGGTGATTAAGCTAATGATTAAATGGTGGCAATAAGATGTGTCAACTGCATGCAAGACTTGAATTGTGGAGCTACACGTCCAATCCAGCATGGTGCTTACAAGCACCTTAAAAAGGATAAGACATAAGGCCGCATGGTAAGCTTCACACGTCCACCTTATAAACTTAGGACTAAGCATAAGCATGGTTCTAGGGCTTAACTAAGAAAAATATTCCAAAACTTAGCTTCAAGTCTAATAAAATAAATAATAACTTAAACATAAGGCTTTCACCAATATAAAATATGGGTTCTCACAGGAACAGTCCGGAGTACGGACTCTGTCAACTGTCTAGGTGTTAGGTGGCGTAGGCTAGACTGCGTAGTACCCTCTTGGCCACATGAAGTGTCAGACAGCCCAGTCTATCGTTGCTGCTCCGCCCACCCACGGTGGAGAAGAGACAAACAGTCATTCTCCGACGTGGCGTTTGTACATCAGAATGGTCTTCTCGTCGAACCCTTATTCCCGGCAATGAAGGGGAATAACCGGTGATGTAGACCGACTCCATGGAAGGCCTATAAATAGGCCCCATGGCCCTTCATTGCAGGTAAGCTCTAAACACCCTAGAAATACACTTTACATCCTCCTCACTACCACAACTTAGGCATCAAAACTCCATGTTGGGAACCACTTTTGTGAAATCCCGTCCCTGGAATTTCACCATTCATTTTTATTTGGTAATTTAAATTCGTATTTCACGTTTACGTTAATTTTATTACTTAATTTTAATTCCGTAAATTTTGGGAATTAAATCGAATAGTTATTGGGTTTGAATTTTCATAATTAATCTTTAAGATTCGTTGACCTTTCGAGGTCACAAATAACGTTTTCGAATAGATCTCGAAACCACAAGCACATAGGCGGAAGCCGTTTGGGAGTCCGGGTTTTAATAGTATAATTACAGACATTTTAAGTTGTTACCAAATTATAGATTTTAAAATTTATTTTGGAACTCCCACCTTGTGAGAAAGGGACCAATAAGATAAGAGAGTGAGGGACCAATTGGAAATGGGAGAGAAAAGGAGAATGAATCAGGAAGGAAAAAAAAAAGGGACTGGTCCCTGCCAGGTGGTAGCGGGAGAGAGAAGAAGATGAGTGTGTGGGAGAGAAAAGGAAGGGAAGAGTGACCAATGGGAAGGGAGGGGAAAGGAGAGACCCAAAAATGGGTCATTTTTCACCCGCGAACCATCATTTTTAACCCAGCCATATCTTCTTCATCCGACTTCCGTTTTGATAATCTTGGTGTCCATGGAAAGCTCTTGATGAGTCTTACAACCCTGTAGTGTTAGATTTCCATTTTTCCTTTACATCTTTCTAGGTCGAAGCCACAAATTTTCGAGGGTTTTCCGGCGAGTTTTCTCATTTTACAGTGATTCCGACAATGATTACCGTCAATCATCACTACCAATAGACTCCTCTTAACCCTGAAGCAAGGCCCAAGCATTGGATGAGGTGTCGAAGTTCGTTTTGGCGATGAATCGAGGAATACCCACAGGTAAGGAAATTGCTCCCCTCACTGAGATATACTTGCTTGTAAAATTTGGTAATTTTTGAATTTTCCGGCGAGTCGAGGCTGCCGTCCACCACCTGCGGTGGTGCGTGCGGCGGCGCATGGCCAATGGGCCTGAATTCATAATTGATATTCGTATGAAGTGGTTTGATTGTTTGAACTTAGTTTCATTATGATACATCACTTGATCAAAATTTGAATCGACAATCAGACCGTTGGATCTTCACCAAAATTTAATGCATTATAGAACGTAATATTTAAGGATAGTTAGAACTGATGGATCGAGAATCTGATGTACATATCTTTCTGAATTGGATTCCTACGTTAGTAAAATTAATTGTTAACCGCCACCTAATTCTAACAATTGGTGGAGATTTAAGTATGTTGTTCTTTGAGCATAATGCAGACCTTAGGAGGTTACGGATCCAAAATCTGATGTGCGGATCTTCTGGATCAAATTACGTAGGGACGTGGATCTCACCGTTGATCGGAAGTTGACTTTTGGTCAATAGGTATTGAACCATTTAAATTACTAAAATTAGTATTGCTAGAGACTCAGTGAGGCTTTGCGGACTTGTCTTGGTGAGTGACTTTATTATATGTGAAATGGTTATTACCCTATTTTCTTATATTAGTATCTTGTGGATATGACTTGGTTTTATAAATGTGCTTTCTATTAAAATGTGATTTTATAATTGGCCATCGATCTATTTTTATTAAATGTGATTTGATTCATGGATTGGAAATATTTGTGAAAAGGTGATTTGAAGTGCATATTGAAAGGTTTATGAATTGTGTTATAAATATACATTTGAAATGTTGAGAAATGCAAGGGCTAGTAGGGGACCGTTACCCTAGTGTCATGGGATTAGGTGACACCGAGTCTGCACCATGTAGCAGGGGTACATGAATGGTTCTGCTTGGATAATCCGCGATGGGGGACCATATTATTTATGGATTGTGCTTGGTTAATCCGCGATGGGCGATCCTTATGGCCATGTATACTTAGGAGTGATCATGCTTGGTTAATCCGCGATGGGTGATCACTGCCTAACAGTTATGTAGGTGTGACTCTGCTTGGTTAATCCGCAATGGGGGGTCACTAGTGGTCCTGCTTGGTTAATCCGCGATAGGGGACCATATTATTTATGGATCGTGCTTGGTTAATCCGCGATGGGTGATCACTGCCTAACAAATTCATGGGAGTGACTCTGCTGGGTTAATCCGCGATGGGGGGTCACTACCTACATGGCTACTCCGGGGTGGTTTTGCTTGGTTAATCCGCTATGGGGGGCCACTTCCTATTTGGTTACTTATGTAGGCTTCGGCCTAACTGTGTCCCTTTAGCCCTAGTTTTTAATGTACATATGAACGATGGTTTTTGAGAATCTTGGTGGTTTGAATGGGGAAAGCTGTTGGATGTTTGGGTGACTCAAAGTTGTTAGAGACTTGACTATGTTTTCATAATTACGAACTTATATTTGAGGTTTATAAACTGTGATCGATGGTCATTGTTTTTATTGATTATCGCATACTTGTATTATTGTCACTCACCTGAGCTCTGCAGCTTATCCAAGTTCCGTTTGGCCGGTGCACCATTTCCATGATGTAGGCACTGATTTTACATATGACAGGTCTGGATAGATTATGAGAAAGTGCTTGATATTTTGGTTCCGTTGAGTGCTCTGGAACCTTGTGTCATTCGATTCCGTTGAGTAATCCGGAATCCTTGCTCTTGCTCATTCCTATAAGGTTAGTCTAGAACCCTAGATTCGAGTGAATGAGAATTACCCACAATAGACCTTGTGAATATATAGAGTTCTGTGGTTAAATTTGTGAAATGATATGTTACTGCATTCATTGATTAACATAATTAAATGCTAAGATCATGTATCTTTGATTCATGAATTGATTGATTGACGAGATTGCGGAATGACCTTGGTTATGGTCGTTATTATTCTGATTATTTTAGTTGATCAAAGTGGCTTGAGAATAATATGTGCTTCGTTGGTTATTTGATATGTTACATACTGTGGATGGAAGTATCGTGCTAAAAACATGGAATTTATATGATGGATAGAATGAGAATCTTGAACGGCATGTTGGTTTGTTTTGTAGCTCTGAACTTGGTAATGTCATGCATGTCAAGTTCTAATAATTGATTACAGATGCTATGTATTCCTATTAGAACGCACTAGAATAAATGTCTAAATTAGTGAATGAGAACTACGAATGACTTGATCCCTAATAAGGTTGCGTAGGCAGTCTAACGAGGAGGTTAGATGCAGCCATAAAGTATACGAAAAATTACTATGCGATTTGATTCTCGAGTTGTGATTTGCCATATCCCGGAGGTGGGGTATGTTGAGATACGGGTATTTGGTGACGTCATGTGTCGATCCTAGATGTATGTCAGGATCGGGGCGTGACAACCTTCCCCAGGGCTTGGACCCACTGTGTTTCTTTGTCTTTGACCTGTGCAGGTTTCACTCCATGGCGGATCAAAATCTGCTCCAACAAACTTCATACCTTTAGAACCCACTGAAGGATTCGTTTAAGGCACCTTAGCCAAAGCACAAGAGTTTCTCACCAACCAGGAGGCCAATAACAATACAACAAGTGTCAACATCAGAATAAAGCTTCTAGAGTCCCACATCGATTGCAGAAGAAAGTGTGTGACTCTCTTCAACTGTAAAAATAGACCATTATTCTACAATTAATCTATAATGTTGTTATTTTGCTTAATCCAATTTAGAGTGAACCACGTGCATCTTCTGTTTGCTTCCATATCTTGATCTCTTGGCATATTAGCTACACTAGCTGACAGAAGCAACCTTGCGAAGATCACACCTAGACACTTACGTTGTTCCAAAGTCAATCTGATGTTGTGCATCAACATTGGTGTTGTCTGCAGGAATCGAATCCACAACCATGTGGTTAATAGCAGTGCTTGATGACAAAGATTGGGCCTCAATATTTGAGGCTCACTACATACATTGGGCCTCAATTTGAAAAATACAATGAAACTCTTCTACCCGCTGAAGAGTTTTGCACTCTAACTGAAAAAGAAATATGAAAGAAGAAGAGTTTTGGCAATGAAGGGATTGTTTTGAATGTAGGTCTCTTAATTTCCTTCCGCTGTCATATCATTGTAATCTTAATTCTAACAGAGTATGGTATATCTGCTATTTATATAAGATATATCCTGTTCACTTTGAAACACACCCTCTTCCTCTTGCATTGCTTTGCTTTGCTTTTGCTTTTAATTCCTTGTAAATATTTGATAACATACTGACATCAGAGAGCAAAAGAAAGAGCGCAACCTAACCATTGATAAAGCAAAAATGTGGTTTGGAAAGCTTTCGTTTTTTCTCCACCTATTCTTTTATCTTTTTCTTTCTCACTCTCTTTGGTCAAAGTTGGATGAGACTTGTGAGTCCATCCTTTTAACTCTCCCATATTTTATAAAATTCAAATAACTTTTCGAAATTAAATAAGCACTGTTTATAAAACTGAAAAATAAAAGTTTTTCTTCATTTATTTTGGATGCTATATTATTATTTAGCTTGTTCTAAATGATAGATGGTTGTATTATTTTACTCAGATGACATGACACAAACTCAAAAAATTTGTTCAACTAAAGTTAAAACTACTGTTTTCGAAATGAAAATAAGCATTATTTATAAAAGTGGAAGATAAAAGTTATTCTTCATTTTTTTTGGATTGTAGTTGTTGAACCATATGACACACCCCGATCGGAGTCAAAACATGCTGGCCGTCATGTGAGCGTGATGTAGTCAAGTGCGCAACAGAAGTGATAATAATAAGAAAAAGGCAAATAAAAAAAAAACTAAAACTAACTTATTTAACTAGAGATAATATGTAAGTGTGTGAAAGTGATCAAGTATAAGATACATGCATATCAGAGTATAAGTGAAACGAAAGTGCAGTCGAACTAACTAAGTACTAATTATACAAACAGGGAGAAGATCCCTACTTTATTTAGTAGAACATTTGAACCGCCAAGTAGTCCTCGTGAGCCACCAAAGATGAATAACTACCTAGAACTTGGAGGGGCGCAAAACAGAAGGGTGAGTGGGCAAAAACAAAGCGTTTGAAAACGTATTTATATTTATGAACATAATAACCCCTCTCCGTAAAACCTGTATAGTTTCCAGAAAATACTACTACATAGGTATGAAAACCAATGCACAAGAGCAGCGAAAAATGAAGTATGCCATGTCATAATATCTCAGCAATAATAAATGTAAGCCAGGTGTGAAACCAATATAAAATAGTATGCCAGTCGGAGTCACCTAACGTGACTTGTATGACTGGACCTGTAGCTCATCAATCTAGGCTAGCACACGAGTTGGAGTGACCTAGTGTGACCTGTATGACATGCTGGGAATAAATATGTACACTCAAATGCTACGATCATGTGAAGGCGGTGTGATAACTTGCGGGTCACCTACGAGTCGAAACCACCTATTGTGGTCTGTACGACAGGCTGGCCCTAGCCCCGGGTGGGAGCACTAATACCGTGGGGTAGCCATGATGAGCTCTAAATAAATGTGTGCATACCAATGCAATACAACCCATTCAATCACATAATACTCACCTGAAGCTTACCTGAGTCTCTGCAACATCACACAATACAATTCACAAGTGTAACAATGCAATATTTAAAATGTTACTTGTTTACGACATGGCAAGCAAAGTATAGTTCCATATAAAAATGTTTTTGAAAACTGTATATAAATAAATATATATATATATATACATATATAGAAAACAAATGCCCACTCACTAATAAGTAGTAGGATCGTAGCCCCCTAGCTTCGCTTGTCCTCGGGGTACGTCTCACCTATATGCGATACAACTATTTTAACGTTAATTAATTAGCACATAAACAAAGCTTAAGATTAATTCCTCATACGTTGCTCAAATAGGGTGTTTGAATATACCAGCACGATCTACTCGACAACATGAACACCCCCATATTTTAAGAATTTTTTTTGGATGTTGGACACGCCCTCATGCGTTGGCCAAGGCACGGCCACACGCACTGGGCACACGCAGGCATGTGCCTGGCACACGGGACAGAAACTCTAATGGCATTAGGAATATTCAGTTAAAATAGCAGAATATTCCATTAAATTCTAATAGTAGTACCTGATGCCGTAGAATATTCCGTCAACTTTGACGAAATATTCTTTTTCTCCGATGGACCAAGCCGGTTTCTGTTGCCCGCCGTTTGGTTCGTCGGTTTATGGAAAATTTTCAAAGCTTAATATCTACTTCATTTCTCAACCAAAATCCATGAGATTTATATGGATTTGAAGGTCTTGAAGAGTAGAACATATTCGTACCTATTAGGAGTTCAAAATCCTATGAAAAACGGTTGGAAAATTCCTTGGAAAATCTGGCCAATTCTGTAACTTTCCAAACTCGCCTATATCGATGTCTGCTTCACTCCAAAACTACTACAAAGTGTTAGGGAAGTTGCATGGATACCTTTCCAAGCCTTAAAACCTTGAAACCATGCTGGGATCGCATCAGAGCAACTTGGCTCCTCATTGGAGCTCGTGAGTCGACGGTCAAAACTCACTAAAACTGAAACCTAAGGGTATGGCTAGGTTCATGAGTTTGTGAGGAATGTGATGGTAATCTTCGTAGGTTCAATACGTGCTATTTTGATGTGGTTTGTATGTGTGGGGTGTCTCGGGTGCAGAAGGAAGAAGAAAGGAGAAGAGTCGAGAAGGAGGGAAAGAGTATACGTGTATGTGTGTGTGTGTGTGTGTGATTGGCTAGAATTAGAAAATAATATGCTTGGGCTTTCGTGAGAGAGATAGAGTTCCAATTGGCCCAAACAAAGATAAAAGCCCAAAATTTGATTGGTTTAGAGGTAATATGAGCTAATATAATTGGTTCGTGATTTACCCATTTACGTATTCAATTAATCGTAACTTTTTCGTTACAAATTCAATTCAGCCCTAACTCGCATCGACGCGCTCGCAACATCGAGTATGATATAATTACAATGGCGAGGAAATAATTTAAAACTACATATGTACATCCATGTCACTAAGCCAACGAGGGTAATATCACCACTTTAAAGACTAGGGGAGAAAATATATTATAATTTGGGACGGGTCGTCACACCATATATTTTCACAAAGAAAATAAATAACAACCTTTACCAAAAAAAAAAAAAAAAAAAAAAAAAAAGTAAACAAGAGCTTTAAAGAGGGTCAAAATAAAAACAAAAGGAAAACAACCCAAATTATACATATGCTAAAACTGGGGTTATCCAACACTGTTTTTCACTGATCGTGAACAGTGAAATGACGGAAATACCCTTTGTTTCTTCTCACTTCCATGTTTTGTTGTTTGCTTGGTACAACAAAATTCCGATTTTGCCTATCTTCGCACCACTCATCGTTAACCCCTAGCTTTTGATCCTTTTCCTCAATCATTCTTTCGTCTTTCGCTTCTTTCTTTGTTGGCCATGCATCTATCATCGGTGTGACTGGGTTTTTGTCGCTTTGGCATTTGGTTTGCGCGTTGTCTGTCGCCACTCTCTACTTCTCTCCAGGTTGCTCTTGCTTTTAGTTCTTCTCGAATCGTCTCTCATCGTTAATCTCTCTTCTTCAACTGCGTGTTCTTCACTTTGCTTTTGGGTTTTGTTTTTTAGCTTAGCTAATCTATGATTCTCTTCGTGATGTAGGCTACGACAAAAAGCGGCAAAATTTGATTCGGAGAATCGATTTTGTGTGGGCAGTGAAGGACTAGAACAAGAGCAGAAGAAAAGCTTGAAAGAGAGCGCCGCAACGTAGTGGCAATGGCAGAGCATAGGTGAGAACTTGCAGTGGAGGAACCGATGAAATTGGCGTTTGGGTTTCGAATCGAATCCAACTACAGAGCCTGCACCATCCCCTACAGATTCTTCTCCAACAGTCCCCGCAAGCCCACGCCCACTGAACTCTCCTGGATCGACCTTTTCTACAACTCCATCCCCTCCTTCAAGTGATAATCCTCATCCTCTCCCCAACCTCCTTCATAAACCTTAATTTCTTGGGTTTTTCGCTAATGGGTTTGATTGGTTTTCGGCAGGAAACGAGCTGAGTCCGACGCTTCGGTTCCCGCTCCGGCCAAAGCTGAGAAATTTGCTCAAAGGTTTTTTAATTATTTGAGAGAAGTTTCTTATGCATCTCAATTCTTAGCTTGCTGGGGACATGGTGGTGGGTTTGCTTGCTGCCATTGGTGCACTGTCTGGAGCTTGATTCAATGGTAGTGTGATAAGCTAATAACTATATATATATTTTATATCAAATTCACTTGTCTTTTCTTAGTCAGTTCCTTATATTTTTGAGCTATTTACTTTGTTTTTGTGTTTTGTAGGATTTGTCAAGCAAAGAAAAGAAAAATAGCACAAGTGGGATTTTTAGTAACAAATTCATCAAAACTGCTTGTGTAGGTCAGCTGACTTTGGAAGCAAGTTGCGGACAGCTCAGAATGAATTAGAGAATGAGCCTTATATGCTTGCAAAGCTATGAATGTCTATTTTCTGGAGAATCTCACGGATTGCTAATATCATTTTTCTGGAAGAAGTTATGGCTGTTTTAACACTAAAAGGTTCCCAAGAGGCTGAGCAGTTTGTAACTGACAAGAAAGCATTGAAAGCAATAAATCCAATAAAACTAGCAAACAAAACTGATGCAACCAAGAACAAGCCAGCTGACACCTATTCAAATATTAGAGGAAATGGAAAATTAAGTGGGAGTAATGGGCATAAAGGCTATCTAAAGAGTTACAATTGTTTTACCATTTCCTCTCACTTATTGTCATCACTAAATGGCTGTTAGTGGGGGTGAGTTATGGAGAAAAAATTGTGGCAGCAAGCAAGAAGAAAAAGGTTGCAGGTTGCAGTGGCAAAGAGGGAAGAAAAAGGAGAAAACAAAGATAGAAAAAAAAAAGGAAGGAAAGGAAGGAGGAATTCTTGGCATTCTCTTCTTCCGGTTTTATCTTCTCAAACTCATGTCTTTCTTTTGGTTTTATTTAAGGATTATGTGTAACTAAATTTTTAGTAGTTAGGGGCTGTTTTAAAGCCCTGAATACGATTGCAAGTTTGTTATGACATTTCCTTTGAATTACTTTTATGAATGGATGAAAATTGGTTCACTACTTGTCTCATTGATGAATTCTTTATGTGTTTTCTATGGATGCATACTTAGTAAGCATATCTAGGATTCTAATGCTATAAATATGTGTGTGCCTGCCCTTGTCGAACGAGGACCTACATATGTTCTAGAGTAGTACTTGTTAATTGCGGTTAACATGTGAACAGGACAAGTAAGACAACGCTAGTACTTACGATGCCTTGTGATGACTCAAACTCTTTTCATTCTTAATGATTTCTACTTGGTAAATCTATGAAAACGCCATTCTAGATTGCATGCTAGGGACTAAGTTAAGTTGAAAACGTCATTCTTTTAACATACTACATAAGAAAGAGTAATAGGTTGAGCTCTAACATTGAGCCAACTTGAGCATCTTCATCCGGAAATAAAAGGAATTTGAATGAAACATAACATGTGTGCATGATTATTTGGTGGTGGATAGCAATACCCCTAACTCGTTTTTCTTAATTTGCGAACTACTTAAAATCTTTTTTTGTCCTATTTTTGTTCAATTTAATTTAAATAGCAAATCAACTCCAAAAATCCCAAAAATTTTATGAGTTTAGCTCTGTGTGTCTAGTATCTGCATATAAAATTTCGTAGACTTTAGATAAGTGTAAGTTGGTCTAATAATTATTTTTGGGTGGTTGGTCAGTACGGACAACAACCCAGTTTTTGTGACATTTTAAGTAGTTAGATAAAACAATCTTCTGCGGGAAAGACCCTTATTTTCATATGCTACAATTGACAAATCTTAGTGTTAATAAGAAAAATCAATAGGACATTTGTGTGCTACTTTGTGGTGTGCTTTTAATCCTGTCATAGTGCCTTCCCTTTTTTGGTTTGAAATCTGATTAAGATTGGGTTTTGATTAATGTTTTGTAAGTTAGTTTGAAATTTGGTTAACTTTTTTTAGATTCTATGTTGCTACTTTGATGATGCATGTGTTTTTGTGAATGACCCGTGTTATACTGTTGCAAACTTGATTTCACCCATTATTTTTCTGTTGTTTCATGAGATTATTATTTTGGGTTTTCTATGATTTATGCTCTCTTTTTGGGGTTACCAGGATGGTATCTTTGATTTTCTAGAATTAGTTGTATTAATATTTCCTAATTTAGGTAATTACAGATGTGGTTTATGTTCTTATGTAAAATATGAGTTTTTGAAACCAGAAGTTATTGTTGCATTGATGCTTAATTTGGTGCCTTTAGATTTAATTAGTTATGAATCCATCCATGTTCCTAATCAGTGATTCATTCTTTTTCTTTTCAACATGAGCAGGCCAAAATTTTCTATGGCCATTGAATGAGCATGGTGAAATTCCTTATAATATCTTTGGGCCCGGAAGGGGTGGATAACTATAACTTGCCATCAGTTGTCCCCCTTCCGATTGTCCCATGATCAACGTTTACCTTATGATAATGCGATAACAACATCGCTGTTCCTTGCTGTGTTTTGATGGCAGTTTTGTTTGTTTCACACATGTATTTGGAAATAATAAGGTTATGACTGCTGTTGGTGATTTGAGAGATTGCAGAGTGCTTCCGAGAGATCATATTTTGTTGCATATTTTGTGTATTACTCCTGTATATATATCCTGTATTTGTAGGCTAATTGGAATTTGAAGCAATGTCAGCACACGACATGTTTGACAATTATGTACCCCATCATGTATTTCCAAGCAGTTATGCCTTAATTTAAATTTTTTAATTATGTGCAGGCGCGAGGGCAATGCGTATTTCTAAAAGATCTTCAAGGTGTGCATGCGCGATGACAGATTTGTGCATTCTTTTGATTCAAATAAGGAGGGGAGTTTTGAATACAGTTTTCAATTCAAATTGTATGTGGAGTGTTGTTTGTTGTTGTTTTTTTTTTTTCGTTAATAAGGAGGGGAATTTTCAATACAGTTTTCAATTTAATTTGTATGTGGAGTGCTGTTTGTTGTTGTTGTTGTTGTTGTTTTTTTTTTTTTTTTTTTTTGTTTCTTTTTCATGCAATTATCATCTTTTGGTCATAGCCGCTTGAGTTTGAGTAGTTTGTGTCCAACTTTCGTATTGGACTTTCTGTTGACAATGATCTCATTGTTTCTGATGTGGGACAAGGTTTGAAGTTGGAGAGACCAAGAACTGGGCACCCGGGCATCCTCTACAGGACTGCAGTACTACTACTCTTGCTGAGTTCTATTTCAGTTCCTCTCTACTCTCTCAATCTTCATAACTTACTTTTTTTATGTCTATCAATCTATCTATCTTCACATTTATATATTAGAATAGACTTAAACCACTTACTACTTGATTATAAGGCTATTTCTTTTAGCACTTATTTGTGGTAATGGTCCATGTGGTTTCACCAATGAACTCACATCCTTGGATGACAAGAGGACTCAATAGAGCTCAGTATATAACTCAAAATCCATTATACAAACACATCTTTTTTACCTTATTGAACATAAGGATGTAAATAGATTTGGATATAAATGTAAATAAATTTTAATATATTCCGCACGTTAAACACGGTTTCAAAAACCATCGCACTGGCTGAATTGCTAGTTTATTCCTAAATCTAAGATTGAGCTAGCTCTTTTAAAGGTCCATACTTGTTAGCAATCAATTAAATAAATGAGAATAAAAGATGGTGGGATAAAATCACGTTCTGAAACTTGAAGAATTGGTTTGCTTCCAGAACAATCTCATAGTCCCACGTCTTCAACTAGAGCAATGTAGTGGCTCTTTCAAACCGCTCCACTTTGTGAAAATGGCAAAGCAACTGCTCCATGCCTTCTCTCTATAAAAGGATGTGATCCAAAAGAAGGGGTGGGGAAGGAAGAAAACTTGACAGGCACACAGAGAAGAAACAAAATAGAAAAGCAAGCAGAGAGCAAGAGATACAAGGCAAAGAGGTAGAAAGGAAGGCAGTTGCTGTCATTCCAACAACTTCGAAGAGGAAGCAACGAATTTCATAAAATATATTAGCATTGTCAATTAACCCTTTTGGATTTCTATGTTGCTCCTTTCTTGCAGGAGAACACGGCACCCATCAAATCCTTCTTTCTCTCAAACCCAATATGGGATTAAGTTGTAGCACATTGTCTCCCTTCCACTCTGGGATTCTCCAGCAAAACTCACGGGCAAAACCCACGGAACTCTCCAAGGTCTCATGATTCATATCCAAATTGTGGATGCAAATTTTCGCCTTCTTCTTCTTGGACGAAAATGCACCTGCAAAACAATTAACACCTAAGGTCAAGGTCAAGAGCCTCATGCGCCCACGATGATTTTTTTTTTGGGAGGGGGGGGGGGGAGGGCTTTGGCCGAAGAACATCCGATGCCAAAGTTAGAATTTTAGAGAGAAAGTGTTTGGAGAAATTTGGAGAATTTTAGAAGAGAATTGGACTTTGGTTTTTGGGAGAAATGAGGGGCTATATATAGGGGTGTGGCCGGCTTTATTAGGAGAATTGGGACCGGCCACATTTGGTGGTTTTGTGGGATTGATTGCAAGATATTATGGAAATAATATATTGCAATTACTTTAGGCAATTAATCAATTACTTAGATAATTAATTTAGGTAATTAATCCCAATTTGAAAAGAATAATTAGGAGTTACCTTGTGGGTGAAGATTTGATGAGGAGTGATGAGATGGTTTAAAAGAATACCATTTTGATCACCTTTGACCTCGATTGAGCCGTTATTGTCTGTTGCATGTGCGCGGGAGTCCTGGTGTGCCTTAAGGGTAATTTTGTCTTTTTAACCCAAAAGTCCACATGTCACCTTCATATTTTTCTTGATTATTTTTGCCTCCACAAATGCCCCCACACCTGTTGGGCTGCTCACAGGAAATTGCAGCAGGTGTAGAGATCTTCTCTTTAGGAAACATAGGATTGTTTCCTACCTTACGTAGATTCCCTCTTTAATTGAAATTAGATCTTTCTAGGGAAGGAAAATAAATTACTTCTAAAGTCTATTTAAGTCTACTTTAAGTAGATTATTAAATCAATTTCAAAGAGAAATATATTCTACCCTACAAGAGAGAAAAAGCTAGAGGATATTTGTTCACCTTCCCCTAGCAATCTTTTACACTTGCCTGTGCAAAGGACCGTCTTTCATTGCTTTCTTCGTCTTCTACGTGCCTCATCGAGGTAAGAAAAATTTAATTTTCCTTGTCTTATTCTTGGATAGTGCTATCGCGGGGCAGCTATCAGGGTGGTGCGGCACGTCGGCTGGCTAGGGCCAGGAGTCAACTCAGTATAGACTAAGGAGTGTTGTGGCAGGGACCATTACTTTGGCTGTTTAGCTTGGCTAAAGCCAATGGCAGCTATGCAGATGAGGTCACAAATTGTGGCTAGACGAGTCGCATGGCTTATGTCCTTTGGGCTCTTGGACCTGAAGCGGGCCAGGCCCGCGACTGAGAGAAATGAGAAGGTCGTGGGCCTTATGGGCTGCTGGAATGTTGGGTATGCAAGCCTTCTGCCTACTGGTTTGAGAGAAAAAATGAGGGAAAAACTAGCATGGGTTGAGCTCCCTTGCTGAGTTGGCTGCTTAGTCATTTTTGCTGGGTGAAATGTGGGCTGCCCTCCAGAGAGGAGATAAAGTGAATCAAGGCGGAGGTGTTGGCTGGTCCAATCGCTGTAGTGGAGCTTGCTACGAATGAAGGTGGGAAAAAAAATATATTCCCTGTCTGCTTAAGAGGTGTTGGTTGAGAAAAAATGAAAGACATCTTCTGCTACTCGCGAGGGTTCGCCGGTTGCCCTCAGGCTTATATTGACTTGACTTCTTCCAAGGGGACGAAAGATGAGGCTGCTAGATCTGAGTCAATGACGCCTGCCATGCCAAAGATGGCTAGTTCGATTGCCGATAGGATTGCTCAACGTAGAGGCTCCGTCGTGCCCCAAGTGCCAAAACCAATGCCAAGGCATCCGTTGGGAGCTAAGTCTGGTTCACCTTTGGAAAGGCTTGCTAATATGAAGAGTGATAAGGTGGACTCTGCTGCTAAAGTGGCGTCAAGGCCTACTTCCCCTACTTCTGAGACTGATTTGCCTGCTGGGAAGGAGGAGACTGCTCGAGTGGGTAGCTATGAGAAATCCACTAAGCCTGCTTCTGGGGAGGCTGCTGAGAACTGTGCACTTTTGAAACCATATCTGCTTGAAGACATGGACGTTTGTGCCAAGTTTATTGATGGTGTTAGAGGGGTTGTTTGCCCAAGTTCATTTGCGAAGCATACGACTGAGTATAGGAAGACTGCCCTACTTGTCATGATGCAAAAGATGACTAATCTGTCAACCAAGTCTATGCTCTTTGACCAAAAGGATACCAAGGCTACCAATGAGGTGGCAAAGGCTGTAGCAGTCGAAGCTTATTCTTATGCCAAGAAGATCAAGAGGTTGGAATTTGAGCTCGTCGCTTCGAAAGGGTCTAATATCTCTACCGCCACTTTTTTGAAGTTTAAGACTGCTCACTAGGAGATTGTTGACTTGAAGACTAGGCTTGACGCGATCCAAGTTAAGTATGAAAGTGCAGAGAAGGATATCGAATGTTACATACCTCATATTCAAGATCTTGAGCATGTCGTTTATGAGCTTCATTCAGCTACTTATGCAAAGGATAAAGAGTTGATTGCTACTTATAACCAAGTGATCCACTTCAAGAAGGTCATTGATAGGCTTGAACCTCAAGTGTTGGAACTCTAAGGTGCATTGAAGATCAACAAAAGTTTGAAGAAAGAAATGGATGAGCTGCAACACGTCCATGTTGGTTTGCTTGAGGAGAACGAGCAACCGAAAAGTGAGAAGGCTGGGCTCGAGGCTTCGCTTGTTCAGAGTTAGGCCAATTTCTACAAGCTGGGTTATGTAGATCATTTCTTTGGTAGGCTGTCTAACTTCGAGTTTGCTGGGAAAGACTTTGAAACCTTCTCTATTTCTCCAAAAGGCTTGCTTGCCTTTACTTTTGAGGCCCCTATTGGTGAAGTAGTCAGAGAGGTTGATGCCCAAGCTGGAGCAGCAGGAGGGGGGGTGAAGCGTCAGATGATGCTGCTGAAGGGTAGTCTTCTAGGTAGCCTATAGGATTTTCTTCGTTTTCCTTGTTACTTTTGTTTTTCTTGAACTCTTTCAGCCTTTGCTATTTGTTTATCAATTTTGCTAGAAAATTTAATAAACTTGCTTCCTTCACTTTTCTTCATCTCCGCTTCTTTTGTTTACCCTCAACCTTTGACTTTTAGACCAGCAGCAGACGTGCTACTTTTCTATAAGTAGACAGGCCTGCGTAGCCTATGCAGTTGTAGGTGTTGGTGTAGAACTTTTGCAAGGTTGTAACCATAAGGTCTAAATATTTTTGGGTCATGAAATTTGCTAACCTGTCGTATCAAAAGTACGTGGTTATATGGAATTTCGTAAGCAAGGGTTCGAGAGAACTCCTTGCCTTTTATGTAACCAATTTCGCAAGTATCACAACACTTTAGGAATTAGTGTAGATCTAAATGATCATTCCGTGCTTAGCAGAGGTAAAGATTATCGACAGCGTAGCATGTTGGCAGTGGATAAAGCTTCGTGTATGCATGCTAGCTTATTTAACCTTTCATAAGAATGTGTGGTAGTATAGGTCTAGTGCGACTTTACTGCTCGAAGGGCAAGCCATAGGCAGTTTTCCAGAAATCGTAGGCTACCTTAGTGCACTCGGTAGCAGCTTTAGGTTCCAGGGTAGCTGTCAATAGGGCATACTACTTAATGTGCCTCTTCTGTCTCTGAGGCCCATTTCCTCATGGATTAGGCCAAGACACCCAAAATCCTTCAGTTAGCTAAGCCTTGAAAAGGACCATTATGGCTACTTGTGGGAATCTCGGCGCAACCATCGTGCACCCAGTTACACCAGGGCAGCCTGACTCATCCACGTCTGGATATTCGGAGTGTAAAATTTATCTTTCCACATTGGAAAGTAAACCCATGTGGGTGTCGGGGAATTGGTTTACCTTCTCGCACTAGAGAGCATTTAGTGTATCCTTTCGCACTAGAGAGCAGACCCAAATGAGTGTCAGGGAATTGGTTTACCCTCTCGCATTGGAGAGTCTGGTTGGTCCCCAGGGGGTGTAATTCCTACGATAAGTCCCTAAGAAGGGGTATGGTCTTGTTTTGAAGTGTAAGAGTGATCAGTTGTTCTAAGCATGCAACCAAGCCAAGTTGTAGATTACTTTTGAATTCTTCATTGTAAAACGAGTAAAATGAATGAGAATTTAGCTGTAAGGTAGGAACTGCATAACAACTGGATAATCCTTGGCTTGCGAGGTGGTGCCCGTTGAGCTTCTTAAGTCTTCGAGCTTTGATGTAGTGCGAGGTTACACATAATACTTCCTCATATTGTAGGCATTCTACTGCTTTTTGATCTTTTTGTCATTCATGGTGGCGAGGGTGTAACTACCTTTGCTGCCTACTCAAATGATCTTGTATGGACCTTCCCAGATGGGATCTATCTTTTTGGAGACTTCTTTGCTGGCAGTGATGAAGGGTTTTCTTAGGACTAGATATCCGGGCTGGAACTGCCGGTTTTTGGCCCTTTTGTTGCAGTTGGAGAGGAGCTGATGCTAGTAGGCTGTGATGTAGGTGATGACCTTCTCATGCTCATCCTCTGCCAGATCTAAGTTTGTGGCCATTTCCTTTCAGTTCTGCTTGATGCTTGGTAGTGGAGTGCTGATACATGGCACAATGACATTGGGAGGAATGATTGCTTCTAAACTAAATACTAAAGAGAAATGAGTCTCACTGGGTGCTTGTCGTTTGGTTGTATGATACTTCTATAGACATCTGGGGAATTCGTCTGGCCATTTTCCCTTTTTGTCAGAGAGGGATTTCTTGAGGCAGTCGAGAATCGTCTTGTTGGATGCTTCGGCCTACCCATTACCTTGGGGATACTTTTGAAGGAAAATTTATGTCCTAGCTAAGAACATGTAAAGAACATTTGAATACATAGGCAAACTATTAGCAAATTAAAGTAGGCATGCATCCAAAAAAAATTCATAAAACCCATGACTTTCAAAGCCTAGTATATGGTGAACCATAAGACTCTTTAACAATATTAAAGAGAATAAGAATTTAGAGATTCTTTACCCTTGAAGCTCATCCTTGATTGCACAAGGGATTCACCCAAGTGGAGGGCCTTCAAGTCACCTCCTTGCTCCTTGGATCTTCCTTGTGATTTCCTCCCTTTTAGTGCTCCTTTTCTTCTTTGAGGATTTGAGGATTTGTTCTCCAAAACACCAAAGGTTTGGTGTCTCTAAGTCTCCACACCAAAGATGTAGTGTGAAGATGAAATGGATGACTTAGGGAAGAATAGATTGCTAGATGTTCCTCCCCTAAGTGGCCGGCCTCTATGTAGAAAATGAGAGAATATGTTTCACCCAAATTCAATTAGAAAACCCCTAATTTGAAACAAAGCTATAATGTTGATTTTATACTTCATTTCATGTGAGTGGCAAACTTGTAATTAATACAAGTTTGCTACCCCTCACCCTTATGGCCGGCCATATGTTGTTATTGGGCTTAATTGCCCATTTTGTTTTAGTTGTCATACAACTTAAACATAATGGGCCTTGTGAACCAAAACGTTTTTGTGCCCCAAAGCCCAAAACTAACTTAAACGCCCAATACGAACGTTTCGTATAATTAATTAACTATTTAATTAATCTTGACCATTCTTCAATTAAACCATTTAATTGCTTATCCATTTCATATAATTTCTTCACTTATATCCTTACTCGGTGTACGATCCATTAGGTTCCAATTAGCGAGGTAGTGGGTGATGTTACTCTTAACGATCAATTGTGAATTGAAACCACATTTCAATTCTCCCTTAAAATTAGTGTTTGCTAATCTTTAGGGCTTCCACAAACCATGGGTGACGCCTAGCAGCATGTCATGGTTACCCAAGCTAAGTAGAAGTGGTTGGAGAACCTATCCAGTTACAACTACAATGCAATACGGTCCTTCTCTAATACAATACTCTTAATCACATTGTTTAAGTGATAGTTTGTTTCATGTCTACTATCCAATGTGATACTTCTCTATATGATTCAATTGAATAAGATTTGGAACAAGCTTCCTTAGTCATATTCATATGCTTTGGCCAAAGACTCTCGAATCATATCTTAGAGTATTCTCCTTCCACCATGGAAGGTTAGAGATCCCTTGTTGTGCATTCATATGCCTACATGACTAGATAGCTTGACCCCAACAATGCCGTGGACACTCCAATGGAATGCCGTTGACATAATCAAAGATCAAGGACCTAACCATTAGACATCAATGATGCCTCAGGTCAAAGGACTACTTTGCATATTGCAACTATCGAGTTCTCACATGACATGTATGTTCGAACTCTCGTTTGATCGTTGTTCAGTGTACTCGATTACTCTTTCGAGCACCTATGTGTTTGCCTTAGTGTCCAACACCAAATGACTTGAGACTAGTTCATACTCACGCTTGAGTCGACATAACACATACTAACCTTAGCGGATTGTCAATGCCCAATTGGCAATCCTATGGCTAGGAACGTTTTAGGAATGAACATAAGAGAAAGGTCTCGTTAATTTAACTAACTTAAATCACTTGTCTCTTAGATCAAATACATTCCTTGGATTCCCTTATTGCTTAAACACAAGATACTATAAATAGTGATTAACAATAAGCTTTGCCCTCTATTAAACATATAAAAGTTTAACACAATAAGTATTCCAAAAAGCTATTACATCAAATGAGTGGCTTTGTGGGCATACTTCCAACAACTTTGGCGTGGACATGTGCTGCTTGATGCCATATTGTTAGAAGAACTTCGCCAAATCTTTGCCCACGAATTGCGGGCCATTGTTTGTGATGATGGATTGAGGGATGCTAAATCGACAAATAATGTTCCTCCATATGAAGCGCTCTATGTCCGTCTGAGTCGTGGTTGTCATGGGCTCGGCTTCTACCCATTTGGTGAAGTAATCAATCACCACGATCATTATGCCTATGCCCCCAGTAGCGGGCGACATTGGCTCTACCAAGTCTATTGCCCATTGTATGAGTGGCCAATGGCTCGTCTGAGGATGTAGTTCGTTGGCAGGCAATGCTGGTACCGGCTAGTAACGTTGGCAGTGGTCGCACTTTTGTACTAACTCCTTAGCATCTTGATGCATAGTAGGCCAGTAGTAGCCTGCGTTGAGAACCTTCTGTGTTAAGGATCGGCCTCTGGAGTGATTTCCACAAACACCTTCGTGGATTAAAATTAGAATCTGTAGGTCGTCGAGACATAATAGGCAGCGGAGATGTGGTCCAATGTTGGATCTTCGGACGAGAATGCCGTTCCATATGTAATAGCATGCTGCCTTTGTTTGGAGCTTTCTAGACTTCAATTTTTCCATAGGGAGTGTGCCATTAATCGGGTAGTTTATAATGAAATCTTGGAAGCTTGGAGTTGTACTAACCTATAACACCTAGCTCCACCTTTATGCTTGGCTTGTGTAAATACTCCACTGGAATAGAGCGTTTGAGTTGATAGTCGAGGGCGGAGCCTAGGCCAGTTAGCGAGTCCACGTGGGCGTTGTTTGCCCGTGGAACTTGAGTGAGGGTGTAAGTCTAAAATGCCTCGAGCTGCTTTTGTACCTTCTCTAGGTACTGCGCCATCTTCGGATACTTTGTTGTGTACTCCCAGTTGTCTGGCAGGTGATTAGCTAGGAATCAGAATGAATTGCAAGATTTTTTACCGCAAATTCTTTTGCCATTCGGACACCTGCTAGTAGGGCCTCATACTTTGGTTCGTTGTTGGATGCTTTGAAGCCTAGAGTGATCGTTTGTTCAAGCATTGAACCATCAAGGGTGTGCTCTGTTACCTTCGAGGCGTCGTTGGGTTGCTCTGTTGCGTCTGCTAGGCTAGGCGTGAGGGCGTGGTAGGGAGCCATGGAGCTGAGGCCATGTTATGCATAGCAGGAGATACTCAACTGCCGGTATTGGGCCACTCTAGAGTGGAATTATTTAGTAAGGGTCGACTGGGGCCGTGTGGTGCGCAACAAGATGTGGTGCTCAACTGCCAGTACATGTTGCTCCTATGTAAAATCTTTTAGGGCGATGAGGGCAAAACTTGCTTCTGAGTGTGTCATTCTAGTGTTTGCCTGCCTTTGGCGTGCCTTTTAGGCTAAGTTGTTTCATTCGTCAGAAAACTTTGCATCCGCCAATGTCTGTACCTTTATCGTCGCACGTCTGGATTGGGCGGAATAGTGCGTCATGAGGATGACTGTGTGCGTTTGAAGGTATAACTTGAGCTTCTGGGTTGTAACAACTGTCGCTAAAGTTAGCTTTTGAATTTCTGGTAGCTGGTTTCCACATCGGGGAGAGCTTTTGAACTGTGGAATACAGGTAGTCGGGCCCCCAGCTCTTCTCGTATGAGGGTAAAGTTTATTGCTGCTTGAGATATCGTTAAGCATGTAAATAAGTCATCCGCTGTTTCCAATTTGGATAGTAGGGATATGATGTCAAGTACTTCTTCAAGTCATTTCTTACACTTGTCTTTCAGTTTGTCTTGTTACACCTTTTTTATTGAGTTGAAAAAAAGACTTATGTTGATCGGTGGACTGCAAGGGTAAACGGTTGAGTGCAGCTGCTTGTCTGGTTAGACCTTGAATCTCCTTCAGAGTAGTGAGGGACTTCATATTCAAGATTGCTCAGATTTGCCTTGAATGTGCATCGGCGAGCCTTGTCCCAAAGTACATGTTTATCTGCCAGAGTGAAAGGGTCTGCCAGAGTTAGATCTTCTTTCATGATCAATTCTCTAAACAGCAGGTGGTCTGTTGGGAGTCCTTTTTGGAAGATTGCACTAGCTATCGAGTCGTTGCATCGGATTATCTTTGCCTTCTTTGCTTTGAACCTTTCATATAGTTGCAAATCGACTCTTTTGGGTTCTTCTTGACGTTGAACAAGTAGTTGAACTTCTTCTCGATCGAGCGATAGGATGAATATTCTTTGGTGAAAACCAAAGAAAGTTTGTTGAAACTCCGGGTGGATTGTGGCGGAAGGGTGTAAAACCAATCTTGCGCCTTGCCTTGTAGAGTGGTGGCGAATATCTTGCACATGAGAGTGTCGTTGTTCAGATAGAGGATCATTGCGCTTTGGTAATGCTTTAGGAGTCTCTCTAGGTTTTCATCCCCTTTGAAGGATATGAAATCTAAGATGCTGAACTTGTGTGGAGATTTTGTCAGCTCGATCTCGTCCGTGAAGGGTGACTTACTTATGTTGGTTATGTCCCGTCGTAGTGCCTTGTTAGTGACCTCGTTGCATTGGAAATTGCGCAATCGCTCTGTCAGGAGCCTCTTTACTTGTTTTTGAATTTGCCTTTGTTAAGGTAGCGAAGCTCTCGGCTGCCCCCAATCGTGTCCTACTAGTCTAGGCTGCTCTTCAATGTGTTCGACTCGTTTATGCTGCGGTTATGGTGCATGTGGTATGTTCCTAGCAAGTGAGTGATTGTCTCGTAGGCTGCCAGTTACACTTGGGTCAGAATGAGTGATTGCTTATCTCTGTCCGTCGTGCTGCCTACTCCGATGTGAGGTGGAAGATGTTTTTTGGGGGTCTAGCCACGAATGAACACTTCACCTGTAAGGTTGCTTATGTTGATTATTGGACCGTGGCCCCAACTGTAAATGTATGCTTGTCTGTGGGCCTAACAGAGAGTGCATGCTCCTCCGCGTGCTAAGGCGAGAGTATACGCTATCTTAGGGGGCTAGTCGGGAGTGTACACTGCCCGTACGCTAGATTTATGGTTGGTCGAGGTGCTGCTTGTCGGGACTTTTGATGGAAAGGTTTTTTATCTGCCTTTGTCCTACTTCAGGACACCTCGTCTGGGGCACGTTGCATCTCGAGGCATTGCAAGAGCTGATTCCCCAAGGTCGTTTGCTGCGCGAGGGCACTTGCCAACTCAATGACTTGTTGAGACAAGTGTTGTTTGTCATTTGGGTTGGAAGAGCTTGGACAGAATGTGTGTCCTTGAGTAATGGAAGTGTAATGGGCTCCAGGCGCGAGATTTGAGTTGGGAAATATCAAATATGCGGAAAAATGAGGTGAAAATGCCTTCGATTCAATCGTTGGCCCAAAACTTTGGAGCCGGGATGGTTGAACCGGTCTTGGATTGGTTTGGGCTGCTTGGGATATCACAGGAGTGGGCTGGGCCACAGAAGTGGGTTGTATCTTGAAATGGGCTGCATGAGCAGGTTGGGTCGCTAGCATGGGTTGCCCTATGTGCAGTGTGTGTGGGCGTTGGGCCTATTTCTTTCTCGGTGCAGCTTGGGCCAGATGTTGTACTGCACAGTCCTTGGCTTGGCGCTGCTCTGTGGTGTGGGCATGGGCTTGCTAGGCTTCGGCTGCTGGCATTTGGGCCTGGGCTTGCTCTTGGGCTTTGGTTGCTGAAGTGGCAGCAAGCTGGGCTGTCTTCAAGGCTTGCTCCTTTTGGGTTGTGGCCTACTCAATCTGGTTGGCTGCCTTGTGGCACGGGCTTGGGCCAGTTGCTGCGAGGTGGCCTGCTCACCGTGGGTGCGGATCTTACTGTGGGTGGCCACAATGGTTGCTACCGTGGTGGCTGCTACGGTGGCACCCCGTGGTGGTGGTGCCGCTCCACTTGTCGTTGCATTGAGCCTTGTGGATCGTCGTGGTCCCAGTTCTTAAACGTTGGAATTTTCGTTTGTCATGGTTTTCGAGTTTCTAGTCATTGTACTTTTCTTTTACATTTTATCAAAGAATTTTTATAAATAAAAATTCGAAGAGTAAGAACGTACGAAAAATCTACAAATGAGCAACCTTGAATGCGAGAGTCTTCTACGAGCATGTAAATCACACCAATTTGTGGATGCAAATTTCTACCTTCTTCTTCTTAGACAAAAATGCACCCGTAAAACAATTAACACCTAAGGTTATGGCAAAGAGCCTCACGCGCCCACGATGAATTGGACTTCGGTTTTTGGGAGAAATGAGGGGCTATATATAGGGGTGTTGCCGACCCTA
Source organism: Pyrus communis (assembly GCF_041283825.1). Classification (NCBI taxonomy): domain Eukaryota; kingdom Viridiplantae; phylum Streptophyta; class Magnoliopsida; order Rosales; family Rosaceae; genus Pyrus; species Pyrus communis. The sequence goes on from NC_142580.1 coordinate 30,180,158, forward strand.
TTAGGAGAATTGGGACCAACCACATTTGGTGGTTTTGTAGGATTGATTGCAAGATATTATGGAAATAATATCTTGCAATTACTTTAGGCAATTAATCAATTAATTAGATAATTAATTAATTAATTTAGGTAATTAATCCCAATTTGAAAAGAGTAATTGGAAGTTACCTTGTGGGTAAAAATTTGATGAAGAGTGATGAGATGGTTTAAAAGAATACCATTTTGATCACCTTTGACCTCAATTGAGCCATTATTCTCCATTGCATGTGCGTGGGAGTCCCGGTGTGCCTCAAGGGTAATTTTGTCTTTTTTACCCAAAAGTCCACGTGTCGCCTCCATATTTTTCTTGATTATTTTTGGCTCCACACAAATCACATAACAATTTGCCTTTTTCAGAGAAATGCAACCAATTGGCAGAGAAATGCAACCAATTGGCATAGAAGGGTGGTCAAGAAAACCCAGCAGCAGTTTATGAGTTAGAAGACAAAGAAAGATGCTTAAAAGGAATTCCAGGACCTACTCGTCAAGCATTTTCTCGGTACAGCATGTCTCTATGTAGACCCAGAGGTGCCGAAAGGTGATCTTTACGGGGACGATCAAATCCTACTCGTGAAGCATTTTCTCGGCACATTATGATACGGAGGTGCCGAAAAAGTGATATATATGAGCCGATTGGATCTACTTGTCAAGCATTTTTTCGGCACAACATGTTTCCATGTAGACACGGAGGTGCCGGAAGGCCGGAATGTGATATTTACGGGGACGGTCGAAATCTGCTATTCAAGGAATTTTCTCGGCACAACATGTCTATACAAGACACGGAGGTGCCCAAAAGTTGATATCTCTACACCACGAAGGTTTTGAAGACTACAATGCTTAAAGGGAAAACGAAGAAAAAGAGGATCTGGACTCTCCACCGACAGCAGCATAAATCATCACCAAAACCATATCGTTGTGGTCTTGAATTGGCGTGCATTGGAAATGTGCCCTAAAACCTATCATACGATGATACTTTAAGGACATTTCACATGTTAAACTAATCTGGTTTAATATAAAGGGCAAATATTATTGTTTGAAGCCGTCTCATACAAATGTTATATGTTTCAATGATAAGTCCAAGGAATATGTAATTGGGAGAATGTGATCTAAAGAAGTTAGATTCAAGAGACGATTCTCTTTCTTATACATATCCTAAACGTTCCTGATCATAGGATTCCCAATTAGGCATTGGCAGTCCATTAAGATCAGTACGTGCTATGTCTTCTCTTAGAGAGAGTGACTGGTCTCGAGTCATTGGTGTGACCGACACCAAGGTAAGCATGTAGGTGCTCAATAGAGAATGAGTCACGATCAATGAGGAGTTCTCATACTCATGTCATGTCACATGAGAAATTATGGTTGTGATAATGCAAAGTAGTCTTGTGACTTAAGGCATCATAGTTGTCTTGTGGTTAGATCCTTGATCTTTGACCATCTCAAAGTCACTTCGTCAAAGGGTGTCTATGAAATAGTTGGGGTTAAGCCACTTAGCCATGGAGGCAAGTGAATGCGCAACAAGGGATCTCTAGCCTTCAAACCGTTTGAGGGAGAATACTCTATGATATGATTAAGAATCTCTGGCCAGAGTATAAATGGGATTTAGGAAGTCGTTCCAAATTACATTTAAGGTAATCATATAAGTAAGAGAATCACATTGGATAGTAGACATGAATAAACTATCAAACCAAACAATGTGGTCAAGAGTATTGTATTAGAGAAAGACCGTATTGCATTGTAATCCTAAACTGAATAGGTTCTCCACCTCTTCTGATTAGCTTGGGTAGCCATGACATACTGCTAGGTGTTACTCATGGTTTGTGGAAGCCCGAAAGGTGAGTAATCACTAAAGGGAGAATTGAAAGTAAGTTTCAATTCACAATAGATTTGAAGAGTTCTAATCGCCCACTACCTCGCTAAAAGGAACCTAATGGACCGTACACCAAGTAAGGTAGAGATTGAAGACACAATGGAGATGAGTAAGGATAATTAAATGATTTAATTATTTATGGCTAGGATTAATTAATATGTTAATTAATCAAACGGATATGTTCGTTATAGACCTCGGGTTAGTTTTGGGGGCCCAATGGGATTTGAATGTCAAGTCCAATAACTTAACTTGTATGACAACTTGAAAGCACAAAGGGCTTCAAGGCCCAAATAACCTACAATGGCTAGCCATATAGAGATGGGTAGTGAGCTTGCTTTAATTCCAAGTTTGCTACTCCATTGTGAGGTGGTATAAAGGCAACTTTATAGCCATTTGATCCTTAGGGTTTCTTTTGGAGAAAAGATGAGAACATAAGCTCCCTTTTTCTCTCTAAGAGGCCGGCCACCCTAGAGGAACATAGCTAGCAATCTTACTTCCTCTAGGTCACTCATCTCTTCATGAATGCTCTCCTTTGTGTGAAGACTTAGAGGTTCTCTATTTTGGGAACTTGGAGAATCCATTCTGCCATACTCATCCGAGAAATCCATGGAGCTAAGAACTAAGGAATGAAGGCCCTATCTCTTGGGAGATTAGCCTTTGCTTATGCAAAGGGGAATCAACATAGGTATAAGATTTCTCAACTCACTTTATTTTGAGTTGAGTCTTGGTTCACCATAACTACTAGGCTTTGAATTTGATGGGTAAAGTTTTGTTTTTGAGCACATACAAGCAGGATTCCGCCTTTTGATTGTTAATTGCATGCATAGATGTTGCTCAAATGAACTAGTTTTCCCAAATATTTCCTTCAAGTGGCATTAGAGCCTAGGTCTAAAATCACTAAAGGACAAATATGGTGCCATGTCAAATGTTGTAGATGTAGTTCATATAAGCATGAATTTTGGAGCTAAAATATGGTGCCATGTTTATGGGGAAATTTGGTCAAATCCAAAGGGTGGATTTTTGGGTTCATGTTTGTCATGTTAAAAGTGTTTTAAAGTGACTTTTGGAACCCCTAAGAGCAACTCCAGCGTTGGAGCCCTCCCCCCAGGCAATGCACTATTCAATCCACCTAATGAACAGTAACTGCCCTTAATGAACAGTAAATAGCCCTGGCAATAGCATTTGCATCTCCACCGTTACACTTCAATAGCCCTGGCAATAGGCAATAAAATATTAGTATTTTTTTATTTATAAAATAATACAAAATAATTTTAATTGTAAAATCGGATAAGATTTTTAATCGTTCTCGTTGCGCCACGTGTCATTATCCGAAGTATTAATAAATAATACAAAATAATTTTATTTGTAATTTCGGATAAGATTTTTAATCGTTGTCATTACGCCACTTGTCATAAAATCCGAAAAGACAATTATTGGGGATGAATTTCCGATAAATTTTTTAATCGTACTCGTTATGCCACGTGTCATTATCCGAAAATACAATTATTGGTGATGGATTTCTGATAAGATTATTAACCAATTACGTCGCGCCACGTGTCATAATCTGTTCACAATCTTTGAGGATAGATTTCCATCAGATTTTTAACGAATGACGGCATGCCACGTGTCATAATCTGTTCACAATCTTTGAGGATAGATTTCCATCAGATTTTTAACGAATGACAGCATGCCACGTGGCATTATGTACAACCTAATCCTTTCTGAATCTTCTATATAATCCATCATCCATCCTCACAAATCTCACACCAATTTTCTCAAGATATCTATCATTATTCATAGTTTCTGCTTCCTTCTTCACAAAAATCTGTATCATTATTCATAGATTCTGCTTCTTTCTTACAATGTCTTCTTCTTCCTCAAGGATGAACTTTGCATAATCATTCTTGGAAGCACTCCCTTTTCTCTTTGAAGCCTTCTTACCTTGAGGCCTAATTGGATAACGGGTCGAACCCGACGCTTGTTCAGGGAGGGGCGTTTCGGGCACTTCTTCTGCATCATCTTCATGAACATGATCGGGTGTAGAGTGTAGAGGGGTGCTGTTCATGTGCACTTCTGGACCGACTGGCACAACTCTAAATTTAGGACAATCTTTGACAATATTCCAACATTCCCACCGGTTGAATGATTTATTTTTGCTTTTGGTTTTGGCAGCGTACCAAGCTTGTGCTTGAAGTTCCTACACAATAAAAATAAGTAACAAATAAATAATACAAATAAATAATTATAATGAAAATAAGTAACAAATAAATAATACAAACAACATAATTATAATGTAAGTAGGTAACAAATAAATAATACAAATAATAAATAATAAATAACAAATAAATAATACAAACAATAAATAATAAATTATGACGGTAACAAATAAATAAAACAAACAATAAATAATAAATTTTGTACGTAACAAATAAATAATACAAACAATAAATAATAAATTATGTAGGTAACAAATAAATAATACAAACAAATAATTATAATGTAAATTTGGGTATCAAATAAATAATATATTGTTATCTGATCCGAGTAATTTTCCCCACTTCGAATATTACTACTAGCTTGTGCCAAGGCGTCTCTCTACGTACTAAACGATGGGCTAAGTAATTTCCAACAACTGGACATCGATTCTTTGGTTCTTTTCCCACCAATTTTATGAAGAAAATTGATATGAATAAGACTCCACATCTCTCGCAACTGCATCTCATTACCCGTAAGCGAACTATGAGTAACTTCAACCCAGCTAGTACACAACGCAACATCTTCAATAAGTGACCAATTCGTACCTGCACTAGTGGTCATTTTGTTGAAAAAAAATGGACTCAAACTTTGAGACAAAGAAAGGAATGTGATTGAAAGTAGTTGAGAAAATATGAAATTGTTGTGTAAGGTAGATGATAATGAGAAGGTATTTATAGAAAAGTAAAAACAGTTTTTTTTACAATTTTTTTCAGATTTTTCAGATTTTTTTTGAATTTTTTTGAATTTTTTTTAAATTTTTATTCAATTAATTAATCTCTGCCGTTGGATATAAAAAATTTGAATTCCAACACTCCAGATTGTGCCACGTGTCACAACGGTAACTTTTCTTAATTTTAAAACTATTTTTTCTTTTATTTTTTTATTTATAAAGCATTTTAATATCCACCGTTGATCTCAGATCGAACGGTGGATATTAAATCTGACTTTTTTATTTTTTTTTCCGTTGAGATCGAACGGTCCAAATTAAGTAACCGTTGAGATCTAACGGACTGTGGGAAGCCACGTGGCTTCCCAACGGTAACTGACAAACTTTTTTTTTTTTTTTTTTTTTTTTTTTTTTCTGATTTTGTGTCGTCGACGCGCCCCCACGCGCGAGTGGGGTGCACGCGCCTAACACAAAAAAAATTTAATATTGCCTGACGCCAGGCTGTTGTCAGCACTGGCGTCACATGGCCCTCGGGCTCTCGTGCTGGCAATCCCCCACGGGCCCGGAGCTCGGGCCTCCACCTTCGGTCGGGCTAGCCCACGCTGGAGCTAATCCCCTGGCCCTCGGGCCCTTGTTCCGTCCACCTTCCCCCGAGCAAAAAGCCACACTGGGCTTGCTCTAACTACCCTAGTATGGTAATATGTTATTTCCCTTAAGTTTGAGAGTTTTGGGGTGTCTTTGGGTGAAAAATGTTTGTGGAGCTCTTATGGGTTTTCATGGATGTTCTTCATTGTTCTTGTTATGTTCTTGGCAAGAACAAAAGGATTGGGTATTTTGATTCAAAGTTTTTAGTTGTTTACATAAAGTCTTGTACTGTGATGGATGATATGTTTTTCAATCATCACTAGGTGTGGACACCCATGCCTATTTTCTTTCAACACTTTACTTTCCCATGTTTCATAGAACCATGTTTCATGGAAATCACTTTTTCAAACCAACCCATCACCTATCACCTTTTGTTTTAAAACTTGCAAAAGTGTCTCACCCCACTCCTCTGTACCAAAACCGGCCACCCTATTAAAGTAGGGTACTTTTGGGGCTTTTATGCAATAACATAAAGTTTTGGTACTTTTGTGTATTTGTACTTTGACCTGAAAGTTTTCGTTTTTACGTAAAGACTTAAAATCACTAAAGGAAAACTTGTTTTGCTCCTTTAATGAAGTTTTTGTATTTGTTGAAATTTTTGGGTTCTAGTTGTAAATACATGAAGTAGTGGACTTTTGTGTTTTTACAAAGTGACCTCAAAAGTTTATGTTTTGCAATATAGCCCAATAGTTGAGGTTATTGCATTTTGACCCAAATTAGTAGAGAACAAAATAGTTTTGTATCTTTAAATGAGAATTGGATTTTCATTTCATTTATCTCCATCTAAATCAATTCAATGGATACAAAAACCAAATGACAATGTTGCATTCACGTTTAATTAGTCAAAGCGTTAATTAATTAAAGAAAGGGTGATTGTGAACCTAAGCCTTTGACCCGAAAGTTTATATTTTTACGTAAATGCCTAAAATCACTAAAGGAAAAAATGTTTTGCTCCTTTAATGAAGTTTTTGTATTTGTTGAAATTTTTGTGTTCTAGTTGTAAATGCATGAAGTAGTGGACTTTTGTGTTTTTACAAAGTGAACTCAAAAGTTTGTGTTTTGCAATATAGCCCAATAGTTGAGGTTATTGCATTTTGGCCCAAATTAGTAGGGAACAAAATAGTTTTGTATCTTTAAATGAGAATTGGATTTTCATTTCATTTGTCTCCATCTAAATCAATTCAATGGATACAAAAACCAAATGACAATGTTGCATTCAAGTTTAATTAGTCAAAGCGTTAATTAATTAAAGAAAGGGTGATTATGAACCTAAGCCTACGATAATTGAGCTATGTGAAAGGCGATCTCTCAAATTTGTTTGAACCATGGGAATGTGTAGATTAGATTTTGGTTGTAATTTGATATGATCAAATGTTGTAAAAGTGCATAAGCTCTTCGTTACTTTAAAGTATTTTGTTTTGATCAAATGTTGTAATAGAGCATAAGCTCTTCTTTACTTTGAAGTACTCCTTTTCTTGTTTTATTTGATATGCATGAAATGGAGTAGCAGTTACACACCCCGACCCGTAATGCCCACTAGGACTCCGAATCGAGCTATGCTGGCCGACATCTGGAAGGTGACGAAGCCATAAAGTGTAGTGATATGGAAAATATGAATAAATTTAAACCTAAAAGTACCTAAAGACAAGAGTGCCCTGTGAGCGGGAATGAACCCATTTCACATGCGACGTCAGAGCACAAGTAAAGTATAGTAGTGTGGGCAAGGATCATACCCTCAGAGGTAGCCACATATACTGAGATTTGCCAAGAATCCTTGTCAATACGAACGTTTAGCAGCTAAAACCTGGAGAGGTGAAAAACAAGGGTGAGTAAGCCTGAAAATAAAGTTTTAATAAAAACCTTTTGAAAACATTATAACCCCTTGCTGTAAAACCCATATAATTCCTAGAGAATAATAATACATACGTATATAGAAATTAGGCTTGAGAGCAATGAAAACCAAAGTATGTGCCATGTCAAGTATCTCAATAATAAATATGTAAGCCAGGTGCTGTGAATCAATATAAAATGATATGTCAGCCGAAGTCACCTAATGTGACCTGAACGGCTGAACCTATAGCTCATTAACCAATTCTTGCACACGACTTAGAACCACCTAATGTGGTCTATACGACAGGCTGGGTGTAAATAGATACGCTCAAGTGCTACAATCACGTGAAGGCTGTGCGAATTATTGCAAGTCACCTATGAGTCGGAACCACCTAATGTGGTTTGTATGATAGGCTGGCACCTGCCTTGGTTCCAAGGTGAGTGTGTGGTGCTGGAGGTGAACGATCAAGTGAAGGCTAGGCCCTGGCCTCGGGCGGAGCACTAACACCGAGGTGCAAGATAATGAGCACTAAATGCATCTAAACACAACCATACGCACTGCATTCACTATCATCAATATGCACTTACCTGAAGGTTACCTAGGCGTCCGCAACGTCATGCAATAATATGCGTATCTATACTAATGCATATACTAAAATGTAATGCAATTGACATGGCATTTAAAAACGTGAATCCATTTAAAACCATTTATGGGAAAATGGAAAACACACACACACACATATATATATATACACGTATATATAGAAAACCAAAAGCCCACTCACCTGGAGTCCACGCTACAACTCCCTAGCACAAACATCAAGGCGTCACGAATGATTAGCGCCTAGAACAATTATCAAATCATGTCTTAGAATTTTTATCAATAGAACATGTAACTTAAATATCCTATTCGGGAAGATCTGTAGGTCATATTTTTGATCCGTAAGTTTCTAATATCCTCAAATATTATGTACTATAACGTATCAAAGTTTAGAGAAGATCCAACGGTGGGATCTTCGATTACTATAATAATCAAGTGGCGGACCATAATGGAACTAGGTTCAAATGATGGAAATTCGTCAATCAAACTTTACATACGAAATTGGAGAATCAAATTTAGCCTAGGAAGGTCAGGGGATGCCTCGGCCTACGCACCATCGTAGGTGGCGGTCGGCCGCCCCGACTAGCCAAAAAATTCAACTATTTCTAAAATTTATGAAACTTCACAGAAATGAAGATCTCAATGAGTAGAGCAACTTTCATACCTCAAACCAAGGCCAATTTGGCTGGGAAAGCCCCAATTTCACGAAAACCCATCGCCACCCTAGAAATGGGTGGTTCTTGATTCGACTCCAAACAAGCTCCGACGCCTCAACCAATGCATGGGCTTTGTTCCAGACCTCAGGAGGAGTCTAATGGTGGTAATAATTGGAAGAAAATATTTCAAATTTGGTGGATCTCGGCCACGGGTCTCATGGCACCCACGGGCTCCTTTCTTCCCAATTTCAAACTTAATCCCCTCAAATTTGATATAGAAATGGTAGAAGAAAGGTCTATATGATGATTGGGAGTGGTAAATCTGCCCAATCCATCAGAAAAATGATGAATTTCGCCAGAGAAACCTATGGGTCGCAACCGGGTTTGCTGGTTAAGGGGAATTCAGTTTGGTTCCCCTCCTCTTTTCTCCTTTGCTTCCCTTCTCTCTTCTCTGATTGGTTACTTTCTCATCTCTCAATTCCTCATTGGTCCATTTGTCCCCTCCTTTCTCTCCTTTATCTTCCATCTGCACTGACCATCTCTCTTTTCTTTTAATCTGGGTCACACACGTGGCTTTCCAGATTTTTGGGGAAAAATCTGGGTCACACACGTGGCTTTCCAGATTTTTCTCCAAAAATCTGGAGCTTTCTTGAACTTTATTAATTTACTAAAATACCCCCAACTTTAAACGTTAATATCTCCTTCATTATAACTCCAAATTGCGCTCTGTTTGCACCCACGTGTCTGTAACGATGAGTACTACGAGGATACACCAAGAAAATGAATCTTACATAACTCGACAAGGGGGTCAACAAAAAGTCAATGCATTTGCCTCAAAGGGCATTTTTGAAATTTCACATTTAAAATTTTAAAAAGATTGTAACTTTTGGGGATGGGTCATTACAAGTAAGGTCCAATGCACAATAAGAAAACATGCCTTAATGTGATTAAAAGTGTAACTAAAATCAATCACCATTCATAGACCGAGATCCAACATGAGGCTCGTGTTGGATCTAATCAAAGGTTCATAGCCATCCTAAGGCCTTAAGGCAATTATATAGTCCATCAATGAATGCAAAGCTTATGTTAATAACACCATATACTCTTGCTTTAAAAACCGTTTTACAAGCATAGTGGGAGTATCATATACTACTAAATCAATCACTTGGACCAATAGTTGTAATAGGACCAAATTGTTTTAATAAGATTAAAATGCATGCTTATATGTGATGAGACCTAAAACCCTGAACCAAATGTTTATTAAGTTGACAAGCGTGAAAGTGCTTTGAACACTTTTTCATGGCCTTCCACCATGGTAGGCTCCAATCGTTTGTGACTCATACACCGACTTCACCCTATAATGGGGGAGTACAAAGTATGTGCTTACACTCAGAAGGAGTTCTATATACATACATGATGAAGTGAGGTAGGCAACGAGTTTAGCCAACATGATATAATTCTGAGGCTATGCTTGAACCTTTGCACGAACTGGCCCGGTGGGAATGACTTAACTAAGTGCAATGACGCCAATATGATATAATTCTGAGGCATCATTCTCTAGAGGCCAAACTAGATGGGTACTTACATGAGATGTAAATGAGTAAGTGTACTCTCTCATTATTATTAATGCTAGCCAACATCATATAATTGTGAGGTGGACTTGGTAGTAGTGAGCCTCCCATACCCTACTACGAGTTTCCTCCAAAACTCTTGAATTCTGATGACGGATATGGAATTTGCCAAAAATTGTGGGTGGTGCTATTTGATTTAAAGGCCCGGATCAAATGGCTTAAAATCAATCAATTTATATTCGTTATGTATTTATTTACCGATATATTTGTAAATGCTATCCAAAACTTGACAAAGAAACGCCGAAGGATTTAGTACCACAATCCCATAGATTGTCTTGAATGGATTGTATATGTACCTAAGTCTCATTCTCATAATCTTCCTAATGATAATGTATCATTGGAAGAACATGTTAGATAAGTCTATCATAAAGAGGACAACACTTTTAGTGTCATAATTCTTCACTTACAAATCTTTGTATGAAGAAATAAGAGTTGCTTTGAACAACCCTTAGTTAACGCAAACACTAGTGCTTGTTTCTTTTGTTAAATGAACAAGGAACTTGATAAGTAAGCACAAGGGCATGGACACTTTATGTGCCATGATTCTTCACTTACAAATTGTTGTATGAAGAAATGAGAGTTGCCTTGAACAATTCTTGAAAGTTTATAATTATGTTTAGAACATAATGGTTGATTGACAAAAATAGTCCATCAACATGGACTTATGATGATTTTGAATCATTGAGTGTTGAAGTATTAAACCCCTTCAAGAGATGGAAACTAGGCAAGGACTTCACCTTTGTGTCCCTATCCAAATGGTTCACTAAGTTTATTGTAAACTATATAGTGAACATTAATCGCACACTCTCCAAATCATTTGATGTGTATAAACACAATTGAAATAAGTTTCAAAAGAGATAGTGGGAGTTTAGGGACCACGACTATTGTAGTCAACGGAGAAGTCAAATGAAGATGGCGAAATAACTCCAAGGGAACAAACTTTCTTTATGGAAGGATGGACATTGGAAGGGGTATTTGCAAGAAATGTCACACACCTTTCGAAAATGTTGTAAATTGTTCTTGAATAAGTTCAAAATAATTGGTTCTTCTACTTGAATGCTTGATTCCGTATTAGTAACTATGTTTTACAATAGTTGTAAAAGTGTGGCTAATAAGAAGTAGAAGATTAATGAGAGAAGAGAAAGTACTTCACATTCGGAACGTGAAAAAAATATAGATCTCTGCGAAAGCAGATAATACTTACTTCCTCATATGAACTACCAAAGAAATTGGAAAACCAAAGATTGTCTTTACATTCCAATTTGAACAAGGAACTTAATTCCGTCACTATAAGAGATGGATGAATGTTTTGTTTCACAAAACATTATTCTTTATTAATGAATGATTGGAATATTGTAATCTAATTGATTGTCTTTATAGTAGAGATGATGTGGTAGTGTTAACTGTTTAGAATATAACGATGCTTAAAACCCAAAAGGTTGCAAGATAGTGACTAATCCCATTGAGTTGTGACACCTCTAAAACATAAATTACAAGTTGGTCATAAATGGATGCTTTGGAGCGTTAGATCCGGATCTAATGCCTTGTTAAAACTGTATAGAGGCGAAATGTTCAAATCTTTATTCTTTTGGAAAGAATAAAGAATCACGAAGTTGTTGAGGTTAATTCACTTTGATGTTAGTGGCACTTGTCCACAACATAATACTACTCATGTTGTATGACATTCACCGAAGATTGCTCTCGGTTGGACTATCGTTTATTTTGAATAAACACAAGTCCGAATACTTTGCAAAAGGTTTCAAAGAATTCAAGAATGTAAGTTGATGAGTAAGACGTCTAAAGTATTTATTTCCTTAGATTTGATCCAAGGAAAAATAACATTTTAGAAGAGTTTCCTTGAAAGATATCAAGGAAAGTAGCATCATAAGATAATGGATTTCTCCATTGGGAGAAGAACGAACTTGAATAAGATTTAATTCGTTGGATGTTATCAATTACCCATATATAGGATATGTACTTCTAAAACAATATGATTGTCAATTAGAAGATCTTCCAAAATTTTCATGACTCCATAGGGTGTAGTTCGAAAGAAAGACAAGTCTTAAGTGTGTTAAGATTTGAGGTTGTGTGCTAATAAGCAATATTTGTTTGAGAACAATCTTGTGTGATATCCTTATATTAACCTTTGGATATCACTTCTACAAACCAACTAACAAATGTTGTTTGTTGGGTAGTTCATTGTAATCCTACACTAGGATTTGCCTACGATAGAGCAAATGAACGAGAGATAGAACTCAAAGAATGGGTTCTTTGAGAGACAAGATGATGATCAACAAATATAACATCCTAGTTCCTACACCACAAGCTCCAAGGTAGTCGAGAATGATTTATAAACCATCTCAGTTGAATGGTTTGAGTTTTATGACTATGTCATAGAGTTACACCTCTTAATTCGAAAGAAATAAGAATGAAAATCCTTATGACTACATTAAGCATATATATAACATATACTCAAGGAAATGGTATAGTACCTGTTTGTACCATACTTGACCAATCCCGAAACTACTAAGCACCAGTCAACAGTATACCATCAAGGACCCACAAGACTTTTCCTCCAACCAAGAGGCCAATCACAATGCGACACGTGTTGGTATTAGAGGCCAATCACAGCGCAACACGTGTCGATGTCAGAGGCCAATCACAACACGACACGTGTCAACGTCAGAACAAAGCTAGAAACTCTCTTCTATAAAAGGGGATCATTCTCCCACAATAATCCCTAATGTCATTTGCACTAAACTATTCACTAGAACTCACTAAAAGAGAGCTTGAACCTATGTATTTGTGTAAACCCTTCACAACTAATGAGAACTCTTCTACTTCGTGGATGTAGCCAATCTGGGTAAACCACGTACATCTTGTGTTGTTTGCTTCCCTGTCTCTATTCATTTACATACTTATCCATACTAATGACTAGAGCAATCTAGCTAAGGTCACAAACTTGACACTTTCTGTTGTACCAAAGTCCTCGCCGATTTTGTGCATCAACATTTGGCGCTGTCTGTGGGAATCGCACTTATTCCGACTCTCTCCAGCTTTGTCAAGCTGGTTTCCACCATTCTTACACTTTCTTTCGACCAGGCACCCCTCTCCAACATAGGGAGTGAAGGGAGCCACAACACCCTCCTCGCACTTAATGCGAAGAAACGAAAGAAGTTTGCTCTTCAGGCTAAAGTCGATGAGCTAGAGGCTCAGAACAACAAGATAGCAATAAAGAATGAGATCTTCCAGGAGCAGTATGAGAAGCTCTTTGGGATACTCTATGAAGCTAGGCATACTCAAACACACAAACTCATCGCCCCCGGGGAAGTCAACCACCACCTGGGTGCCCTCCAACACAAGGGATCACCTGCCTTCAATATGGATATCCCTAATGGGGAGCAAGTTACTCATCAAGGTGTTGATCAACATGAGATCTCTCTCGACCCAACTGCTTCGACCCGAAGCAGGAAAAGTGGAGGAAGGCACCTTCTTGCAAAAGGAGTAGAAGGATCAAAAGCCGTTTATCGTGACTGCTCGGACTTCCTGAGGCAACGTCGAGAGAACCCCATCCACATAAGCTCGAAGGTCAATGACCCAAGGGTTTCTGAAAGATTCGGTCTTCTTCCATGCCCCAAGCCAACTGCCAATCTAGGGAATGAGCGACATGTCCTAGAGGAATATGAAGGTACGGGGGACTCGGGGGCGTTTCGACAGGCTCGCCCTGGAAGTCAGTACGGTGAGTCCAAAGAAAAATCTCATGCCCTTGATCAAGCTTTCCTACTTCCAAGAGGAGATAGAGACTCCACTCAGGACCCCCTTGTCCTACAACTCCTTGGGGAAGTAAACAAGTTGAAGGCCGAACGTCAGGCCGAAATACCTGACTGGAACCAACCCAGGCCTGGTCCTCTTACAAGGAGGCAACAGTCGTCTCTCCTCCCCTGCAACTATGGTAGCAGCACACCTGATCGCCTTAGCTTCAGCTTTCTTTGTGGCAGTGATCGTAAGGACCTCCTCATGTGACTTAGGTCTAGGGGCCGGCCTCACCTGGTGTTTACGAGCTCCCTTGTGAAACAAAATGTCATCTACAGGAACTAACATGGGTGCTTTCCCTTTCTTGGTGCTAGTCCCCCCTTTCTTACTCACTTTCTCCACTGAACAAGAAAAATCAAAGTAAAGAATACAACTTTGTAAAAAAGAGAGGGCAAAATGAAGGATACAACTTACTAGCTGGTCTCTGGCACTTCGACACTAGGGGTTGGAAACCGTACTTTCGAAACAAAGGTCATAGCTTGCCCAAATGTCTATCCTCCTTAGGCATTCTTAACACCTTCTCTACATCAGCCAGCTCTTGTCCGGACAATTAGATGTTGCCTCGCGTCATTGCATGAAGGAAAATGTCAGACGCAAGAAGAAATCACAACAAACAGCAAACAATGCGAACAATGGATACATTACAACCTACAATATGGAAGTGAGTAAGAACACATTGCTTAGGTGTAACACCTTTAACATGCTCCCAATCATTATAAAGAAAGCACCAATGATTTTTCCAAGTGCAGTACACCTTTTTCTTACCAAAGACAATACGCTCTCTCTCACTCCGACATGCACACTCGGCATACTCAGAGCATGCTTTCATCGGGCGCATCTTATAGCAGTAGCGCCACTGATGAAAGGAAGGCTCACCTAACCCACAGTCCATCCATATAATATAAAACCCAATCAAGGTATCCTCAAAACCAGGATTAAGTTGCCTAGGCGCATATCCAATGAAAGATAACATCCGTTACAACCAAGGGTGCAAAGGCAACTTCACCCCTAAGGTCAATAATATTTGGGTAGAGAACATAACATGACCCTTGGGCGGTTTAGAGGGCAATTCTTCCTGATGTACCAAACGCATTCCTACACTGCGGGGGAT
This sequence comes from Pyrus communis, assembly GCF_041283825.1. NCBI lineage: Eukaryota > Viridiplantae > Streptophyta > Magnoliopsida > Rosales > Rosaceae > Pyrus > Pyrus communis. The sequence goes on from NC_142580.1 coordinate 30,195,273, forward strand.
ACTACATGACTGCCTTAGGGCCTCAAGCTGCCTTTCACTATCTAACAAGTTTTTCTCTAAAAGGTCTGCTGTGAACTCAAAGCGAAATATTGGTATGGCGTCAAAAACAACCCCTTCACCCACTGACATGAAGGAGGAAGAACCAATATTGGCTAAGGTTTGACAATTGCGAAAATCATCCAACGTTTCTTTGGTACAAGACTCCAACATTGCAAGCTCAAACCTAGAGCTAAAGCTAGGGGAGCCCTCATCACTAGAACTTCCAGACTCTGACATCAACAACAAACAGAAACAAACTCTATAACTACATGAAAGATCGAAACATAAGGAAGTTCCTAGGGCATGAAGAAAAGCTCAACCAGTTCATCATGTTCTTAACCAAATACATGAACACTCAAACAATTCAACAACAATGAAAGCATGCGATCTAGTGGAGAAGACTACCAACCCGAAGATGGTGCAAAGCAATGTCAGAATACCTCTCAACTAGAGAACATTTTGTCTTCCAAAATTACTAGAAAATGAGCAAATGAAGGCAAGGTAAAGACTGGAGACTTATCCTTCTTATATAAGTTCAACAGGACCAAAAAAATTGAAAATTCAAATTCAAACCATGAGAAAGGCCCACATGGAAAGTCTTCAAACTTCCACAAGCTAGGGAGTTTCAAACATCAAATTTTCTGTTCCCCCCATTCCAAAAAAAAAAAAAAAAAAGGAGGGGGAACACAACTTCATCAATGGAAGACAACAACAATTCTCAGAAGCTTCACACACTCTTGATCAAGATAGTTTGAAGCAAAATTAATTTATGGTGCCAACAAATGTCAAAAGCCTCACACACTATTGATCAAGATAGTGTGAAGCAAAACCAATTTATGGTGACTAACACAAAAGCTTCACCTACAAAGCTTCAACAACAAAGCTTCAACATCAAACAAAGCTTCATCAATGGAGAGCAACTACGATTCTCAAAAGCTTCACACACTCTTGATCAAGATAGTGTGAAGCAAAATCAATTTATGGTGCCCAATAAAGCTTCAATACAAAAGCTTCAACACAAAAGCTTCACCTACAAAGCTTCAACACAAAAGCTTCACCTACAAAGTTTCAACACAAGAGCTTCACCTACAAAGCTTCAATACAAAAGCTTCAACACAAAAGCTTCACCTACAAAGCTTCAACACAAAAGCCTCACCTACAAAGCTTCAACACAAAAGCTTCACCTACAAAGCTTCAACACAAAAGCTTCAACACCAAAGCTTCACTACAAAAGCTTCAACACAAAAGCTTCACCTACAAAGCTTCAACAAAAGCTTCACCTACAAAGCTTCAACACAAAAGCTTCAACACCAAAGCTTCACTACAAAAGCTTCAACACAAAAGCTTCACCTACAAAGCTTCAACACAAAAACTTCACCTACAAAGCTTCAACATCAAAGCTTCACCCATTAAAAAAAAAAAAAAAAAAAGAAGAAGAAGAAGAAAGAAATGAGCCTAGGCCTCCCCTTCTTTGGGCCTAACAACTTTCATACCAAATATATATGAAGGTGGAGTTTTGGGCAACCACTTATAAAGGAAAATGGTGAAGCTTTGTTTGGAAAATTGCCTGCTAGCAACACGCCTCCTTCGTCAACTCCCTCGACCGAAGACCACTACACTTTGGTACTCGGAAATTTCGCGACTACTTAGTGCCTTGGATTTTTCAAATCCCCAACCGAGAAATTTTCCTCACTCAAGAAATTAAGGGAGCACTACTTCAACCTCCAGGGTCCACCCACGAAGTTTCAACATGCAAACTTCAACAAAATAAAAAATTCAAAGAACTTAGTGAAGGATACCTTAGTGTATTTAACACAACACGTTGAATGAAGTAAAGCTTATTTATTGATATCTTCGATAAATTACAAATACGTGCATACACATGAATCAAAACAAACAAACAGGAAGGCGCCTTCACAAAGGTTGCTCAGGAGAAGTCTCAACACTCGGCAAAGCCCCAGAAATAGGAGGCACCGGAGGGTGATTATTTGGAGCCTCAGTACTGGACAGAACCCTAGAAAGAGGAGGCACCAGAGGTTGATCATTTGGAGCTTCAATATGTGGTACAGCCCCAGAGGACGAAGGCAGTAAATGCCTTTCGAACAAACTCACAAACCTCTGATGATCATTTAAAATCTGACCCTCGGATTCATGTAACTGGTCAAGCTTTCTCTTCATGGTTGTAGCATAACTATGTGCGAGCATGTGCAACTGTTTATCCTCATGCTTAAGCCCTCTGATCTCCCCGTTTGAGACTTATCACTTCAGCCGCCAACGATTCAACTTGGCGGGTTCGAGCAAATAGACATTGGGCCATATTAGACACAGAACCTATACACTTAACACTGAAAGCCAGAGAATCCTTAACAGCCAACTCATCAGACCATTTGGAAAGTAGTCTGTTGTCTTTGGAAGTGAGAAGATTCTTGGCCACCATCGAAGCAGAGAGTCTCCAATAGTAAGGGGACCAGTAGGAGATAAGAAGGATGGGCGCCATATGTTATCTTGAGGAGACATGGCTACCTCTTCTACAGCATTCAAGTCCAAACGACGGTCGGACGAGCCAAACATTCTCAGAAAAGATGAAGAAAAAATGAGGTACAATAAGTCTCAGAAGTACGAAAATAAGGGAAAAATTCCTACAAGCAATAACTTTCTGAATGTACTCCCTGAACTTAATTGGTGCTCCTATAAAATAAAGAGTCAGATCTTCAATAGGGCTGCTTGTTCAAAAATCGAAGAGGCACCACTCTCCGAATTTCGAGAAGCGGATTTCCTGAGTGAAAATTTATTAGCAATCTTCACATGCGACATCAGTTCATCGGATACCAAGGACAACTTTGCCAAAGAACTCTGACAAAGTTAAGACAAGTAAATTTTGAAGGCCCAGTTACCCTACTATTAGCCACAAGGATAAAGGAACAGCACCACTGTTTGATTATTGGAAAATCCTTATATGTGTCAACCTCTGTGCTCCATAGCAAAGCAGACTTGCAAAAATGCCCAGCCTTTCTTCACATCTGAGAAAACACTCCCAACAAGATTGCTTGCCCAGAAATCGAAGAGGCACCGCTCTCCGAATCTCGAGAACCATATCCCCAACAAGATTGCCTGCTCAGATATCGAAGAGGCACCGCTCCCCAAACTTCAAGAGTCGGATTTCATTGGATAAAATTTGTCCACAATCCTCACACGCAACATCAGCTTTCTAGATACCACATACCACTTTTTCAAAGTGCTCTGACAAAGTTAAAACACGTGAACCTTGCAGCGACCGCTACATTGCTCTGACCAAGAAGGGTAAAGGAACAACATTATTACTCACTGTTGGGACAATTCCTATATATTTCGACCTCCATCCTCCACAGCCAGGCAGACCTGCCAAATAAAAAAAATGCTAAACCCTTCCTCACATCCGAAATGGCACTCCCAATCTAGCCTATCGAAATACTCCGTTTTCTTCTCCCTCGATAATACCCCTGCCAACCAGCCACATCATAGCAAGAATATCTCATATCATCAGGGTTGAAAGCAAGAGTATCCCATATCATGCTTTTTCCCTATCTTTTCCTTTTCCCTTGGTCTTACCTGCAGGACAAGGAGAAAGAATGCAATCAGTCAGAACCTGAAATCAAACTTTCGATCTAGAACTGATTGCCTGGAACCTTTGCCTGGTTGCTTGCCTAGCATTGGTCTCGAGTACTCATCCTAACCTATTGTCAAGGTCACGAATTCCTTCGGTAAATACCTCATAACAGTTAGTACGATATTGGCTCTTTACACTGAAACTGCCAAGCATGGATGAGTCGATGAAAAGTAGTGCTCTGAAGGACCATTTAAATGCAAAGGTTGTGCACCATTTCTACTATACAAAAGATTGAAGCAGAAGGTTCAACGATGAGCTAGAACAGATCACTACAGCACGACGCCCTTCTTATGGAACCGCACAATCCAGACGGAGGAGTCTAAGTCAAATCCAAGCTCGGCATCATTGCTCTAATTGAAGAGATTGAAAAACCTCAACAGCCTTTTGCTAGCACCATCGTCGAAGAACAAAGGCTGGCCATACCACATCCACTACTTTGTCAAACAGCAAAAGTATCCCATATCATCAAGATCAAACATACTCCAGATTTGACAGACTTGTTTTGTCACTCAAATTCTAGAGTCGGCTCGCTCCTTTGGAGGAAACCAGAAAACTCTCCAGCCTAGTTCAAGAATACACCTGTGGAAAGTCAAGTACAACAAAGCATGTGCCGATTCATCCGTCTTCTCCAAAAATAAGAGTACCTCATATCATCTTTCTTCCCTGTTTCTTCGCTTTATCCTTGTTGCTGAATGAGAGACAAGGAGAATGAGCACAATCAGCCGGAACCCAAGATAAACCTACCGATCTGAGACTGATTGCTTGGAACTCTGATTGCTTACCTTGTCTGTCACCTCCTTTGGCAGATCTCCTCGCTTAGAGACTTGGGGGACTCCTACTATATGGTTTGTATCGTACTTGACCAAACCCGAAACTACAAGTAAGCTTCAAATGAAAATGATACATTACCTTGTGCGTCAACGCCAACTAAAGATACCACTCCTGGATGAAAGAAAAGTACTTCCAAGAGAAGATGCCACATCTACTTATAGAACAGAGAAGGCAAGTGAAGGCGACACCACACTTTGGTACTTGGAAGTTTCGTAATTACTCAATGGCTTGGATCTTGCAAGTCCCCAACTGAGGAGCTTCCCTCACTCGAGAACTTAGAGGAGCACTATTTGTACCATACTTGACCAATCCCGAAACTACTAAGCACCGGTCGACAGTATACCATCAAGGACCCACAAGACTATTCCTCCAACCAGGAGGCCAATCACAATGTGACACGTGTCGGTATCATAGGCCAATCACAGTGCAACACGTGTCGATATCAGAGGCCAATCACAACACGACACGTGTCAACGTCATAACAAAGCTAGAAACTCTCTTCTATAAAAGGGGATCATTCTCCCACAATAATCCCTAATGTCATTTGTACTAAACCATTCACTAGAACTCACTAAAAGAGAGCTTGAACCTATGTATTTATGTAAACCCTTCACAACTAATGAGAACTCCTCTACTCCATGGATATAGCCAATCTGGGTGAACCACGTACATCTTGTGTTGTTTACTTCCCTGTCTCTATTCATTTACATACTTATCTATACTAATGACCAGAGCAATCTAGCGAAGGTCACAAACTTGACACTTTCTGTTGTACCAAAGTCCTCATCGATTTTGTGCAGCAACAATACCATTTGACCCGAAATAATGAAACCTACATAGCAAAATGGTAGCTTAAGGTGACTACAATCAATGAGATTGGTTGAGTTGAAAGAAACCATCTTTGATGCAGTCTTGGTTTCAATTAATTCGAAGATTGCTAGCTACAACTAAACGGTGATTCAATGTTTGGACATAATATGGGTTTCTGAAACCATTATCAAGATAGTCTTGATAATAAATGTCTAAAACTAGGAATCACAAGGCATGTAAGTTGTAGAGATCCATCCATAATGAATCTGAGCAAGCTAGTGGGAGCCATAAGTGTTTTATGAGAGAAAGATCAAATCGTTTGATTTCTCATAAGGATGTAAATGAATCTTTTGTTTACTAGGTTTACAAAAGATTAGTGGGAGTTAATCATATTCCTAAATTTGAACATATATATGATATATTAATTTTGGAAATGAAAGGAATTCTTCTTTGTTAAATTTATGAATTTAAACATTCTATAACGATAGAATGTATATGGGAGACATAGTCTATATACATAGGATCGAAATCTATAATGATAGATTTCAAGATATAATTGGATTATCTCAATCCCTATTGATAGATGATAGATGTAGGAAGTTTCTCGAATGATAAACTTCAAATGAAAGGACAGTTCTTGTCAAACTGGAAGTTGCTCTTCTAAAAGGGAATGTACCCTTTTGACTCCCAAAGAAGCATAAAGCGTAAATAGAATCGTTTATGCATAAGCAGAAATGTGATTTACATATTTCATATTGTATGAAAAAAAATTGATATGAGTTGTGCCAAGATCGGTACAAGACGATATCAGTGCAAGCCTAGGATCAGAACCATGGCAACTGTCAAGTGAGTCCTTAAGTATTTAAGAAATTCTAAAGGATAGATTCCTCAAGAATGAGGAAGAATTAGAGTAACGCAATGGAAGCGTAAATTTATTAGATTATGAATATAATCTAATATTGTATCCATCATTGGATGTCTCTTCATTTTGAATGAAGAGATAATTGGATAACTCTTTATTATGACTAAAGAGATATTTGGATGGAAACATTATAAGTATTGACTTTAGTGTGTTCCGTCATGCAAAATATATCGCCATATAGAAGCTTGCAACTACGTTGTTTGGATGGGAAAGTTCATTTATGAACTCTCCATTCGGTTCCAACCAGAAAGTGTCTCTAGTGTGCTAACACGACGACGCTAATGGGGTGATAGCTCAAGCCGGGGAATCAAGGTCTCATCAAGATCCGAACTCAAATGAGAGACTGAACCACATGATTGAGAATCATGCATAATGATGACGTCGTTATTCTCAAGGTTGCTTCCATGGATAACATATAGATATCCATTGTCTAGGCCTATTACTCAGCCATTTTTGAAATGAATTCAGAAGAGGTATCATCACAGATGACCAAGCTGATTGGCTCTAGTGCAATTTGGAGATTGTTGGAAATGTGCTCTAAAATCAATCATATGATGATACTTTATGAACATTTCACATGTTAAACTAATCTAGTTTAATATAAAGGGCAAAGATTATTGTTTTAAGCCGTCTCATATAAATGTTATATGCTTAAACGATAAGTCAAGGGAATATGTAATTGGGAGAATGTGATCTAAAGAAGTTAGATACAAAAGACCATTCTCTTTCTTATACATATCCTAAACGTTCCTGATCATAGGATTCCCAATTGAACATTGACAGTCCGTTAAGATCAATACGTGCTATGTCTTCTCTTAGGGAGAGTGACTGGTCTCGAGTCATTGGTGTGGCTGACACCAAGACAAGCATGTAGGTGCTCAATAGAGAATAAGTCCATTGAACACGATCAACAAGAAGTTCTCATACTCATGTCACATGAGAACTCATGGTTGGGATAATGCAAAGTAGTCCTTTGACCTGAGGCATCATAGTTGTCTTGTGGTTAGGTCCTTGATCTTTGACTATGTCAAAGTCACTCTATCAGAAGGTGTCCACAACATAGTTGGGGTTAAGCCACTTAGCCACAGAGGCAAGTGAATGCGCAACAAAGGGATCTCTAGCCTTCAAACCTTTTAAGGGAGAATACTCTATGATATGATTAAGAATCTCTGGCCAGAGTATGAATGAGATTTAGAAAGTCGTTCCAAATTACATTCAAGTAAGAGAATCACATTGGATAGTAGACATGAATAAACTATCAAACCAAACAATGTGGTCAAGAGTATTGTATTAGAGAAAGACTGTATTGCATTGTAATCCTAAACTAAACCTAAACTAAATAGGTTCTCCACCTATTCTGATTAGCTTGGGTAGTCATGACATACTGCTAGGTGTCACTCATGGTTTGTGAAAGCCCTAAAGGTGAGTAATCACTAAAGGGAGAATTGAAAGTAAGTTTCAATTCACAATCGATTTGAAGAGTTCTAATCACCCACTACCTCGCTAAAAGGAACCTAATGGATCGTACACCGAGTAAGGTAGTGATTGAAGAAACAATAGAGATGAGTTAGGATAATTAATTGGTTTAATTATTTTTGGTTAGGATTAATTAATATGTTAATTAATCAAACGAATATGTTCATTATAGACCTCGGGTTAGTTTTGGGCCGCAAGGCCTAATGGGATTTGAATGTCAAGCATGATTCCGCCTTTCAATTGTTAATTGCATGCATAGATGTTGCTCAAATGAACTAGTTTTCACAAATATTTCCTTCAGCGTGCACTATGAGGGATGCATTGGCATAAAATTTTAACTGGTCTATACCACTCGATGGAGCCCGAGACAAAACTTTATGGCTAGACGCTCTCCGCTCCCTGTCGCTACCGTCTCGCTAAGCCATTAGTAACCCAGCACCAAAGCCATTGAAGACCCAATCGTTGTAAACAAAGCAGTCCAAAAATGGCAGTAGCTAGATGTCTTTTGTCTATCTAAATTTGAAGACAACAATAATACCCAAGAACTCAATTCACTGCCGTCGCCATCAAAACCTGAAGAAGCACCAAAATCCTAGTTTAACAGATTGATTATGGTTATTCACAAAAGCCCTTGGTGTTCTTCATTGTGGAAGAGGATCCTTTCTCCGGATCCTTTCTCCGGATCCACTTTGTGGGGATCCTAAGAATCTCCACATCCTAGTCGTTCATCGTATATCGTGCGGTTATTTTTCGTCAGATACTATTTGTGTTTAATTTTAAATAAAAAAATCAAATGATTTCTGACTGCACGATATACGATGAACGGCTAAGATGTGGGGATCTCTAGAATCCTCACAAAGTGGATACGAATAGGATCCAATTCCCTTCATTGCGACAGAAACCCGAAGAAAGCCGGGCCAAAGAAGAATGGGCGCTGGTTGTCGCTGACCAAGTTTCATTCAAATTTTTGTTTAAATTAGGAGTTGGAAGAAAAAAGATCTCCATCAAGCAAAAAATTGTCGTGACTTTAGTCGAAGACTGGTTTTGCCCCTGCGAGGACAAATCCATGCAGGAAACAGTAGCTTGAATTAATTCTAGGCAAAAGAGAATGCTTGTTTTCAAAAATGAGCAACCTAGTGTCAAATGTTGGGCCAAAGTTAAATTCAAAGTTGGAGACAAAGGACAAAGCAGAAAATGAGTTTAAAACTCAAAGGGTTGTTGGAGAACAATCCTTGAAACTCTTTTCAAACAAAAACTCAATTAATACTAAACATTCCAAATAAAATTTAAAGTTCAAATAGACTACCATGTAGATAAATATATAACCAATTATTATGACATATTTACAACTTATGCCATAAAACCCTAATTATGTTAATCACTCATCCTAATTATGATTAGCAATTAACCCCATATGTAACGTGTGTGTGTGTATATATATTAATTTGCCCATATTCATAAACAATTATAGGCACATTTTTCGTATGAAAAAAATGATCATTTGTATAATCAATTATTTTGCATCAAATAATATTGTTTGATAAAAAAATAAAAAAAAAGAAACAATTAATATTCTTTTATTTTGTAGGTAAATTATTTTGCATAGATTATTACATACATTAGCCATTTTGATTTGTTATTATATATGCGTGTCAAAAATAATTTATCTATATTTATATGTAAAGTAAATTAAGTTTTTTATAAGAATTAAAAAAATAGGTAAATTATAAGTACATTATTTACTTATAAGAATTATGTGACGACCAGTCCCAACTGTCATTATAATTTTCTCCCCGAGTATGTGAGATGACGATTATGCCCTCGGTGGCTTAGTGACGTGGATGTACATATGCAGTTTTAAATAATCTTCCTTGCTATCATAATTAAATCATACTCGACGTCACGAGCACGTCGATGCAAGTTAGGGTCAAATCAGATTCCTAATGAAAATTTGACTACTATTAAAGAACAAGTTAGGGTAGAAATACATTGTTGGGTTAACTATATTTTATTCACCAATCAATTAGTTCCCGTCATGTCTAGCCCAATCAGATTTTAGGTTGAATTGTTATTTTCCTTGGGCTAATTGGACCCTAAAACTCTCTCTCTTTTTTCTTTTTTTTCTCACGACAACCCAATCGGGGCCTTACTTATTTTCTTTCTGGCCAATCTGTGACCACACACACACGTATCCCTCACCCTCTCCTTCTTTCTTGATTCTTCTTTCCGTCTGTACAACCATGAGACCACCACACTCAAACCATATTAAACATCACGGATCGAGTCCTTGGGCACTACCACCTGATAAGCTTATGTTTATATATATTTTACATCAAATTCACTTGTCTTTTCTTAGTTAGTTCCTTATATTTTTGAGCTATTTACTTTATTTTTGTGTTTTGTAGGATTTGTCAAGCAAAGAAAAGAAAAATAGCACAAGTGGGATTTTAAGTAACAAATTCGTCAAAACTGCCTATGCAGATCAGTTAACTTTGGAAGCAAGTTCCGAACAGCTCAGAATGAATTAGAGAATGAGCCTTATATGCTTGGAAAGCTACGGATGTCTATTTTCTAGAGCATTTTGTAAATTGTTAATATTTTTCTAGAAGAAGTTATGGTCGTTTTAACACTGAAAGGTTCAGAAGAGGCTAAGCAGTTTGTAACTACAATGAAAGCAATAAACCCAATAAATCTAGCAACCAAAACTGATGTAGCCAAGAACATGTCACATCCTGGCTCGGGCCCCCGCCACATCCCGGACTCGACTCCATCGTAGCACGATATTGTCCATTTCGGGCCCCACCACACCCTCACGGTTTGTTTTCTAGGAACTCGCACGAGAACTTCCCAGTAGGTCACCCATCCTGGGATTTCTCTCGCGCAAACTCGCTTAACTTCGGAGTTCCTACGGTGACATACCCCGACTGAAATCAAGGCGTGCTGGCCGTCATGTGAGGGTGACATAACCATGTGCACAGTGTGGAAGCAACATATAATAATAAAAGTATGAATAAATAAAAACCAAACTACTAAACCATGTCGTTAATGTACAAGTGCAAGTGTAAGTGTGAAAAACAAGATTCACAGCACAGAAAGCCTATTGCAGTCCAGAGGAACAAACACTAACTAAACACACCCAAAGGTGATCCTACACTAGTGATAATCTGTCAGATATGCCATGGATTCCTCATAAGCCACCAAAAGAGCAATCCAAACTAGAACCTGGAGGGGTGCAAAACAAAAAGTGTGAGTGGGCGAAAACAAAGCTTTTCAAAATCATTTCACTATAAAAAATTCTAACCCTTCGCCGTAAAACCTGTATAGTTTCCCAGAAAATAGAATATACACATATATCGAAAACATGCTCAGAAATATGCCATATTGAATGCCTCCACATAATGTAAGTAACCCAGGTAATGTCAATCAATGCAAGTAACATGTCATACGGAATCACCTAACGTGACCTGTACGGCTGAATCTAGAGCACCAATCCCCAACTCACTAACTATACCTACACACGAGTCGGAACCACCTAAAGTGGTTTGTACGACAGGACTGGGTGTAAATAAATACGCTCAAGTGCTACGATCACGTGAAGACTGGGCGAATAATCGCGAGTCACCTATGAGTTGGAACCACCTATAATGGTCTGTATGACAAGATTGTGCGACCGCAGGTTACCGAGCACTTACCTGTGCGTCCGCAGCACCAAACATATATATATGCAACCACTAATGCATAACTAAATAGGCAAACGCTATGCATGGCATTTAAAACATATAAACATTCCATATCATTTTCTAGGAAAAACCACAAGTATATAGGTATATACTGAAAACCAAAAGCCCACTCACTGGTATGTGGAAGGGTGGTAACCCCCTTGTCTCGAGTGACTGCACTCGTCCTTAGGATAGGTCTCACTTATATGTGAAACAACTATAAAAACATCAATTTAAAGCACATAACCAAAACTAGGTAATAACTTCTCATACAATAATCAAATGGGATGGGTGAATACACCAACATGATCTACTCAACCTCACGAACATCCCCATATTTTAAAAATAATTTTCCAATGCTCCACGCGCCGCCACGCGCTGGCGAGTGCACAGACCTACGCGCCCCCCACGCGCGACCACGTGCCAGGCACACTGACGGCGTCAGTTAACGCCGTCAGGAATATTCCGTTAAGCCTTAATGGAATCCGTTGAATCTGACTAACTGCATCAGAATATTCCGTCATCTTCTTCGGCGAGTCGCCGTTCATCGGAAAACCTGGAAAAACTTAAAACCTTCGTTTCTCACTTAATTCTTCACCAATTTCAATGAAATTTGCACCAATGGAAAGCTAGAGATGAGTAGAACAACGTTACACCTATTTGAAACCTTAAAGATCACAGGATCTCACCTGGAAAATTCAAGAAAAATCGGCCGAACTTGTAACTCATGATCCCGACGTCCAAAACCTTCCAACGAACCACCCCGAGCTTCCTAAGGACCTCACTAAGCTTCCTACAAGCTTCAAATTCCCTAAAAACAACATTTCATGTGTGCATGAACAGTGACCAAATCGGCAACGTGAAATCGAAGGATTCCTTACCTGAAATTGGTGTGGTTGAACTCGTATGGTCCTCACGAACACAAAGGGTACAAATTTCCACCTCGATCAGTGAGGTTTGCAAGGGATTTGGGTCTCGTCCGTACAAGGAAGAAAAAGAGAAAGAGTGAAAGAGAAAATGTTTGAGACAGAGAAGGTATGCGGGGAAAGGAGATGAGGATGAGAGTATGTGTGTGGTCCATATGCAACCAGCCAAACAACACAACAACCACCCAAAATGATAAATACCCACTTAAGGGAAAAATCATCATTTCACACCTACGGTACAATTAATTCGGGACGGGCTGTCACAACTTACCCCCTTAAGAAAATTTCGTCCCGAAATTCATAACAACACTCACACTAACCACTAGTAATCAAAGAACAACCAAGGATATAAATCTCTCATCCGATCTTTCGTTTCCCAAGTAGCCTCCTCCGCGGAGTGATTCCTCCACAAAACTTTCACTAAACTTACAGTCTTGTTCCTCATAACCTTTTCCTTCCAATCCAGAATCGTTACTGGTTCTTCATCATATGTCAAATACGGATTAATTTCCAATGGTTGAGGAGGTATCACATGCGACGGATCCTCAACATAATGACAAAGCATGGACACATGAAAAACATTATGCACTTTAGCCAGCTCATAAGGCAACTCAAGCTTGTAAGCCACTTCACCAACTCGCTCGGTGATCATATATGGTCCGATATACCTGGGACTTAACTTACCTTTCTTTCCAAACAGTACTACACCTCTCCACGGTGAAAGTTTCAGAAACACCCAATCACCAACTTCATACACTCTGTTAGTAGCATGCCGGTCCGCTAAGTTCTTCTGTCGATCCTGGGCCGCCCTCAAGTTAGACTTAATTACTTGAACATTCTGAGTAGTCTCATCTACAATCTTGGGGCCCACCAAAACTTTTTCTCCGACCTTTGACCAACACAAGGGTGTACGACAAGATTTACCATACAGTGCCTCAAATGGTGACATGCCGATACTCGAATGAAAGCTGTTGTTGTAGGCAAATTCCATTAAATCCAACTGATTGTGTCAAGCGTCACCAAACTGTAACACCGAAGATCTCAACATATCCTCCAACGTCTGAATGGTCCTCTCTCATTGTCCATCTGTCTGAGGATGATATGTCGTACTGTAGGATCTCGTACCCAAAGCTTCCTGAAAAGCCACCCAAAATTTAGAAGTAAATCTTGGGTCACGTTCTGAGACAAAACTCACTGGAACAGTATGGTACTTCACAATCTTCGATATGAATAATTCATCTAATCGACCCAAACAATACTTTTCCCTCACTAGAATAAAATGCGCTGACTTAGTAAGCCGATCAACTATCACCCAAATGCCGTCAAAACCATTATGTGTAGGCGGGAGCTTGTACACAAAATCCATAGTAATATTTTCCCATTTCCACTCTGGAACGGGAAGCGGCTGCAACAACCCAAACGGCTTATTCCTTTTAGGTTTAACTTGTTGGCAAATGGCACACCTACTCATATACTTAGCTATCTCTCTTTTCATACCCGGCCAAAAATAAAATGGTCGAATGGTATGATACATTTTAGTAGCTCCTGGATGCATCGCATAAGCTGAGATATGCGCTTCATCAAGAATTGCTTTCTTTAATTCCAAATTATTCGGCACAAACATTCTACTCTCCTGCATAAGCATGCCATCCGATTCTCGAACTCTGAAGTCTTTCTTTTTCCCCTGATTCCTTGCTTGAATTATTTCTGGGTCTCTTTATCAACCATCTGGGCTTCAAGTACACGATCAATTAATATCAGCCTAACTTGAAAATTAGCAAGTAAGGCTACCTCCTGATCTTCTACCTCTAACCTCACTCCACTTGATCTCAAGTCTGCCAGAGGAGGAGCACGACTAGCATACAACGCATTAATACGGCCCTGAGATTTTCTGCTAAGTGCATCAGCTACCACATTCACACGACCAGGGTGAAAATCAATCGTGCAATCATAATCACTAAGCAATTCCAACCATCTCCGCTGACGAAGATTAAGATCCCTCTGCGTGAAAAGATATTGAAGACTCTTATGATCCGTAAAGATCTTGCATTTTTCTCCATAAAGATAATGTTTCCACATCTTCAAAGCAAAGATAATGGCCGCTAACTCCAAATCATGCGTAGGGTAATTCAACTCATGAGGCTTTAGTTGTCGTGAAGCATAAGCAATCACCCTACCATGTTGCATTAGCACGCATCCCAAACCATTTAAGGAAGCATCACTGTAGACTTCGAAATTACCACTATCATCCGGGAATGCCAAAACAGGTGCATGAGTGAGACAATACTTCAATTGCTGAAAACTCTTCTCACAATTATCATCCCACTCAAATTTAACATCCTTCCTCGTTAACCTCGTTAGTGGTAAAGCAATCACGGAAAAATCCTTAACAAACCGCCGGTAATATCCTGCTAAGCCAAGAAAACTCCTGACCTCAGTGACGGTTCGTGGTTGCTCCCACTTCTCCACTGCTGCTACCTTCTGAGGATCCACCAAAATACCTTAAGCAGATATGACGTGTCCCAAAAATGCCACTTGATCTAACCAAAATTGGCACTTGCTAAACCTAGCATATAGTTGGTGTTCCCTCAACCTTTTCAACACCAAAGTAAGATGTCGAACATGCTCAGATTTAGACTTAGAGTATACCAGGATATCATCAATAAAGAAAATGACAAACCTATCCAAATATGGCTGGAATACTCGGTTCATCAAATCCATAAAAGTTGCTGGTGCATTCGTCAATCCAAATGGCATTACCAGAAACTCGTAATGACCATAACAAGTTCGGAAAGCTGGCTTAGGAACATCCTCACTGCTGATCTTCAACTGATAATAACCAGACCTCAAATCAATCTTGGAACATACACAAACACCTTGAAGCAAATCAAACAAATCATCTATACGCGGCAATGGATAACGGTTTTTAATTGTTACCGGATTCAATTGCCAGTAATCAATGCATTGCCTCAAAGTCTCGTCTTTCTTCGTCACAAATAACATTGGTGCTCCTCAGGGTGATGTACTAGGCTGAATAAAACCTTTATCCACTAATTCCTGGAACTAGATTTTCAATTCCCTTAACTCAGCAGGAGCCATTCGATAAGGAGTCAAAGATATAGGATTAGCACCTGGAAGTAAATCAATAGTGAACTCCACATCTCGGTCTGGCGGCAATCCAGGTAAATCGTCAGGGAAAACATCAAGAAAAAGCCTGACTACCCTTACGTCCTTCACGCTACTAGGAGCAACATTGTTCAACACTACATGACCTAAGTATCCCTGGCACCCTTTTGATAACAACCTTTTTGCTCGCACAACAGAAATAACGCCATGTCTCACCCCACCCTGCTCATCCACAAAAGTAACCATAGGTAATCCAGGACGATGGAAGGTAACTGTTTTCTCGTAGCAATCAATATTGGCACAGTTATGGTGTAACCAATCTGTGCCCAAAATCACATCAAAATCAACAATATCTAACGGGATAAGGTTAGCTGGCATAACGACATCCTCCATCATCACTGGACATCCTGGATACACACAATCAACATAACATCTCTCCCCTCTAGGCATAGCAAACTCTAAATCATACTCTAGAGATGTAGGGTGAGGTTGCGTCACTTAAGCAAATGTATGAGAAATAACAAAATGTGTAGCACCACAGTCAATCAATACTCTAGCAAAATAACCAAGGATATTTAACGTACCCATGATCAAGTCTGGATTATTCTGAGCATCTTGTAGAGAAATATTATGGATGCGCCCCTGGGTCTGCTGTCATCCACCACGACGTCTACTAGTCTGACCACCTCAACCCTGCACATTACGCCCCTGACTAGGCTGACCAGACTGCCTTGAAGACCCCGCACTACTAGTAGCAATCTCTCCCTGCTAAGGCTGTCCTCCTTGGTACCACTGAGATCCACCCACTGGAATGGGAGGATACGACATATAACTTCCGGAGTACTGAGGATACCCACTCTAAGAATAAGGATCTTGAGGATACAGATACTATCCTGGAGCATAAGGAACGGCATCACGTTGATAATAGTAGGCACTACCACGACCCATTTGACCATAACTACCAGGGCCTAGAACCTGCTAGATCGGCGCATGTGGTGGCAAGAAATACTGTTAGGGCCTTTGCTGACTCTGGGGACAATTTGCAGCTCTATGTCCCATCTGCCCACAAGTGAAACAACCACTGTTGCCTCTCCTGCACTCTCCAAAATGCTGATTGTTACACCTACGACACAACAGAGCTATTTCTCTATCAGTATCACCCTGTCTCTGGCCTCTAGGACCCCTAGAGAATCAACCACTTCTTCCCTGACCAATGGCACTAAAACCACCGCTGGAAGAACTGGAACTAGTCCTACCTTGCTTAAAACTCTGGGACTTGCAAGGTCCTAGAGATGCATGACCTTGCCTTTATCGTCTTTCCTCTGATTGCCATCTTTTTCTTCTTCCTCACTCTCGCTAGGCATGTTCTCGAAATCCTCAATCCTCAACAGAATCTCATAGAACTCCTGATAAGAGTCACAAGGAGTAGTGGTCGCCATAGAACGCCACTTCTTCTTAGTACCCGATCAAAAACGACAAAGCATCTCACCTGGATTAGCATTAACCTTCGGATAATAACGAGATAAATCAGTGAACCTCCGGTAATACTCATTTGCTGTCAATTTCCCTTGCCTCAATTCAGTAAATTCTTTCTTTTTACGATCAATGTACTCAGGAGGCACAAACCTTTTCCGAAACAAATGCTTAAACACTTCCCAGTCAGCCCTTTCCTCTGGAGTCAAACGATGGACCTCCTGTTCCCACCAGGATGACGATTCTTTATCCAAGAACCATGAAGTTGTCTCAACCCACTTTTCAACAGGAAGATTCCCCTGGTTATGCAACACTCGGAAAGTTTTTTCAATATGGTCCAGCCACCGCTCAGCTTCCTCAAAACCCTCATGGTCCTCAAACTTATCCAGCTTCAAATTGTACATGGTCTCCAGAGGAGTCCTCTGGGGGAGGGCGGAGCACCAACTGAATAGCGGTAGTAATAGCTTCCCCCAATTGAGCTACATCAAGGAAATTAGGCTCAGCAGAGCGACGTGGTTCCCTACGAGGCGGCATAGTTCTGACAGAAGACACCAAAACAATTAGAACACTCAGAAAAAAAAATGCAGGACTGCCAAAACCTATGCTCTGATACCAAACTGACACACCCCGATTGAAATCAAGGCGTGCTGGCCGTCAAGTGAGGGTGACGTAACCATTTGCATAGTGCGGAAGCAAAATATAATAATAAAAGTACGAATAAATAAAAACCAAACTACTAAACCATGTAGTTAACGTACAAGTGCAAGTGTAAGTGTGAAAAACAAGATTCAGAGCACAGAAAGCCTATTGCAGTCCAGAGGAACAAACACTAACTAAACACACCCTGAGGTGATCCTACACTGGTGATAATCTGTCAGATATGCCGCGGATAACTCGTAAGCCACCAAAAGAGCAATCCAAACTAGAACCTGGAGGGGCGCAAAATAGAAATTGTGAGTGGGCAAAAATTAAGCTTTTCAAAATCATTTCATATCAAAAGTTCTAACCCATCGTCGTAAAACCTGTATAGTTTCCCAAAAAATAGAATATACACATATATCGAAAACATCCTCATAAATATGCCATATCAAATGCGTCCACATAAAATGTAAGTAACCCAGGTAATGTCAATCAATGCAAGTAACATGTCAGCCGGAGTTACCTAACTTGACCTGTACGGCTAAATCTAGAGCACAAATCCCTAACTCACTAACTATACTTGCACACGAGTTAGAACCACCTAAAGTGGTCTATATAACAGGACTGGGTGTAAATAAATACGCTCAAGTGCTACGGTCACGTGAAGACTAGGTGAATAATCGCAGGTCACCTACGAGTCGGAACCACCTATAGTGGTCTGTACAACAGGACTGTGCACCTAACTTGGATCCAAGATGAGCATGTGGTGCGGGAGGTGAATATCACGTGAAGGATTGTGACCTACTCTGGACGGGAGCATAAACACCGGGGGTGCAGGTTATGAGCTCTCTGTGCATCTCACATAACCACTAATTCGCAATCATAAACCATAAACTTACCTGGCACTTACCTGTGCATCCACATCACCAAACATACATATATGCAACCACTAATGCATAACTAAATAGGAAAACACTAAGCATGGCATTTAAAACATATAAACATTCCATATCATTTTCTGGGAAAAACCACAAGTATATAGGTATATATGGAAAACCAAAAGCCCACTCACTGGTATGTGGAAGGGTCGTAACCCCCTTGTCTAGAGTGACTGCGCTCATCCTCAGGATAGATCTCACCTATATGCGAAACAACTATAAAAACGTCAATTTAAAGCACACAACCAAAACTAGATAATAACTTCTTATACAATGCTCAAATGGGGTGTGTGAATACACCAACGTGATCTACTCAACCTCAAGAACATCCCCATCTTTTTAAAATAATTTTCCAATGCTCCACACGCCGCCACGCGCCTGCGAGTGCATGGACCTACGCGCCCCCCACGCGCGGCCACATGCCAAGCACACTGATGGCGTTAGTTAACGTCGTCAGGAATATTCCTTTAAACCCTAACGGAATCTGTTAAATCTAGCTGACTACATCAGAATATTCTGTCCAAACTGATGAAATATTCCGTCATCTTCTCCGGCGAGTCGCCGGTCGCCGGAAAACCTAGAAAAACTTAAAACCTTCGTTTCTCACTCGATTCTTCACCAATTTCAATGAAATTTGCACCAATGGAAAGCTGGAGATGAGTAGAACAACGTTGTACCTATTTGAAACCTCAAAGATCACAGGATCTCATCGGGAAAATTTAAGAAAAATCGGCCAAACTTGCAACTCACGATCCCGACGTCCAAAACCTTCCAACGAACCACCCCGAGCTTCCTAAGGACCTCACTAACCTTGCTATAAGCTTCAAATTCCCTGAAAAACAACATTTCACATGGGCATAAACAGTGACCAAATCGGAGATTCCTGGTTCAACGTGAAATCGAAGGATTCCTTACCTAAAATTGGTATGGTTGAACTCGTATGGTCCTCACGAACACAAAGGTATAAATCTCCACCTCGATCAGTGACGTTTGCAAGAGAAAGACAGAGAGAAAGAGTGTTCGAGACAGAAAAGGTATACGGGGGAAGGAGATAAGGATGAGAGTATGTGTGTGGTCCAGATGTGACCAGCCAAACAACACAACAACCACCCAAAATGACAAATACCCACTCAAGAGCAAAATCATCATTTCACACCTACGGTACAATTAATTCGGTATGGGCTATCACATACGGAACCCGAAGCCAGTGAGCTCCCAAAAGGCCTCATTCTAGGTACAGATGAGAATATACATATAAGGCTTATAGGATCCACTCCCCTGGGCGATATGGGTTGTTATAGAACGAGTCAACTGACACCTATTCAAATATAAAATGGAATGGAATTAAAGATGAGGATTAAGAGGGAGTAATTGGCATAAAGGCTACTCAAAGAGTTACAATTGTTTTACCATTTCCTCTCGCTTATTGTCATCACTAAATGGCTATTAGTGGGTTAGTTATGGAGAAAACAATGGGGCAGCAAGTTAAAAAGGGAAAAAAGGCAATGCAACAGGGGGCGAGGGGGGAAGGAAGGAAGATGAGCCCTCAGTCGATTTCTTTCGGTTCTATCTTCTCAAACTCATGTCTTTGGAGCCAAAAATAATCAAGAGGCGACACGTGAATTTTTGGGCAAAAAGGACGAAATTACCCTTGAGGAGCACCGGAATTCCTATGCACGAGCAGTGGACAAACATCCCGCAATCAAGTCAAAAGTGCCCAAAATAGGTAACAAATTCAAAGTTATTTCATCCATCCTCATCCTATATTTTCCACAAGGTAATTATTTCATAGCCTTCAAAATATTCCATATAAATTGAGTTAATTGGCTAATTAATGGATTTATTCCTCATTAATCCATTAATTACCAATTGAATCACCCATTTCACACAAAAATATCCCAAAGGGCCGACCAATTTTTCTCAAAAGGAGGACCATCCACGCACTATATATTCAACCTCATTTCCTCTAAAAACCGAGGTCTTGACTCTTGCTAAACACTCCAAAATTCCCTAAACACTTTTCTCTCAAAATTCTGACTTTTGCATCAGAGGTTCTTCGGCCAAAGCACCCCCCCCCCCCCAAATTCATCGTGGGCGCATGAGGCTCTTGGCCTTGACCAAAGGTGTTATTTGTTTTGTAGGTACAATTTTGTCCAAGATCAAGGAGGAAGAAATTTGCATCCACAAATTGGTGCTTTCATTAAGAGTTAAGTGCCACACTCGTAGATGAGTCTCGCATCCAAGGTTTTTCTATTTTCTTGTCCATTTGTAGATTTTTCGTACGTTTTTATTATTAGAATTTTTTTATTTGATAAAATGTAAAAGAGAAGTACAATGGCTAGAAATTTAGAAAATTCAACAAGTGAAAATTCCAATATTCAAGAGATGTGACCGCGACGATCCATGAGGCTAAATGTGACAATAAGTGGAGTGGCACCACCACCACGAGTTTCCACCACGGGAACCATCGTGGTGGCCACCCGCGGCGAGGTCCATGGTGTCACCACCACGGCCCGAGCCGTGCCATCCAAGGCCTATGGCACCAAAGTCACAACCCAACGTGAGCCTAACGCGTTGCAAAGCCGAGCCCAAGCCTTGTACCCATGTGCGTCACCCGCTGAGCAGCCCACTCTCATGGCCCAGCCTACTCCCATCGAGCAACCCACTCTCGTGGCTCAACTTGCTTTCGTGGCCCAGAACAGCCCATTCCTATGGCCCAGCCTGCTCCCATAGCCCAGCCTGCTTCCACTGCCTAGCCTACTCTCGTAGCCTAGTCTGCTCCCATGGCCTTCCAAGCAGCCCAAATCGATCCAAGATTAGTTCAACCGTCCCCGTTCCAAATTTCTGGATCGACGATCGAACTGGGAGCATTTTCACCACATTTTTCTGTGGATTTGTCATTTCCTAACTCAAATCTTGCACTCGAAGTCTACCACACTTTCACTGCTCAAAGAGATGCATTCCTTCCAAGCTATTCTAACCCAAATGGAGAACACGCTTGTCTCGACAAGTCATAGAGTTAACGAGTGCCCTCGCACAGCAGACGGCCTTAGTGAGCCAGCTCTTGCAGCCCACCGAGATGCAACGTGCCCCAAATGAGGTGTCCCAAAGTAGAACAAGGGCAGACAAACAACCTCTCCAACAGCATCCCGACAAGCAGCCAATCGACCAGCCACGAACCGAGCATTTGGGCAGCGTACACTCCCGATTGGGCCCCCGAGATAGTGTATACTCCTGTCTTAGCGCGCGAAGGAGCGTGTACTATCGACTAGGCCCACAGACGAGCGTACATTCATAGTTGGGGTTACACTACGATAGTCAACATGAGCAACCTTCTAGGCGAAATGGTCATTCGCAGCTAAGCCCTTAAGGAGCATCCTCCACCTCACATTAGAGTAGGCAGCACGACGGATGAAAAAAAGAAGTCACTCAATTTGGCTCAAGTTCAACCGGTAGCCTGCGAATAACTTATTCGCCTGCTAGGAACGCACCACATCAGCGGCATAAATGAGCCAAACACATGGAAAACTAGCCTATACCAGCAAGTCATTGTTAGGGGTAGCCATGAGCTTCGCTACCCTAACAAAGGCAAATTTAGGAAAAAGTAGAGAGACTTTTGACCAAGCGATTGCGTAATTTCCAATGTAATGAGTTCGCCGACGAGGCACTACGTGGAACATGACCAACATAAGCAGGTCACCTTTCAAGAACAACATCGAGCAGGCAGAGCCTCCACGCAAGTTCAACATGTCATATTTCACATCTTTCAAAGGGGATGAAAACCCGAAGAGACACTTAAAGCACTACCAAAGCGCAATGATCCTCTATCGAAACAACGCCGATCTCATGTGCAAGATATTCACCACCACTCTACAAGAGGTTCTACACCCTACCACCATAATCTATCTCGAGTTTCGACGAACTTGCTTTGGTTTTCAACAAAGAATATTCATCCTATCAACCGATCAAAAAGAAGTCCGACCATTTGTTCAATGTCAAGAAGAACCCAAAAGAGTCGCTTCGTGACTATGTGAAGAGGTTCAAAGCAGAGAAGGCAAGGATAGTCGAATGCAACGACTCGATAGCTAGAGCGCCTTCCAAAAAGGACTTCCAGCAGACCACCCGCTGTTTGGAAAGTTGATCATGAAAGAAGATCTAACTCTAGCAGACTATTTCGCTCTGGTAGAGAATCATACACTTTGGGACGAAGCTCTTCAATGCATATTCAAGGACTTGAGTGAGTACCTGACATCACCTCCATACTATCCAAACCGAAAGCAGTGGAGGACTTATTCACATGTTCGACAGTATCTAAAGCAGCAATAAGCTCTGCCATCATACGAGAAGAGTTGGGGGCCCGACTACCTGTATTTCACAATTCAAAAGCTTTCCTTGATGCTATAAGAAATTCAAAAGCTAACTTTGGCGATAGTTGTTACAACCCAAAAGCTTAAGTTTTACCTTCAAACGCACGCAGTCATCCTCATGACACATTATTTCGCTCAATCTAGACGCTCGACGATAAAGGCATAGACCCTGGCAAATCCAAAGTTTTCTGATGAACACAACAACTCGGCCCAAAAGGCACGCAAGGGCAAATGAACACTAGAAGGACACACTCGGAAGCAAATTTTGTCCTCGTCGCCCGAAAAGATTCTACTTAGGAGCTACATGTATCGGAAGTTGAGCACTACCTCCTGCTGCGCATCACATGGCCCTAGCTGACCCTTGCTCCATAATTTAGATCTAGAATGGTCCAATACCGGCAGTTGAGCACCTTCTGCTACATGTAACATGGCCCCAGCTCCATGACTCCCTACTATGCATTCACAACGCAACAGAGCAGCCCAACAATGCCCCGAAGGTAGCCGAGCATGCCCTAGCCGCGCCTGCTCTACCCGATGGAAACTTTTGGCATTTGCATGTCAACGACTCATCCAACTACAAAGGTTCGAAAGCAGGCATAGTCCTTATCACCCCAGACGATTCGATACCCAAACAAGCGATCACTCTAGGCTTCAAAGTACCCAACAACAAAACAAAGAACGAGACCCTACTAGCAGGCCTCCGAATGGCAAAAGGCTTAGCGGTTAAAAAGCTCACAATTCATTCTTATTCCCAGCTAATCACTAGCCAGCCTAGGCTCCGCCCTCGAGCATAGAGGCGAAGCTAGCAGCCGAGGTGTCACAAGTTAGTACAACTCCAAACTGACAAGATTCCATTGTAGGCTACATGGTCAATGGCACATTCCTCACGGAAAGATTGGAGTCTAGGAAGCTCTAAATTAAGGCAGCATGCTACTACATGTGGAACGGCATTCTCATCTGAAAATCCTACACCAGACCGCATCTTCGCTGCATAACGCCTCCCGATGACTTGAAGGTTCTAAGCTTAATCCAGAAAAACGTTTGTGGAAATCACTCTGAAGGTTGATCCTTAGCACATAAGGCTCTTAACATAGGCTACTGCTACCTACCATGCACCGAGATGCCAATGAGTTAGTATAAAAGGACGACTGTTGCTAACGCTACAAGCCGGTACCAATACTACCTGCCAGCGAGCTATACATGCAGACAAATCCTTGGCCATTCATGCAGTGGGCAATCGACCTGGTAGGACCTATGTCGCCTACTACTAGGGCAGAGGCATGATGATCGTGTCAACTGACTGCTTCACCAAATGGGTAGAAGCAGAGCCTAAGACGACCACGACTTAGACGGACAGAGAGCACTTCATATGGAGGAACATCATTCGTCGATTTGGCATCCCTCAGTTCATCGTCACCGACAACGGTCCGCAATTCATGGGCAAAGATGTGGCGAAATTCTTCCAAAAGTATGGCATCAAGCAGCACATGTCCATGCCAAGATATCCTCAAGGCAATAAGTGGGCCGAAGCATCCAACAAGATGATCCTCGATTGCCTTAAGAAGTCCTTCACCAACAAGAAGGGAAAATGGCCAGACGAACTCCCCAGATGTCTATGGGCATATCACACCACCAAAAGACGAGCAACCGGTGAGATTCCTTTCTCTTTGACATTTGGCTCAGAAGTAATCATTCATCCGAATGTCATCACGCCAAGTATCATCGCTCTACTACCAAGCATTGAGCAGAACAGTAAGCAGATGGCCATAAGCTTAGATCTAGCAGAGGATAAGTGCGAGCAGACCATCACCCACATCGCAGCCTACCAACAGCAGCTCTTCTCCAACTACAACAAAAGGGACAAGATCCGGCAGTTCCAGCCTGAAGATCTAGTCTTAAGAAAAGCCTTCATCACTGCTCGTAGAAAAGGCTCCAAAAAGATGGATCCCATCTGGGAAGGTTTGTACAAGATCAGTAGAGTAAGCGGCAAGAGTAATTACACCCTCGCCACCATGAAACAACAAAAAGATCGAAAAGCAGTAGAATGCTTACAATCTAAGGAAGTACCATATGTGACCTTCTACTACATCAAAGCCTGAAGAATCAAGCATCTCGACGAGCACCACCTCACAAGCCGAGGACTATCCAGTTATTATGAAATTCCTACTTTACAGCTAAGTTCTCATTCGTTTCACTTGTTTTTCAATGAGGAATTCAAAAGTAATCACAACTTAGCTCGGTTGCATGCTTACAACAACTAATCATTCATGTACTTCAAAAGAAGACTGCGCCCTTCTTAGGGACTCGTCGTAGGAATTGCACCCCCCGAGGGACCAACCATGCTCTCCAGTGCGGTAAACCAATTCCCCGACACCCACATGGGTCAGCTCTCCAAGACGAGAGGATAAGCTCTACACTCTGAATATCCAGATGTGGATGAGTCTGGATGCCCTAGTATAACTAGATGCACGATGGCTTGCGCCGGGATTCCTAGAAGTAGCCATAATGGTTTTTTTTCAAGGCTTAGCTAACTAAAGGATTTTGGGTCTCTTGGCCTAATATGTAGAGAAACGGGCCCTAGAGACGGAGGGGGTATTACGGCTGCCCTTCGAGCAGTAAAGCCACGCTAGACTTATACAACTGCACATTCATGTGAAAGGTTAAACAAGTTAGCGTGCATATATAAAGCTTTATCCACTGCTGACATGTTACGTAGTCAATAAGCTTCACCTCTGCCAAGCGCAGAACAACTTACACTAAGTCCTAAAGTGTTGTGATACTTGCTACGCAACCTACGGAATTGGAGAAAGCCAAGGTTAACAGCCTAGTGGTTACACGGACTTTACTTCTATAAGTAAGGCATCCGGCTGTTAACCCTATGCCTAACAACTTTGCAAAGTTCTACACCAACACCTGTGGCTGCATAGGCTACGCGGGCCTGTCTACTTATAGAAAAGTAGTACGCCTGCCACTGGTCTATAAAGTCTAAGGGTTAGGGTATGAACAAAAGAAGCGAAAATGAAGAAAAGCAAAGAAAGCATGTTTATAAACAACTAGCAAAGGCCGAAGAAGTTTAAGAAAAACAAGAGCTACAAGGAAAAACAAAGAAAATCCTAAAGGCTACCTAGAAGACTACACTTCAGCAGCTTGGACATCCCATGACTACTCGGTCGCCACACCTTCAACGGCCGTGACGCTCTTAGCAATGACATCATCTAGCGTATCACCCCTGGTTGCCCTAGCCAGGACACCAACTTCTTTAACTATTTCACCAATGGAAGCCTCAAAAGTAAAAGGAAGCAAGTCTTCCAGAGAAATAAAGAAGGTCTCGAAACCTCGAACCCATCATTCTTACCCTTCAACTGTTAATTCTCCTTGAGCACACGAACACGGATGTGCTGCAGCTCATCTACTTCCTTCTTCAAACTTTCGTTGATCTTCCGTACACCTTGAAGTTCCAACACTTGGGGTTTAAGCCTATTGACAATTCTCTTAAAGTGGATCACTTGATTATAAGCAGCAATCAACTCTTCATCCTTTAAATAAGCAGCGAAATGAAGCTTAGAAACTGCAAAACCAGGGTCTTGAATCTAAGGTATATAACATCCAATCTTCTTCTCTTCACTTCCTTACTTAACTTGGATCACGTCAAGCTTAGTCTTGAAGTCAACAATATCTTGGCGAGCAGTCTCAAGCTGCAGAAAAGTGGGGGCAAAAATATTAGACCCCTTCAAAGCATCGATCTCAGAATCCAACCTTTTGATCTCTTCAGCCGAGGAATAAGCTTCAGCTGCCATAATCTTCGCCACCTCCTTGGCAACCTTGCTATATCTACATCATAGTAAGCAGAACAGTCATTCTATATTGGGTCGTATGCTTCGCAAAGGAACTTAAGCAAACAAACCTTTCAAAATACCATTAACAAACTTGGCACAAGAGTCTATGTTTTCAAGCAGATTTGGTTTCAAGAGCACACAGATCTCAGCAGCCTCCCCAAAAGCTGGCTTAATGGATTTCTCACAGTTGCCCATGCAAGCAGTCTCCTCCTTCCCAGCAGGCGAATCAGTCTCAGCAGCAGAGGGAGTGGGCCTTATCACCACTTTAGCAACATAGTCCACCTTATCGCTCTTCATAATAGCAAGCCTTTTTCGAATAAGAACCGGACTTAACTCCCAACGGAGGTTTTGGCACAGACTTCCGCACTGAGGGCATGACAAGACCTCTACACTGAGCAATACTATCAACAATCGAATTAGCCATTCTCGACATGGCAGGTGTCAAATCTATCAGCAATCGAATTAGCCATTGGAAGAAGTCATGTCAATCACAAACCTCTCGACAACAGGCGAACCCTCATGAACAGCGGAGGAAATCTTCAATTTTTTCTTAACCAACATCTCTTGAGCAAACGGGGAAGATCTCTTCTTTCCACCTTCATTCACAGTAGGCTCCACAACAGCGATCAGATGAGCCAAAGTTTCTGCCTTGATCCTTTTTACCTTCTCTCTCAGGAGCAACCCACATTTCTCCCAGCAAATAGAACTAAGCAGCCAATGTTATTCATGGTACTTAGCAGGGGAACTCAACCAATACTGGTTTTTTCCTCATTTTTTCTCCCAGACCAACAGGCAGGAGGCCTGCATGCCCAGCATTCCAGCAGCCCCTGAGGCCCTCAACCTTCTAATATCTCTCAATCGCCGGCCTGGCCCCGGTCAGGTCCAAGAGCCCAAATGACATAAGCTATGAATCTCGCCTAGCATTGTGCCCCAGCACCTCAATCCGTGGCCTTAGCCATGCAAGCTGCCCTTGGCTCTAGCCAAGCTGAGTAGCCCAAGCAGTGGTCCTTGCCATAACACATCCTTGCTTCATGCCAAGTCGACTCTTGACCCCTGCCAGCCGACGTGCCGCACCACCCCGACGGCTGCTCCGTGATAGCACTATCCAAGAAGAAGATAAGGAAAATTAATTTTTCTTACCTCGGTGCAGTGCGGAGAAGACGAAGAAAGCAACGAAAGACGATCTTTTGCACAGGCAAGATGTAAAAGATTGCTAGTGGAGGGGGAACAAATATCCTCTAAGCTCTCTCTTTCCTGTAGGGTAGTATAAATTGCTCTCCAAAGTTGATTTAATAACCCACTCAAGGTGGACTTAAATAGGCTTTGAGAGAATTTTATTTCCCTTTCCTAGAAGGATCTAATTTCCTGTTAGAGAAAGAATCAACATCAAAATAGGAAACAATCATACGTTTCCTAAAGCAAGAAGATCTCTGCGCCTGCTGCCCTTTCCTACGAGCAGCCTAACAGGTGTGGGGACATTTATGGAGCCAAAAATAATCAAGAGGCGACACATGGATTTTTGGGAAAAAAGGACAAAATTACCCTTGAGGAGCACCGGAATTCCTACGCGCAAGCAGTGGACAAACATCCCACAATCAAGTCAAAAGTACCCAAAATAGGTAACAAATTCAAAGTTATTTCATCCATCCTCATCCTATATTTTCCACAAGGTAATTATTTCATAACCTTCAAAACTTTCCATATAAATTGAGTTAATTGGCTAATTAATGGATTTATTCCTAATTAATTTATTAATTACCAATTGAATCACCCATTTCACACAAAAATATCACAAGGGGTCGGCCACCTTTTCTCAAGAGGAGGACCGGCCATGCACTATATATTCAACCTCATTTCCTCTAAAACCTAGGTCTTGACTCTTGCTAAACACTCAAAAATTCCCTAAACACTTTTCTCTCAAAATTCTGACTTTGGCATCGGAGGTTCTCCAGGCAAAGCCCCCCTCCCCCCTCTTTTCATCATGGGCACATGTGGCTCTTGGCCTTGACCAAAGGTGTTATTTGTTTTGTAGGTGCAATTTTGTCCAAGATCAAGGAGGAAGAAATTTGCATCCACAATGTCTTTCTTTTTGTTTAATTTGAGAATTATGTGTAACTAAATTTTTAGTAGTTAGGGGCTGTTTTAAGCCCTGAATATGATTGCAAGTTTGTTATGACATTTCGTTTGAATTACTTTTATGAATGGATGAAAATTGGTTCATTACTTATGTCAGTGATGAATTCTTTATTTGTTTTCTATGGATGCATACGTAGTAAGCATATCTAGGATTCTAATGCTATCAATATGTGTGTGCCTGCCCTTGTCGAATGAGTACCTACATATGTTCTAGAGTAGTACTTGTTAATTGCGATTAACATGTGAACCAATTTCTAGGATAAGTAAGACAACGCTAGTAGTTATGATGCCTTGTGATGACTCAAACTCATTTTGTTCTTAATGATTTCTACTTGTTAAATCTATGAACATGCCATTCTAGATTGCATGTTAGGGACTAAGTTGAAAACGCCATTCTCTTAACATACTACATAAGAAAGAGTAATAGGTTGAGTTCTAACATTGAGCCAGCTTGAGCATCTTCATCCAGACAAAAAAAAAAAAAAAAAAAAAAAAAAAAAAAAAAAAAAGGGAATTTGAATGAAAGATAACATGTTTGCATGATTATTTGGTGGTGGATAGCAATTCCCCTAACTCGTTTTTCTTAATTTGTGAACTACTTAAAATTTGTTTCTGTCCTGTTTTTGTTCGATTCAATTTACATAGCAAATCAATCTCAAAAATCCCAAAAATTTGTGTGAGTGTAGCTCTCTTTATATAAAATTTCATAGACTTTAGATAAGTGTAAGTCGGTCTAATAATTATTTTTCGGTGGCTGGTTAGTAGGGACAGCAGCCCAGGTTTTGTGACATTTTAAGTAATTGGATAAAACAATCTTCTGCGGAAAAGACCCTTATTTTCATATGCTACAATTGAAAAATCTTAGTGTTAATAAGGAAAATCAATAGGACATTTGTGTGCTACTTTGTGGTGTGCTTTGAATCCTATCAAATCATCTTCCTCACAACCTCACGAACTCATTCACACCTTTGGTTCATCAAACGGTCATCGGAAACATAAGAACCCAGAAGCTCTGACACGGTGGGTTTTTAGGACGTCGTGATCATGGGTGATTTGCAGATTTTAAGGCTTGGGATAGACTATAAACAACTCCCTTAACATCTTGGAGTGAAATTGGAGTGGTTTGGACATTGGAACACATGAGTTTGTGAAGTTGCAGAGTTGGGCAGAGCCATCGAAGGAAATTTTGACAATTTTATGTTGGTTTTAGGACCTCCAATAGGTATGGATGTGTTCTTCGCTTCAAGAACTTCAAATCCATATAAATTTCATCGATTTTGGTTGACAATTGAAGAAGATATTGAACTTTGAAAATTTTCCAGAAATCGACGAACCAGACGGCGGCCGGCGGAAAACTCCGACGAGTCACCGAAGAAGCATGAGCATAGTTTGTTTACTTTAACGAAATATTCTAACGGCGTCAGGTAATTTTAACGGGATATTCTACTAATTTAACGGAATATTCCCTAACGCCATTAGGGGTTCCATCAGCATACCAGGCACGTGCCTACGTGTGGCCAGCGTGTGGCAACGCGTCTGACGTCCAAAATTTTTTCTAAAAATATGGGGGTATTCGTGTTCCCAAGTAGATCACTTTGGTTAATCAAACACCCCATTTGAGCAACGTATGAGAAGTTATTCCTAGGGTTTGCGTATGTGCTTCAAAATTAACGTAAAATTAGTTATTTCACATATAGGTGAAATGTACCCCGAGGACAAGCGTGGACAAGTGAGATTGGAGGGCTACAATCCTGCTACTTATCAGTGAGTAGGCATGTGCTTTATATATATATATATATATATATATATATATATATATATCGTGGTTTCCAGGACATTTTTAAAATGATTTGTGCTTTAAATGCCATGTCGAAAATGAGTTGCATTTTAAGTATTGCATTATTATAAATCGTGAATTATATCGTTTGATGCTGTGGAGGCTCATGTAAGCTTCAGGTGAGTATATTGTGATGGTATTGGTTGGATGGCACATTGTTATGCATAAATGCATTTAGAGCTCATCATTGATGCACCCCCGGTGTTAGTGCTCCCACCCAAGCCCAGAGCACAGTCTTTCACGTGATGTTCACCTCCCACACCCGCACGCTCACCTTGGATCCAAGTTTGGTGCTAGCCCTATCATACAGACCACAATAGGTGGTTCCGACTCGTAGGTGACCTGTGATTATTTGGACAACCTTCACGTGATCGTTGCGCTTGAGCATACATAATTACACCCAACCCTATCATACAAACCACAATAGGTGGTTCTGACTCCTGTGCTAGCATATATTGATAAGCTATAGGTCCAGTCGCATAGGTCACATTAGGTGACTCCAACGGGCATATTATTTTATGTTGATTTCACCTGGCATACATCTTTTAGTGCTAAAATGTTAAGACATGGGATACTTCAGTTTTTACTGGCCTTGTGCATTGGTATTCGTATGTATATACATAGTATTATTTTCTGGAGACTATACGAGTTTTATAGTGAGGGGTTATTATGTTCAGAAAAGATAAATGTGTTTCAATGTTTTGTTTTTGCCTACTCATCTTTCTGCTTTGTGCCCCTCCATGACCTAGGTTGTACATCTTGGTGGCTCACGAGGACTTCTCGATGCTTCTGAAGATCTACTAAATAACTGTAAGGATCTTATCCCCGTTTGTATAATTAGTATTTCGTTTGTTTGACCGCACTGTTGATACCTATGCTCTGAATACTTGTGTTTGTTTATGTTCACTTTCGCACACTTATTTCTTGTCTAATTAAGTGTGAGTTTCGTTTTTTTTTTATTATTATTATTACCCATGTTTTCGCATAATTATCACTTTTGTTGTGCACTTGGCTACGTCACCCTCACGTGACGGCCAGCACATCTTAAATCCGGTCGAGGTGTGTTAGTTTGGTATCAGAGCATTAGGTTTGGGCAGTCCTGCATTATTGTTTAAGTCCTAATTATTTTGATCTCTTATGCCAAAACCATGCCACCTTGTAGAGAGCCACTTACTTCTTCTCAGTCTAATTTTCCAGATATTGGACAACTTGGTGAAGCTATTATTAATGCTATTCGGTCATCACTTCGTCCTCCCCAGAGGACCCCTTTAGAGACTGTATATAACTTGAAGCTAAATAATTTCTTTGGCAATGAGGGGTCCAAAGGAGCTGAGCGTTGGCTCCACCATGTTAAGAAAACTTTTCGGGTGATGTAGCAACAAGGAAATGTTTCTGAGGACAAATAGGTCGAGACGGCCACTTGGTTCTTGTGTGAGGAGGCTGCATCATGGTGGAGGCAAGAATCTTTTTAGTTGACAGCGGAAGATGCCACAAATTGGGAGATTTTCAAGCATTTATTTCAGAGGAGATTTATACCTTCGGAGTAGTTGGATCATAAGAGAGAAGAATTCTCGAATCTGAAGCAAAGAAAAATGTTTGCCACTGAGTATCATTGAAAGTTCACTGATTTGTCCTGATATTGTCCAGAGATTGCTGCAAATCCTGCTAACATGCTCCAACGTTTTAAGTGGGGTACTCGTAAGAAGTTGCGTTCTACGGTGACTTCGAGTCCATGTTCTACATATTAAGAATTTTTCAAGGTTTTACTTTAGGTTGAGGACTCCGAAAATGCTCCAGATGATAGTGATGAGGAGGAAGAAAAAGGTAATGCTCAGAAAAAATAACACTAGTAAGGATAAAGGGCAATCATCTTACGGTCCTCGTAAGACTCAGAATTTTAAACGAAGTGGTACTAGCTCTGGTTCATCCAGTGGTGGTTTGAATTCTACTGTGTGGCGGAGGGGCAGCAGGTCTTCAGGAGGTTCCCGATTCCAGAGACAAAGAGATTCTAATAGTCCTGGTGCTCCACTTTGCCGAATGTGCAATAATCGGCATTTTGGGGAGTGTAGACGAGGTAACAGTGGATGTTTCACTTATGGCCAGATGGGGCATCGGGCTAACCAGTGCCTGCAGAATTAGCAGAAACCCCAGCCTCCTGCTTTACCACCAGCGGTTCCTTTTCAGCAGATTCAAGGGCCTCGTGGTTATACCTCAATGGGTTACGGTGGTGCTTACCACTATCAAGGTGGTTATCCACCGTATTAGGGAGATTATACCTCATCTGCTCCATACTAGGGCGCAATGGTATACTAGAAGACAATCTCAGAACTTTGATGTTGCTTCTAGCAATGCTGGTTCAACAAGGCAACCTAATCAACCCAGTTAGGGATGAGGTACTCAAGGACGCGGTAATCAATGGAATAGAGGTCGTGGAGGTCGGCAACATGCGCAAGGCTATGCTCATCACATCACTCTGCAAGATGCTCAGAGCAACCTTAATTTGATTATGGGTACATTGAATATTCTTGGTCATTTTGCTAGAGTATTGATTGATTCAGTTGCTACACATTTTGTTATTTCTCATATGTTTGCTCAAAAGACTCAACCTTACCCCACACCTATCGAGTATGAGTTAGAGTTTTCGATGCCTAGACGTGAGACATGTTATGTTAGCTAGGTGTATCATGGATGTCATGTTCTGGTGGATGATGTTGTCATGCCAGCTAACCTTGTTCCTCTGGATATTATCGATTTCGATGTTATTCTAGGCATGGATTGGTTACGTTACAATCATGCCAAGTTGGATTGTTATGAGAAGGTTATCACTTTCCATCGGCTAGGCTTACCTGTGGTTACTTTTATTGGAGAGCATTGTGGACTGAGACAGGGTGTTATCTTGGCCGTAAGAGCGAAGAAATTGTTAAGGAAAGGATGTCAAGGCTATCTAGCTCATGTGGTGCTAAATAAGGATACTTCTTCTCGTGTGGAGGATGTTCAGGTAGTAAGGCATTTTCCTGACGTTTTTTCTGATGATTTATCTGGATTACCACCAGATCGTGAAGTGGAATTCACTATAGATTTAATTCCAGGAACAGATCCTATTTCTTTAACCCCTTATTGAATGGCTCCTACTGAGTTAAGAGAATTGAAAACCCAATTACAAGAACTTGTTGATAAGGGTTTTATCCAAACGAGTACTTAGCCATGGGGAGCTCCAGTTTTGTTTATACGAAAGAAAGACGGAACTCTAAGGTTGTGTATTGATTATCGACAGTTGAATCGGGTGACGATAAAAAATCATTATCCGTTGCGTCGTATTAATGATCTTTTTAACCAGCTTCGGGGTGCTTGTGTGTTTTCAAAGATTGATATGAGATATGGGTATAATCAATTGAAGATCAAGAGTAAGGATGTCCCGAAGACAGCATTTCGAACTCGATATGGTCATTACAAGTTTCTTGTAATGCCATTCGGGTTAACTAATGCTCCAGCTGCTTTTATAGATTTAATGAATTGGGTATTTCGCCCATATCTCGACAGGTTCGCTATTGTCTTCATTGATGATATTTTGGTATATTCTAAGTCTAAGGCGGAGCATACTAGACATCTCATGCTGGTTCTGAAGAAGTTGAGGAAACATCAGTTGTATGCTAAATTTAGCAAATGTCAATTTTGGCTGGATCAAGTATCATTTTTGGGACATGTGATATCAACCCAGGTTATTCTTATGGATCCTTTGAAGGTAGCTGCAGTAAAGAATTGATAACAGCCTTATACTATCACAGAAGTACGAAGTTTTCTTGGTTTAGCCGGCTATTATAGACGTTTTGTGAAAGATTTCTCAGCTATAGCTCTGCCATTGATGAGGTTAACTAGGAAAGGAGTTAAGTTCGAGTGGAGTGATGATTGCGAGCGAAGTTTTCAGCAGCTAAAGTATTGCCTCACTCATGCACCTATTTTAGCACTTCCAGATGATAGTGGGAACTTCGAGATTTATAGTGATGCTTCCTTGAATGGCTTGGGTTGTGTGTTAATGCAGCATGGCAGGGTGATTGCTTATGCCTCGTGACAGTTAAAGCCCTATGAAATGGATTATCCTACTCGTGATCTTAAGTTGGCGGCTATTGTTTTTGCTTTGAAGATTTGGAGGCATTATCTTTATGGGGAAAATTGTAAGATTTTTACGGCTCTTAAAATCCTCAAATATATTTTCACATAGAAAGATCTTAATCTCCAGCAGCAGAGATGGATAGAATTGCTCAGTGATTATGACTACACGATTGAGTATCATCCCGGTCGTGTGAATACAGTGGCAAATGCACTTAGTAGGAAATCCCGTGGACAAATTAATGCTCTATATGCACGTCATATTCCTCTCCTCACTGAATTGAGATCTACTAGAGTTGATTTAGAAGTGGAAAATCGGGAAGAAGCCCTATTTGCAAGTTTTCGAGTCAGACCAATCTTGATAAATCGTGTGCTTGAAGCTCAAATGAATGATGCAGAAACTCAGAAATTAATTCAAATAGTTTTAGATAGGAAAAATAAAGATCTCAGGATTAGGAAATCTGATGGTACGCTAATGCAGGATGACCGAATGTACGTGCCTAATGTCAAAGAATTAAAGAATGCTATACTTGATGAGGCACATGTTTTGGCTTATGTGATCATCTTGGGAGTACCAAAATGTATCACACTATTTGACCTTCATATTATTGGCCTAGTATGAAGAGAGAGATTGCTGAATATGTGAGTTGCGATGCAATATGTCAACAAGTCAAGGCAGAGAGGAAGAAACCTTTTGGGCTATTACAGCCACTTCCCGTACCTCTGCGGAAATGGGAGGATATTACCATGGATTTCGTGTACAAGCTACCTCGTACGCGGAATGGTCATGATGGTATTTGGGTGATAGTTGATCAACTCACCAAGTCAGCACACTTCATACTCGTTCGAGAAAATTACTCGTTGAGTCAATTGGTGGAACAATTTATTTCGGAGAATGTCAAGTACCATGGCGCTCCGATTAGTATCATTTCTAATCAGGATCCTAGGTTCACTTCTAAATTTTGGGTAGTTTTTCCATGAAGCTCTCGGTTCAAGATTGCTCTACAACACGGCTTATCACCATTCAGACGCTGGAAGATATATTGAGAGCCTCGGTTTTGCAATTTGGAGACATTTGGCATAAGTGTTTAGCTTTGATTGAGTTTGCTTATAATAACAACTACCACTCTAGTATTAGTATGTCACCATTTAAGGCGTTTTATGGTAAACCATGTCGTACTCCGCTAAGTTGGTCTGAAGTTAACGAGAAAGTGCTGGTAGGCCCTGAGATTGTGGATGAGACTACGCAGAATATTCAGGTGATTAAAGCTAACCTAAAAGTGGCCCAGGATTGACAGAAGAGTATCGCCGATAAACATGCCACTGACAGAGTATATAAAGTTGGAGATTGGGTATTTCTAAAGTTATCTCCGTGCAAAGGCATGGTACTGTTCGGAAAGAAAGGTAAGTTAAGTCCTCGGTATACTGGACCGTATTAGATCACCGAGTGAGTTGGTGAAGTTGCCTATATTTTTTTCACCAATCAATTAGTTCCTGTCATGTCTAGCCTAATCAGATTTTAGGTTTAATTGTTATTTTCCTTGGGCTAATTGGACCCTAAAACTCTCTCTTTCTTTTCTTTTTTTTTCCTCACGACAACCAAATCAGGGCCTTACTTCTTTTCTTTCTGGCCAATCCGTGACCACACACACACACACACATATCCCTCAACTTCCCTTATTTCTCAATTCTTCTTTCCGTCCGTACAACCGTGAGACCACCACACTCAAACCATACTAAAACATCATGGATCAAGTCCTTGGACACTACCATCATCTTCCTCACAACTTCACGAACTCATTCACACGTTTGGTTCATCGAACGATCGTCGAAAACATAAGAACCCAGAAGCTCCGACACGGTGGATTTTTAGGACGTCGTGATTGTGGGTGATTTGCACAATTTTAAGGCTTGTGATAGACTCTAAACAACTCCCTTAACATCTTGCAGTGAAATTGGAGTGGTTTTGACATCGGAACACGTAGGTTCGTGAAGTTGCAGAGTTGGCCGGAGGTATCAAAGGAAATTCTAACCATTTTCCATTGGTTTTAGGACCTCCAATAGGTATGGATGTGTTCTACTCTTCAAGACCTTCAAATCCATATAAATTTCATGGATTTTGGTTGAGAACTGAAGAAGATATTGAACTTTGAAAATTTTCCAGAAACAGGTGAACCAAAAGGCGACCGGTGGTGAACTCCGGCGAGTCACCGAAGAAGAAGGAGCAGATTCTATTAACTTTAACGGAATATTCTAACGGCGTTAGGTAATTTTAATGGGATATTCTACTAATTTAACGGAATATTCCCTAACGTCGTGAAGGGTTCCATCAACATGCCAGGCACGTGCCTGCGCGTTGCTGGGGCGTGGTAGCGCGTCTGATGTCCAATTTTTTTTTCTAAAAATATGGGGGTGTTCGTGTTGTCAAGTAGATCACTTTGGTATATTCAAACACCCCATTTGAGCAACGTATGAGAAATTATTCCTAGGGTTTGTGTATGTGCTTCAAAATTAATGTAAAATTAGTTATTTTGCATATAGGTGAAACGTACCCTGAGGATGATCGTGGAGAAGCGAGATTGGGGGTCTACGATCCTGCTACTTATCGGAGAGTGGGCATTTGCTTTATATATATCGTGATTTCTTGAACATTTTTAAAATGATTTATGTTTTAAATGCAATCTCGAAAATGAGTTGCATTTTAAGTATTGCATTATTATAAATCGTGAATTATATCGTTTAATGTTGCGGAGGCTCAGGTAAGCTTTAGGTGAGTATATTGTGATAGTATTGGTTGCATGGCACATTGTTATGCATAAATGCATTTAGAGCTCATCATTGCTGCACCCTGGTGTTAGTGCTCCCGCCCGAGGCCAAGGCATAATCCTTCACGTGATGTTCACCTCCCGCACTGCATGCTCACCTTGATCCATGTTTGGTGCCAGCCCTGTCGTATAGACCACAATAAGTGATTCCGACTTGTAGGTGACCCACGATTATTCGCACAACCTTCACGTGATCGTAGCACTTGAGCGTACATATTTACACCCAGTCTTGTCTTACAAACCATAATAGGTGGTTCCAACTCATGTGCTAGCATATATTGATGAGTTATAGGCCCAGTCGTACAGGTGACATTAGGTGACTCCAACTGGCAAATTATTTTATGTTGATTTCACCTGGTTTTCATCTTTTAGTGCAGAAATGTTATGATTACTAGCCTTGTGCATTGGTATTCGTATGTATATACGTAGTATTATTTTCTGGAGACTATACGGGTTTTATAGTGAGGGGTTATTATGTTCAAAAAAGATAAATGTGTTTCACCACTTTGTTTTTTCCCACTCAGCCTTCTGTTTTGCGCCCTTCTAGGTCCTAGGTAGTTATACATCTTGGTGGCTCATAAGGACTTCTCGGCGGTTCTAACGATCTACTAAATAACTGCAAGGATCTTCTCCCCGTTTGTATAATTAGTACTTCGTTTGTCTAACTGCACTATTAATACCTATGCTCTGAATACTTATGTTTGGTTATGTTCACTTTCACACACTTATTTCTAGTCTAATTAAGTTTGATCTTTTTTTTTTATTTTTTTTTATTACCCATGTTTTCCCATAATTATCACTTCTGTTGCGCACTTGGCTACGTCACCCTCACGTGACGGCCAGCACGTCTCGACTCCGGTTGGGGTGTGTAAAATTAAACAATAGGTAAATTATATTGTAGGTACATTATATTTCTTAAAATAAAATAAAATTAAAAAAAATTGAAATTCATAAACAAAAAGTAGTAGATATATTATCTTTTCAATCAAATTACATTCCTTTATTTTGTAGGTAAATTTTTTTTAAAGCATTATTGTGATAACCCGTCCCTACTTTTACGATTTTATTAATTTTAGAAGAGTGAAAGGACGAAATTGCCCTTCGAGACGAGGAGGTTGACTTGGTTGACTGCCATGTCATGTCATGTAAGACTCGTTTTCTTGGCGTGTCCTCGTGGTACTCATCACTACAAATGCGTGGGCACAAACAGAACGCAATTTGGAGTTATAACGAAGGAGTTATTAACGAACGAAGTCGAGGGCAAAATGGTCAATTAATTATTTTCAGGAAGGCTCCAGATTTTTGAAGCTAAATCTAGAAAGCCACATATGTGGCTGAGATTGAATGGAATAAGAGATGGTTGGTGGAGATGGAAAATAAAGGAGAGAAATAAGGGAGAGGTGAGGATGATTGGAGAGAGGGGAGATGGTGAGTGACCAATGGGAAAGAGAAGAAAGGAAGAAAAAGGAGAAAGTGAAGAAGCACCAGATCACCCTTGACCCCGTTTCTCCTCGCCAACCCGACCCGTTCCGCAGCCATTCCGACGGTTTTCCATCGATTTTTCTACCAAATTGCAGCCATTCACCACTTGGGAACTTCTCACTGACCCTTCTTCTTCAATTTCCACCCATGATTGACAGGTTTTTGACCCTAGTTTCACAAGAACACCCATGTTGGCTCCGTGGGGTGCACAACAGCGAATCTGCCATTCTTGCAATGATTTCTTTCAATTGCCACCACCAATAGCCCTCCCTTGAGCTCAGGAACAATGCCCAATCATTGGTTGGAGCATCGAAGTTGATTTGAGGACAAATCAAGAACACCCAAATTCTGGGATTCCAACGGGTTCGTGGCGATTTGAAGCTTTTCCCGACCAAATTGGACTTGGCCACAGGTATAAAACTTCCTCTACTCATTGAGATCTTCATTTCCGTGAAGTTTGAGAACTTTTAGAAATAGTTGATTTTTCCGGCTAGTCGGGGCTGCCAACCACCGTGTACAACGGCGCATGGGCCGAGGCATCCCTTAACGTTCCTAGACTAAATTTGATTCTCCAATTCCATACGTGAAGTCCGCTTGATGAATTTCCATCGTTTGAACCTAGTTTCGTTAAAGTCAGCCACTTGATTATTATAGCAATTGACGATCCGACCGTTGGATCGTCACCAAAGTTTGATACGTTATAGTACATAATATTTGAGGATATTAGAAACTTACAGATCAGGAATCCAGGTACAGATCTTCCCAAATAGGATATGTAAGTTACCTGTTCTATTGATAAGAATTCTGTGACGTGATTTGATAATTGTTCTAGGCGCCGATCGTTCATGATGCCTCGATATTCGTGCTAGGGAGTGGTAGTGTGGACCTCAGGTGAGTGGGCCTTTTTCCTTTTTATAGTGTGTATATATATACACACACCTTACGATTTTCCAAAAATGTTTTGAATTGATTATGCATAGCATGCCATGATTTAAATGTGTTACATTTAAATATTGCATTGTGATGAGATTTGTGATTATGCCACATGATCCTATGGAGGCGCAGGTAAGTTCAAGTGAGTTATTATGTGATTGAAATGGTTGAATTATATGAGCATGCATATATTCATTTAGAGCTCATCATTGCTGCACCCCGATGTTAGTGTTCCCGCCCCGGGCTAGGGCACAGTCCTTCACGTGATGTTCACCTCCCGCATCGCACGCTCGCCTTGGATCCAAGTAGGTGCTAGCCTATCGTACAGACTGCATTAGGCAATTCTGACTTGTAGGTGACCGGTGATTTATCGCTAGCCATCACGTGATCGTAGCACTAGAGCGTACATATTTACACCCAACCTATCGTACAGGTCACACTAGGTGACTCCGACTCGTGTGCTAGCATAGATTGATGAGTAATAAGTCCAGTTGTACAGGTCACATTAGGTGACTCCAACTGGCATGTTAGTTTAGGCTGATCTCACACCTGGCTTACATTTATTATTGCTGAGATATTGTGGCATGGCATGCTTCTGTTTTTACTGCACCTGTGCATTCATTTTTTGTACCTACGTAGTATTATTTTCTGGAAACTATACATGTTTTACGGCGAAGGGTTATAATGCTTTCAAAAGGTTTTTATTAAAACTTTATTTTCAGGCCCACTCACCCTTGTTTTTTGCCCCTCTAGGTTCTAGTAGCAGAGTTTTCGTACCGACGAGGATTATCGGCAAATCTTGGGGTAGACGATTACCATCGATGGTATAATTCTCACCCTATTTTACTGTATCGTACTTATGCTCTGTAATCACATGTGAAATGGGTTTATACCTGCTCACCGCGCACTCTTGTACTTAGGCATTTTTAGGTTTAAATTTTTTCACATCTTCCACATCAATACACTTTATGGCTTCATCACCTTCCAGGTGTCGACCAACACAACTCGATTCGAAGTCCTAGTGGACATCCTGGGTCGGGGTGTGTCAATTATTACATATACCAGGCACATTTTACTACTAATATGTTTATGTGCAAATATATATTAGTTTTAGTAGGAATTATATATTGTAGGTACATTATGTTTGTACCAAAAAAAAAAAAAAAAAAAAAAAAAAAAAAAAAAAAAAACAATAGGTAAATTAAAATTCATAAACAAAAAAAGGTAGTAGATATATTATTTTTTCAATCAACTTACATTCCTTTATTTTGTAAGTAAATAATTTTACATGCATTATTATATATATTGGGCACATTTTAGTAATATATCAGTGCAATTATATTTTATTATATTAAATATATATTAATTAATATTGAATCAAATAACAGTTTTTTATTTTGTAGGTAAATTATTTTGCATGTATTGGGATTATTTTATTACTAACACATATGTCCAAATAATTTATGTAAATTACACCATAGTTCCCTTTCAGTTTCCATTTAGTAAGAAATGACAAGCTTAAATTAAAATTGTCTAATTTTATGCAAATTTGGAAAACAATTACGAAATCTAAGGGAAAGCATAACATTAATGTTTATTTATTTATTTTAATTAGAAAGTCTAAAGAAATCATAGAAGCGATGAAAGATCGTTTCGGGCTTAAAGAAAAGTTCGGGTTCATTCAGGCCCATCGGGCCCAAACCTATTGGGCCTTTTATTCAAGCATAAGATGACTTGAAATGATAAAAACCCAAAGTCCAAATCAACACTTAGTGGGCAGCCAAGGATGTGGAAACAAGAGAGAGAAAGTGTCAATTTGTTGACTTACTTCTTTTACCTTTATAAAGGGAGTTTAATGAAAAGGTTTCATTAGGGCTTTTTGTGTGAACTTTTCAACAAGAGAAAAGCAAGCCTCTCTCTCTCTCTCTCTCTACACACATACATAGCCAACCACCAAAGGGAGATATAGCTAATCATCTCTTCTCATTTTGGTTATTCCAACATCCATCTCACTACACTAATGGGTGTGGATCTTTAGAGGTCTTCTACTTTGGAGACTAGAGGAGAATCAAAGGAGTTCCAAATCTATCAAGGTGGAGGAGTCAAGGAGGGAGGCTAGATGCAAGGAGTTCCAAGAACAAAGAGCTTGGAGATGGTCCATCCTTGGTCTAAAGTCTAGATCAAGAGGTATAAAACTCAACCTTCACTTTGTTCTTCAATATTGCATCATATATGAACCTATGCTTCTTGAAGGGGATTTGCATGACTATATCTTTGATAATATGTGATAATATGCTTCCGTGGCTTATGTATATAAATTTATAATTGTA
This sequence comes from Pyrus communis, assembly GCF_041283825.1. Taxonomy (NCBI): domain Eukaryota; kingdom Viridiplantae; phylum Streptophyta; class Magnoliopsida; order Rosales; family Rosaceae; genus Pyrus; species Pyrus communis. Next base: position 30,237,671 of record NC_142580.1, read on the forward strand.
TATGCATGCTAATCACTAGAAATCCCACTATAAATCTCATTATTTCCCTTCAGGCTAGGAGGCTACGATCCGACTACGTATCAGTGAGTGGGCGTTTGTTTTTATATATTATGTATAAAGTTTTATAGTTTTCACAAGTGCTTTGGATTGATTTTATGCCTATCATGCCATGTTTTATTTAATTTTTAAAATGCCATTATATTGTTGGGATCTATATATTGTCATGGCATGTTCATATACATTATACTTGTTCATCATGCATGCTTGCACCAGTGTAGTACTCACCCCGGGCTAGGGCCAGGCTTCACATGTATGTTCACATCGCACCGCACGCTCACCTTGGATCCATTGTAGGTACTAGTCATGTCGTAGGTTGCAATAGGCAACTAGGGCTTGTATGTGATGAGCCTAGCACCAGTCTTCACGTGATTGTAGTACTAGAGCGTATATTATGATTACGCCCAGTCTTGTTCATGTTAGATTCTATCACATCCCAGCCCGGGACGGATCACTTCCCGGGCCTGCTCCACCACCGTAGCACGATATTGTCCGATTTGGGCTTACCATTCCCTCACGGTTTTGTTTTTGGGAACTCACGAGCAACTTCCCAGTGGGTCATCCATCATGGGATTGCTCTAGCCCCCTTCTCACTTAACTTCAGAGTTCCTACGGAACCCGAAGCCAGTGAGCTCCCAAAAGGCCTCGCGTTAGGTAGAGATGAGAATATACATATAAGGATCACTCCCCTAGGTGATGTGGGATGTTACAATCCACCCCCTTAGGGGCCCGACGTCCTCGTCGGCACATACGCGGCCAGGGTTAAGCTCTGATACCAATTTGTCACATCCCAGCCCAGGGCGGATCACTTCCCAGGCCTGCTCCACCACCGTAGCACGATATTGTCCGCTTTGGGCTTACCATTCCCTCACGGTTTTGTTTTTGGGAACTCACGAGCAACTTCCCAGTGGGTCACCCATCATGGGATTGCTCTAGCCCCAAATAACAGTTTGGTATTAGAGCATAGGTTTGGCAGTCCTGTACTTTTGTGAGTATTCTAATGGTTTTGGTGTCTTTTGTCAAAATTATGCCGCCTCGTCGGGAACCACGTCGCTCTGCTGAGCCTAGTTTCCCCGATGTAGCTCAGTTGGGGGAAGCTATCGCTACAGCTATTCAGTCGGCACTCCGCCCTCCCCAAAGGACTCCTCTGGAGACTATGTATAATCTGAAGTTGGATAAATTTGAGGGCCACGAGGGCTTTGAGGGAGCAGAGCGGTGGCTAAAACATATTGAGAAGACCTTTCGTGTTCTGCATAATCAGGGGAATCTCCCTGTTGAGAAGTGGGTTGAGACGACATCTTGGTTTTTGGGTAAGGATTCTGCATCCTGGTGGGAGCAGGAGGTTCGTCGTTTATCTCCAGCGGAGATGACTGATTGGGATGTATTCAGAGAGCTGTTTTGGAGAAGATTTGTGCCTCCTGAGTATATTGACCGCAAAAAGCAGAAATTCACTGAGTTGAGACAGGGGAAGTTGACAGCAAACGAGTACTACCGGAGGTTTACTGATCTGCCTCGCTATCATCCGGATGTTTCTGGCAATCCGGCAGAGATGCTTCGTCGTTTCCGTTTGGGCACTAAGAAGAAGTGATGTTCGATGGCGACCACTACCCCTTGTGACACCTACCAGGAATTTTATGAGATTCTGTTGAGAATTGAGGATTCCGAGAATATGCCCAGCGAGAGTGAGGAGGAAGAGAAAGATGGCAACTAGAGGAAAGATGACAAGGGCAAGGGTCAGGCGTCGCTCAGACCTCGCAAGTCCCAGAGTTTCAAGAGGGGTGGCACTAGTTCTAGCTCTTCTAACGGTGGTTTTAGCGCCACTGGTCAGGGTCGTGGTGGTAGGTTTGCTGGTGGTGCTAGAGGCCAGAGGCAGGGTGATGCTGGTAGGGGTAGGGCCCCAGTTTGCCGCAGGTGTAATAATCGACATTTTGGTGAGTGTAGGTGAGGCAGCGGTGGTTGCTTTACTTATGGGCAGATGGGGCATTAGGCTGCAAATTGTCCCTAGAGTTAGCAGAGGCCCAGAAGACTTTCTTGCCACCACCTGCACCGATCCAGCAGGTTCTTGGTCCTGGTAGTTATGGGCAGACGGGTCGAGGTGGTGCCTATTATTATCAGGGCGATGATGTTCCTTATGCCCCGGGACAGTATCCATATCCCCAGGATCCATATTCTCAAGGTGGTTATCCCTAGATTTCTGGTGGTTATATGTCGTATCCTCTAGTTCCAGCATGTCGGTCTCAATGGTTTCAGGGAGGACAATCTCAGCAGGGGGAGATTGCTGCGAGTAGTGCGGGGTCTTCAAGGCAGGCTGGTCAGCCCAGTCAGGGGTGTGGTACACAGAGTCGTGGTGGCCAGACGAGTAGAGGTCATGGTGGACAGCAACAGACTCAAGGGCGTATTCACAACATCTCTCTGCAGGACGCTTAAAACAATCCAGACTTAATCATGGGTACATTAAATATCCTTGGTTATTTTGCTAGAGTATTAATTGACTGTGGCGCTACACATTCTGTGATTTCTCATACATTTGCTCAAGTGACGCAACCTCACCCTACACCTCTAGGGTATTATTTAGAGTTTACTATGCCTAGAGGGCAGAGATGTATTGTAGATTGTGTGTACCTAGGATGTCCAGTGATGGTGGAGGATGTTATTATGCCAGATGATCTTATCCCGTTGGATATTGTTGACTTTGATGTGATTCTGGGCACGGATTGGTTGCATTTCAATCGTGCCAATATTGATTGTTACGGGAAAATAGTTACTTTCCATCATCCTGGATTACCTGTGGTTACTTTTGTGGGCGAGCAGAGTGGGGTGAGACATGGCGTTATTTTTCTGCTATGCGAGCGAAAAGGTTGTTATCTAAAGGTTGCCAAGGGTACTTAGCTCATGTTATGTTGGATGATGCTATTCCTAGTAGTGTGGAGGATGTAAGGGTAGTCAGACATTTTTCTGATGTTTTCCCTGAGGATTTACCTGGTTTGCCGCCAGACCGAGACATGGAGTTCACCATTGATTTGCTTCCAGGTACTAATCCTATTTCTTTGACTCCCTATCGTATGGCTCCTGCTGAGTTAAGGGAATTGAAAGTTCAGTTGCAGGAATTAGTGGATAAGGGTTTTATTCAGCCTAGTACTTCACCTTAAGGAGCTCCAGTGTTGTTTGTGAGAAAGAAAGATGGAACTTTGAGGCTATGTATTGATTACCGGCAATTGAATCGGGTAACGATTAAGAACCGTTATCCGTTACCGCGTATTGATGATTTATTTGATCAGCTTCGAGGTGCTTGTGTATTCTCCAAGATTGACTTGAGGTCTGGATATTATCAGCTGAAGATTAGTAGGGATGATGTTCCTAAGATGGCTTTCAGGACTTGTTATGGTCATTACGAGTTTCTGGTTATGCCATTTGGATTGACGAATGCACCAGCTGCTTTTATGGATTTGATGATCCGAGTATTCCAGCCATATTTGGATAGGTTTGTTATTGTTTTCATTGACGACATTCTGGTGTACTCTAAATCTAAATCAGAACATGTTCGACATCTTACTTTGGTGTTGAAAAGGTTGAGGGAACACCAATTGTATGCTAAGTTTAGCAAGTGCCAGTTTTGGTTAGACCAAGTTGCATTTTTGGGGCACGTCATTTCAGCTCAGGGTATCTTGGTGGATCCTTAAAAGGTGGCAGCTGTGCAGAAGTGGGAGCAACCGCGAACCGTCACTGAGGTAAGGAGTTTCCTTGGGTTAGCAGGGTATTATCGACGGTTTGTTAAGGATTTTTCTGTGATTGCTTTACCACTGACGAGGTTAATGAGGAAAGATGTTAAATTTGAGTGGGATGATAAGTGTGAGTAGAGTTTCCAGCAATTGAAGTATTGTCTCACTCATGCACCTGTTTTGGCACTCCCGGACGATAGTGGTGATTTCGAGGTCTATAGTGATGCTTCTTTGAATGGTCTGGGATGTGTGTTGATGCAGCATGGTAGGGTAATTGCTTATGCTTCACGACAATTGAAACCTCATGAGTTGAATTACCCTACACATGATTTGGAGTTAGCCGCCATTATTTTTGCATTGAAGTTGTGGAGACATTACCTTTATGGAGAAAAATGTAAAATCTTTATAGATCATAAGAGTCTTCAGTATCTTTTTACACAGAGGGATCTTAATCTTCGTCAGCGGAGGTGGTTAGAACTACTTAGTGATTATGACTGCACGATTGATTATCATCCTGGTCAGGCAAATGTGGTAGCCGATGCACTTAGTAAGAAGTCTCAGGGCTGTATCAATGCGTTGTACGCTAGTTGCATTCCTCTTCTGGCAGACTTAAGATCCACGGGAGTGAGGTTGGAGGCAGAAGATCGAGAGGTGGCCTTACTTGCTAATTTTCAAGTTAGGCCAATTTTAGTTAATCAGGTGCTTGAAGCTCAAGTAGCTGATGAGGAAACTCAAGAAATAATCCAAGCTCAAGATCAAGGAAGGAGGAGAGACCTCAGAGTTTGCGAATCGGATGGCATGCTGGTGCAGGAGGGTAGGATGTTTATGCCTAATAATTTGGAGTTAAAGAAAACAATTCTCGATGAAGCACATATCTCGGCTTATGCTATGCATCCATGAGCTACTAAAATGTATCATACCATTCGACCATTTTATTATTGGCCGGGTATGAAGAGGGAGATAGCTGAGTATGTGAGTAGGTGTGCTGTTTGTCAGCAAGTTAAAGCGGAAAGGAAGAAGCCGTTTGGGTTGTTGCAGCCACTTCCCGTTCCAAGGTGGAAATGGGAAAACATTACTATGGATTTTGTGTACAAGCTTCCGTATACACATATGGTTTTGACGGCATTTGGGTGATTGTCGATCGGTTTACTAAGTCAGCACATTTCATTCCAGTGAGGGAGAAGTATTCTTTGGGGCGATTAGCTGAGTTGTTCATCTCGAAGATTGTGAAGTACCATAGTGTCCCTGTGAGTATTGTCTCGGATCGTGACCCAAGATTTACATCTAAATTTTGGGTGGCGTTTCAAGAAGCGTTGGGTACGAGACTACTTTATAGTACAGCGTATCATCCTCAGACGGACGGACAGTCAGAGAGAACCATTCAGACATTGAAGGATATGTTGCGATCTTCGATGTTACAATTTGGTGATGCTTGGCACAAGCGGTTGGATTTAATGGAATTTGCCTACAACAACATCTTTCATTCGAGTATCGGCATAGCACCATTTGAGGCGTTGTATGGTAGATCTTGTCGCACACCCTTGTGTTAGTCAGAGGTCGGAGAAAGAGTTTTGGTGGGCCCGGAGATTGTGGAGGAGACTACTCAAAATGTTCAGTTAATCAAGTTTAACCTGAAGGTGGCTCAGGATTGGCAAAAGAGTTTAGCAGATCGGCATGCTACTGACAAAGTGTATGAGGTTGGCGATTAGGTGTTTCTGAAGCTTTCACCGTGGAGAGGCGTGGTACGGTTTGGAAAGAAAGGTAAGCTGAGTCCCAGGTATATCGGACCTACATGATCACTGAGCGGGTTGGTGAGGTGGCTTACAGGCTAGAGTTGCCTCCTGAGCTAGCTAAAGTACATAACGTTTTTCACATGTCTATGCTTCGACATTATGTTGCAGATCCGTCTCATGTGATACCTCATCAACCCTTGGAAATTAATCCGGATTTGACTTATGATGAGGAACCAGTGACGATTCTAGATTGGAAAGAAAAGGTTCTGAGGAACAAGATAGTGAATTTGGTGAAAGTTTTGTGGATGAATCATTCCGTGGAGGAGGCTACTTGGGAAACTGAAGATTGGATGAGAGATTTGTATCCTCAGTTGTTCTTTGACCGCTAGTGGATGCTGTGAGTGGTTGTTTTGAATTTCGGGACGAAATTTTTTTAAGGTGGGTAGGTTGTGACAGCCCTTCCTGGACTTTTCATACCGTAGGGGTGAAATGACGGTTTTCCCTAGTATGGTTTTTTTCGTTGTGTGGTCATTTTTGGGCTTTGGTTGATGGAGTTTGGACCACACACACACCACACTCATTTCCTCTCTCTCTGCCTTGTCCCAAGTCCCTCTCTCTCTCCCTTTCCTATCTTCTTGTACGGACAACACCCAAAACCCTTGAAAACTTCACAGATCGAGGAATCAAATTACATAGTTGTGCTCGTGAGATCCTTAGGAGTTCAACCATACCCATTTCAGGTAAGGATACCTCCATTTTCACGTCGAACTCGGGATCCCCCGATTTGGTCACTGTTCATGCACACGTTAATTCTTGTGTTTTTGGGAATTTCAAGCTTGTAGGAAGCTTGGTGAGGTCCTTAGGAGGCTCGGGGTGGTTCGTGTGAAGGTTTTGGACGTCGGGATCGTGAGTTGCAGGTTTGGCCGGAGTTGGTGGTGTTTTCCCGGTGGGATTCCGTGGGTTTTAGTGCTTGAAAGTGGTATGGATTTGTTCCTCTTGTTGTAAGCTTCATTTTGGTACCAATTTTGTGAAATTTGGTTGAAAAACAAGTGAGATACGAAGTTTTGAATTTTTCCCGGTTTTCCGGCGTCGGCGACGGTGCCGGAGTTTGGCTGGAGAAGATGACGGAATATTCCGTTAGTTTGGACAGAATATTCCTAACGGCATTAACGGAATCCGTCAGAGTTAACAGAATATTCCTGACAATGTTAACTGACGCCGTCAGTGTGCCAGGCACATGCCTGCGCGTGGGCGGCGCGTGTGGCCGTGCCTTGGCTGGCGCGTGGGGGTGTGTGCGGCGTCGGAAAATTATTCTAAAAATATAGGGATGTTCGTGAGGTTGAGTAGATCCCATTGGTGTATTCATACACCCCATTTGAGCATTGTTTGAGAAGTTATTTCGTAATGTTGGTTATGTGCTTTAAAATTAACGTATTTATAGTTGTTTCGCATATAGGTGAGATGTATCCCGAGGACGACAGCGGTCACTCGAGGCAAGGGGTTTACGACCCTTCTACATACCAATAAGTGGGCTTTTGGTTTTCCGTATATACCTATATACTTAGGTTTTTCCCAGAAAGTGAAATGAAACGTTTATACGTTTATATGCCATGCATTATGTTTGCCCATTTAATTATGCATTATTAGTTGCATATGTATATGTGTGTGTTGGTGTTGCGGACACACAGGTAAGTGCCAGGTAAGTTATGGTTTATGTTTATGTTCAGTAGTGATTTGAGATGCATAGAGAGCTCATAACCTGCACCCCCGGTGGTAGTGCTCCCGCCCAGAGTTGGGCACAGTCCTTCACATGATGTTCACCTCCCGCACCACACACTCATCTTGGATCCAAATTAGGTGAGACATTAGGTGAGACATTACCTGAGTACTTGCATTTTATTTCGAGACATTTGGCATGGCATATTTCCGAGCATGATTTATATATATGTATATATTCTATTTTTCTGGGAAGTATACAGGTTTTACGGCGAGGGGTTAGAACTTTGTTTATGAAATGGTTTTTGAAAAGCTTTGTTTTTGCCCACTCACGCTTTTTGTTTTGCGCCCCTCCAGGTTCTAGATTGGCTAGAACTTTTGGTGGCTCCCCAGAGGATTTTCCCAGATTATCTAACAGATTATCACCAGTGTAGGACCACCTTTGGGTGTGTTTATTTAGTGTTTTTTCTGCCGGACTACATTAGGTCTTCCGTGCTCTGAACTTTGTTTCTTACACTTACGCTTGCACATGTATGTTATTTACTTTGTGTATAGCTGGGTTTTTATTTATTCGTACTTTTATTATTATTTATTAGCTTCCTCACTGTGCACATGGTTACGTCACTTCCACGTGACGGCCAGCATGCCTGATCTTGGTTGGGGTGTGTCAGATTCCCTCTGCATGAACTCGTGTGTTAGCATAGATTGATGAGCACTTGATTTTCTTATGCTACGGTTGAGATATTATGATTGGCGTATTTCTGGAATTATTGTTGATTTACATTTGATTTCCTACTTATACGTAGTATGAATTTCTGGAAACTATACATGTTTTACGGCATACGAGGGATCTCTGGCGGTTCTATTATTTCCATAAATAAGTGTAGGAGTTTATTTCCGGTTGTGTAACAAGTACCTTATCTAGATTCGACTGCTCTATTTATGTTGTACTGTCATCTATGCTTTGAACACTTGTGTTTTTTGGGTTCTTCCCATTACTGCGCACTCTCTATTTTAGTTTAATTAAATGCTAGCTTTGGTTTAAATTTATCCATATTTTATACATCACATTCCTTTTGGCTACTTCACCTTAGGGTGTCGGCTAACATGCCTCGACTCCGGTCAAGGTGTGTCATTCAAGGGCTAAAATCATATTTTCAGAAAATTCAAAAATAGGAAAAATGCCATACTTTGGTTTGTTCCTACTACTTTGACCAAGTGATTGTATTTCTACAAAGAAAGAAGCTATAGTGGAAAGAAATAAAAGAATACACCTCCACTTCATTCATGTGAGCTTTATGGCCTCCATCAAGATAAAATTACTCATAAATCCAAAATTGTGGAGACGACACCAAGCCAAAGTCAAAATGCCAAATTGTTAGTGGGTTCATCACAAAATACACCCATTAATTTTACTTGATGCTCCAACTGGCATAAAGTCCTTGTCTGCACGAGCTAAAACTGTATAAGACATCAAATCCAAACAAATACCAAATAACGAATTACGTCAGTTTGATTCAATCAAGGATACGTGACACACCCCGACCCAGAAAGTCCACTTGGACCCTGAATCGAGGTGTACTGGCCGACACCTGGAAGGTGACGAAGCCATAAAATGTGATAGTGTATAAAAAGTGAAAAAATTTGAATCTAAAAGTGTCTAAGTACCAGAGTGCGCTACGAGTGGAGCGAACCCATTTCACACGCGATGTCAGAGCATAAGTAAGGTACAATAGTGTGGGTAAGAATCATACCCTCAGAAATATCCATCAATACTAAGATTCGCCACAGATTCTTGTCGATACAAACTCAGCAGCTAAAACCTAGAGGGCACCAAACAGAAGGTGTGAGTAAGCAATAAAACCAAGCTTCCCAAAGTTATTACCTCTCTAAAAGTAATGCCCCTAAATGTAAAACCCGTATCGTTTTCCATAAGACAGTACAACATATATACATATATCCAAACCATACTCAGAAATGACCAAAACCACGGTTTGCCATCAACTCCACCATACATTAATAAGTAGGCCAAATGAACTAAATCAATACAAAGTGATATATAAGTCGGAGTCACCTATAGTGACCTGTACGACTTATCCATATCTCATCAATCATGGCTAGCATATAAGTCGGAGTCACCTATAGTGACCTGTACGACTTATCCATATCTCATCAATCCTGGCTAGCCAATAGCTCAATAAGTATACCTGCACACGAGTCGGAACCACCTAAAGTGGTATGTACGACAGGACTGGGTGTAAATAAATACGCTCAAGTGCTACGATCACGTGAAGACTGGGCGAATCATCGCGAGTCACCTACGAGTCGGAACCACCTAAAGTGGTCTGTACAACAGGACTATGCACCTACCTTGAATCCAAGGTGAGCGTAAAGTGCGGGAGGTGAACATCACGTGAAAGACTGTGCCCTGGCCACGGGCGGGAGCACTAACACCGGGGTGCAGGTTTATGAGCTCTCAATGCATCTCAATATAACATGTGGAACTCATGGCAACCAGTACGATAGTATCAAAGTTGCCTAACACATAACTGTAGTCATGCTATAACTCAATCGATTCAACTAATACCATAAATTCACCTGAACTTACCTGGATGTCCTGAGTTCACCTTTGCACTTGAAAGCATTCCCAATAATTATATGCAAGTAATATACATATGGATATACCATGATGCAATCTAATACTCAACCATGTCGTAGCATTTTCAATTATAAACAATACAGTGAGAAGTGTACAATCAATAACGCCCTACTCCCAAACTACTTATTTTCAGGGATAATTATCCATGACGACCCAATTAACACTAATTTAGCTAACTAATTCATAAAACTAAAACTTGCCTTTACCAATTTCCTTCGCATTACTCAATTTCCCAAGCAAGGCTTTTGTCTCAAATATTTTATGGCTGCATCTAACGTCTCGTTAGACTGCCTACGTACCCTAAACAGGGATCAAGCCATTCGTAGTTCATATAGTACTTCAAGCATTCACAATAATTATATATGAAGGTAATATACCTAATCAATTTAAAAGTGTCGATAGAACTCTCAACAATATGTACAATAAAAAGGAAAAGATCCACTTACCTGGAGTCCACGCTATGATTCTCTAGTGCACACATCGAGGCGTCCTGAATGATTGGTCCCTGTGACCAATTATCAAATCACATCTCAGAACTCTTATCCGAAGAATACATAATTCACATAAAACACAACCTCAACGACATTCTAAAATAGTTTGGGACCCATTGACCACAAGTCAACCGTCGATCAAAGATCGACGGTAGGGTTTACAACCCTGTATAACTTGACCCGGAAGATCCGCATATCAGATTTCCAATCCGCAACTCCCAACGATCCACAATATGTTTCTAGAATAACATATTAAAATTTCATTACGATCCAACGGTCAAATCTCCACCAATTGCCTAAAACAAGTGGCCGTGAACATTTATTTTACTAACTTACAAATCCAATTCAGGAAGATCCGTAAGTCGGATTCCCGATCCATAAATTCTTATGATCTTTAAATATTACGTATTATAATGTATCCAATTTTGGTGACGATCCAACGGTCAGATCGTCGATTCACATTTTTATCAAGTAACATATCGTAACGAATTTAGGTTCCAACTATCAACCTACGTTATTCAAATGAAAAAACTGAATTCAAGACATTTGACATAGCCTAAAAATAGCATTGGCGGCCCACTGGCCACGCGCCGCCGCGGGTGGCCGTCGGCCGCCCCGACTCGCCGGAAAATCCAACTATTTCCAAAAATTCTCAAACTTCACAGAAATGAAGATCTCAGTGAGTGGAGCAACTTTCATACTTGCCACGAAGTCCAAAAGTGGACGGAAGATGGTCAATTTTGCCCTCAAAGCCGGCGGGTGCCTAAAACTTCCCGACGTCGATTCGTCGTCTACGGTGGTCCAACGGGGTCAAGGTTGGTTTGGTTTTGCTCCTGGGATGATGGGCTACAAAGCCCAAGTGGTGGCATCGGCCATCGCTTTTCCGATTTGCCGGGAAATCGAAAAGGGTGGCTGGAGCACCATTGATTTTCGTCAACTTTCGTGGCCTCAAACCGCCACATACCATGGTTAATCAAGGTGGTTCTTGGGTGGGTTTTGTAGAGGGGAATGAGAGCTTCAAGATGGTGGTGGTGGCATCGAAAAACTCCACCGGAGTTGGCCGGAATCGGCCTTGGAAAATGGACTCGCGGTGGTGCGGGTATGGGTGCACGGGAAGCTTTTCCCCTTTTTTTTTTTTCTTTTCTTTTCTTTTCTTCTTTCTTTCTGATTGGCTGCAAGCTTCACTTCTCTCTTCTAATTGGTTCCTTGTCCCTTTAATTTAATTGGTCCACTAATCCCACAAGGTGGGAATTCAAATATTTAAATAACCAATTTCAAACGTCCATAAGTATACCGTTATAATCCGGACTCGCAAACGGTTTTCGCCTATACGTTCGTACCAATGAGTACTACGAGGATATGCTAAAAGAATAAGTCTCACATCTCTCAAGTCGATGGTCAACAGAAGTCAAAGTCCTTGCCTCTAGGGCAATTTCGTAAATTCACGCTTTTAAAATAAAATAAAAACGTAAAATTTGGAACAGGTTGTTACAATACGTAAGCAATCTAGTATCACATTCTAGATGCAACCGCAAAGCCCAAAAAAAAAAAAATCGAATCCTTGGTTCTCTTCAACCAAATTCATCACAACATCCAAACTAAATGTATGGTTCATTCAACCAAATTCACCAGATAAAAACCCTTTCTTTAGTGGGTCATTCACTCACTAACAATCTCAAACCAAATCAAAGGAGCTACGAGTGATTTGATCCCTCAAGCTGGTACGTAGGCAATCTAGGGCTCGAAACCCAAGTTACAATTTACTCATATTGGAATCAAAGGGTTTTTCCTTTTTAACAAAGGATTGTAATTAATACACGCATAGTCTAGAATGGGTCGAACTTAAATTAATAAAACCCTCTTCAGAAAAATGAATTAGGATGAAATTCTGTCGCATGAATTATTTGTTTACATATTGTGTACAATTTTTACTCAACAATAATGGTGTCACTGTCTAGAAATAGTGTCATTGTCTACAAATGGAAACCATTGCTTCTAAAAGTAGCAACACAATTTTTAGAAATAGGGGCAATATTTCCAAAAAATAGTGGCTGCTATTTCTAGAAGTTTATTATCTTTAAGAGACAATATTTCTTACTATTAAAATTTTATTCCGTGCCTTTTGTTAAGCATTTGCAGATAATATTTTGTTGAATTTTGACATGTGATAAATAATTCATATTCTAATGTCTTGAAAAATGTGAATAATTTATAAATTTTATACATACTAAAAAATAGAAAATAAAAATAAGGAGAAGAAGGAGTGACATTAAAGAGAGAGAGAGAGAGAGAGAAGAGAGAGATGATAGTGATGTGAAAGAGGAGAAAGAGATGAGAAAGATTATGGTAATGGACAAAGAGAGAGAAATGATGGTGATGTGTGAAGGGAGATAGGCAAAGCATAAAGCGTAAAACGTAAGGTGTAAAGCATAAAGCGATAATTAATTTCTTGCATACAAAACAATCCAAAGTTGTTTTAAACATTACTACCACAAACATATTGTGGGCAAAGTGTAAAGCGAAAATTAATTTTGTTGCATATCTTGTCTCTAAACATGGACAATTCTTCTTGCCCCTAGTGCATCTCCAATATTGATTTCGCTTCTTCTTTTTATTTATTTTTTACTCCACTTTTCTTTTTCACTTGAATTGGATCTTTAAGCACTTGGCTTAAGAATTTCTACCTCCCTCTTCACTCTCTTTTCTTTTTCGACCACAGTTGTCATCATCCAAAGAGTTCAACTTTGTACCCACGGATTTTAAAGTCTAGAACAGAATTTAGCTACCTTTCTCCGACATCATCGCCTTGTCACTCACATCTGAAGCCTTTTTTTTTTTAAACTAAGCCATTTTGGACACGGTACAATTGTCGACTTCTTTGCCTTCGCTGTCCAAAACATGACCGGATTAGGCGGCTTAAAGCCACATTTTCAATATGTAATGTTCCGGCAGCAACTCTATATGTTTCATTCTCAAATACATCAATATGTGCCGACAATGAACTCCCCGAAACTCCATCCTTTTGTAGTTGAATTTAGCAAAACCTAAGATCATATCAACCACCAACCTCCTCATCTTTGTCTCCCCCAGCCATCTCCAATACTTCGTACACTACCTTATTCTCATCCCCTGACTCTCCCTTAAAAAACAAGTCTCACTCTTCAATTCCTCCATTTGAAACTTTTCAAACATAAATCGTATGTACAATTTGGTCATTTGAGCTTCCATTGGGATGCGAAGCTATAATGGAGGAGCACGGTTTTCATCATTATTTCAGCAACTAACCTCTTTCTGACGTTGCCATCAAGGGCTCGATTAAACCGAATCACAAATTCAATCAAAGAGTGCTTTATATGCACATATTGCTTGAAAATGAATGAGAACTCTCTACACATTGATTGCTCGACATTCCGGCAGAAAAAGCTGCTTAGAAAATGCCGAAACCCAATTTACATGCAAATCATATATGTCCTCAAGCCACACTATATCAACCAACACATGTTGTTCTACCAACGTGTTCCACCTTGCCTTAAACTCTTCTTTGGTTTCGATATCCCATATGCACTCATGCAATTCCTTGAAAATGTCACCAACCTAACCTCTGTCATTGAATTTGTTAATAATATACCATGTGCAGTACTGATGAAAGATGTTATGAGTTTGCTACCAGTTACCTTTGCTAGGCCCCTTCTTGACCCGTAATTATGACTTTGGGCGGCTCATTGACAGAGCTTTAAGCATTTCTTCAAACAACCACTCAAAGCTCTCAGTTTTTTCATTTTTCAAGAATGCACAACCTAATACCATGGTTTGGCCATGGTTATTAACTCCTAACAAAAGAGCAAACATTGTGTCGTACACATTGGAGTTGAAGGTGGTGTCAAACACAATCTTATCACCAAAATGGTCATAACCACGTGATGACTTAGCTTCTGCTGAAAAGAAATTGACAGGTGTTCTGCCTTCGTCAATCTCTATCTTGAAATAGAAATTATCGTCAATGCTCTTTCAATATTTTTGCATCATGCCCAACTAGATGAGCTCGCAATTGCTATTCAGATTGTAGCGAATTCATATTGTAGTCAATTCCAATTCAAGGTTCAAGATTGTCGAGCAGGGGGAAACGAGGATTCGTTGAAAAATAATGTGTCATTGATTAAGGAAACCTAATGATGTGCAGGTCTCAATAGATCTATAAAATTACCAGTTCTGTGTGTCATATGCTCCGCCTTATCCTCAAGTTCAATCCAAATAACGTCTTAGAAAACTTGAGGAAAGGTAAAAAATGAAGGGTTTGTGAGGTAGAGGAAACTAGTCACAGTCAGAGCACAAGCCGAGTGGGCTAAGGGCCTGAAACTAGAATATGTTGGGTTATAGGGCGACAAAAGTGCAAGTGTGGACACCCATACTTTGTTTGGAAATAGCCATGGACACATTGGAGTCTTTTCTATCCCCGCCATTGTGGGCACCTATACTTTCATCTCTCAATATCACTCTTAGGGATTCAAGTGATTTGATTCAACAATAGGGGACCATCCCATACCATAGGAAGTTGCTTCTTCGAATGTCGTTGTTCAAGCCAAGGCGGACTACTGATTCAATCTTCAAACCAAAAGCTGGATCTTACTACTTACTACTAAAAAAACCGAAGAAGCAATCAAAGCAAACTACGGGACTCACCAAGAAACAACTAGGTTGTTTGTGTAGGAGGAATCTAGTTTCAAATCATAAGATGACGAAGTGATTGCACCAATTAATCAAGTTGAACACATGTTTGATTGATCCACTCTACATGAAAGCAAGATTTCACAAAACAACTATGCAATGCTAGGATCTGCGAGAATGACTATGTAGGTAAAGGGAACAAGGCTATAAGTTATGCGTGAAATGTTTATGCTTACGTATGAGTTGCTATTTAGTCATAGATCGGGTTCAGAGTTCTTCCCTCAAACTCCTTGAGTGGTATTCGTAATGTAAAGCTAATCAAGTAGATTCAGGATCCGGGTGGTGGGTAAGGTAAGAAGATAGATGATAATAAAAAATTCTTTATTCTATTATGCTACTTCTCTTATTGTTTCACCATGTCCAAGCTTGACGATAGCAGTAGAACAAAAGTCACCATCAAACTCAAAGAATGAACCTTCAATCCAAGATGCATGTCGTCCGCCCAACTTTAGACTCTTTCTTCCTAACTTATTTACTCTCTGGCCATAGTTATTTAGGTGGTCTCTCAAGTTTAGAGAAATCGAATTCCTCACAGGAACACACAGAACAATGATATGAACTAGGTAAATAGGAATGGAAAAGAGATGTTTGCATTTCATCAAAATCATTAGTTTTTTTTCTACATCCATATGATCTACTAAAGTAGATCGGTATTGCCCATATAATGAAAACAGATATTAGTCCATAGAGTCTCAAGAAGGTAAGAACTTCAACTTGTTTGATGCTTTTTAGGCCAAATAAGACATACAAGTGAGACCTGCACTATGAGCAAGTTGTGCAAAATACCGCTTCTTTTTTCAAATTTCGCACCAACTTGGGCAAAATAGGGTTCTACTAGGAAACCATGGATTTTTTAGTTTTCACTATTGGTTACTGATCAAGCCACTGGAATGGAATGAGATAAGAATCTCTGGAGATCTTTCGTCTCTACTTACTAGTAACAGGTTTTTCCTCTGTAGAAGACTTCTTCCGAATGGCATAATTGTCCTATTTTTCTTCGATCTTCAAAGAAAACTGATTTCCCCTTCTCCTCTTTCATCGTCGTTGGTCTTTCTTTCACTAATGATCTCATCATTTTTTCATAATTCGCACGAACATGGGAGAGACTATCCTTTTTATCGCCTGCGCTTTCATTTCACTCTCAAGGAAATGATCTCTCTATTCTATACATATCTTTAGGGTGCAACCAATATTTCCAATTTCTCCACTTTGCACCTCTAATAAAACCACTTTTTTACTTATGGAAATATTTTTTCAATCATCACTCACACATTGTTAAATCATCGCCTTCTTTGCCTCCGAAACTCATCGATGTGATCTAAATAAGTGTGAAGCACTTGATATATGGTGATTGTGCCATTCATTGAAAACTGTTACATCAAACTTTTCCCAACCAATTCCCTTATTCATCTAGCATCTCCCATCCTACATTTTTTTTTTTATTGGGTTTGGGATTAGCATCCACCCTCTTTTTGCCTTCTTTGCAACAAACAAATTATTTCCTTACTTAACAATTACCATCACTGGACTTTTTACTATCATGCTCCTGAATCCCAAACTTTGTTGTAAGTGCATAATTGTTGTAAAAAATATACCCTTCATCCAATGAATCAAACTCCATTCTCAATTTCGGTTTCAACTCATCGTCTACCATTGGAAGAAACTAATTCAACCATCTCTACACAAGATTCAATCATATCTTTCCACCACAATTTCTTCTATTTCTAACTCATCCCCATTGAATTAAACTTCAATGTACATGCTACAAATCTACACAACTTATCACAACCCAACACAAGTTTTGCACCTATATATCGAAAATCCAATTTCATGATTTTAACCAAATCCACTAGTAACCACCCACCATTATTATAGATTCAAATCCCATAATTATAAAAACCAAAATGCAATGGAAATGGATTATAATATAGGTTCTTGATTTCTTCAAAGGTTCTGAATGAGCCACCCTTGCCAACTCCAATCCAAGCACAATTTCAATCCACATGAAATCAAGCGCTCACCCTTTTCACCCCCTCCTATGTCCTGCCTCTCATTCTTGGCGAAGAAAACCCTAATCTCTGTTAGTGTAACTTGAATCAACGAGAGTTTTGATTTAGATGGAGCTGCACTGAAAACAAACAGTGAACAAAATCTGGAGAAAACGAATGGTTTCTTGTTCTTCACACTGCAGAAAACTTGTGCAGAGGAATATTTCTTCTCTTTTCAAAAAGGAGCACTAACGTGCTTTTACATTAACTGAAGGCCCTTTTCTTGGGACCACATACACTCCTACATTTCATCCTAGACACACATCTTTCTAATCTCATGGATCAATCAACACATGGCACTCATGGCCTTTTTACAAAACTAGACATTTACACTTTGCTTCATTCTGCACAAGTGGATACACCAATTTAAACAACCTTATTCTAAAACTTTTCAGCTCAAATACTTATAGTTCAACACTCTCCTTTAAGTTTTGAGCTGATTTCACACCAAGCATATCTTGAAGATAGTTGAACCGATCCTTAGACAAAGCCTTAGTAAATATGTCTGCCACCTGCTCATTTGTTGGACAGTACACCAAGTCGATTATCCCTTCCTGGAGTGCATTCTTAATAAAATGATACCTTCTGTCAATGTGCTTGGTTTTCTGATGGAAAACAGGATTTTTAGTAATTGCAATTGCTGCTGTATTATCACAGTGCACTGGAGTTGCTTCAGTTTGCATCTCACCAAAATCTTCAAGAACAAATCTAAGCCAAATGGCTTGAGCAGTTGCTTCAGAGGCACTGATGTACTCTGCTTCTGCTGTAGAGAGTGCTACACAATTCTGCTTCACTGAGGCCCATGAGAACACCCCACTGCCAAAAGAAAATGCATAACCAGAAGTACTCTTGCTATCATCAACAGATCCTCCCCAGTCACTATCACAGAATCCGATTAGCATTGCATTCTTTCCCTTTACATACTCCAAACCATAGTCTAGAGTTCCCTTGATGTACCTAAGTACTCTTTTGGCTGTTCCAAGATGTTTATTTGTAGGGCAGTGCATGAATCGAGCTAGAAGGCTTGCAGCATACATTATATCTGGTCGAGTTGCTGTGAGATACAAGAGACTTCCCATAATTCTTCGATATTGTTCCTCACTTGCTGAACCACTGCCATCATCTTTGCATAACTTCTCTGATGAAACCAGAGGTGTGAACACAAATTTACACTCACTCAATCCAAACTTATCTAACAAAGAGACAGCGTACTTCCTTTGGTGGATAAATATGCTTGTGTGAGTTTGAATCACTCCCATACCAAGGAAATGATGAAGAAGCCCCAAATCTGTCATTTCATATTTTGTCATCATGTCTTCCTTGAACTCCTTCAACATCTCAATGCTATTTCCAGTATACACTATGTCATCCACATAGATTGAAACAATCAGAATTTCTCCTCCCCTTGCTTTGATGTAAAGAGTAGCTTCACTCTGACTTTTCACAAACCCACAGTGAGCAAAATAGGTATCGATTTCACTATACCAGGCTCTTGGCGCCTGTTTTAGGCCATACAAAGCTTTATAAAGCTTGTATACCTTGTCTTCACTCCCCTTGATCACAAAACCATCTGGTTGTTCTACATAAACTTCTTCTTCAAGAACTCCATTCAGAAAAGCAGATTTCACATCTAGTTGGTATAATTTCCAACTTTTCTGAGCTGCCAAAGCAATTAGAGTCCGAATTGTATCCAGTCTAGCTACAGGTGCAAACGGTTCATTGTAATCCACACCTGGTTTCTGAGCATATCCTTTGGCTACCAGCCTAGCCTTATGCTTTTGCACTGTCCCATCAAGATTAAGCTTGGTCTTGAACACCCACTTAACCCCAATTATGGGTTTATCACTTGGTCTGTTCACCAGATCCCATGTTGCATTCTTCTCAATCATTGACAGTTCATCTTGCATAACCTTCATCCATGCTTCATCTTTGGCTGCCTCTTCAAATTTTTCAGGTTCCATAATACAGAGATTGCATTGTGCCAACACATCATCTAGATTCCTCTATTTCAATGGAGTGTGATCAAAAGCTTGAGTCCTTCTCATGCTGCTGTCCACATCACTTACAGATTCATGAGAAAAAACTAGATTTGGTGACAGAGCATAATCATTTTCCTCTGGAGTTGTCTCTGATGAGATACATTTAGGCTGCACAGATAACTCACTAGGATTAAACACAGTTACATAGTTCTCAGGAGCTGTCTTCCATTCCCAGGCTGCATTTTCATCAAACACTACATCTCTTGAGAGTATAAGCTTTTTACTAAGAGGATCATACACTCTGTACCCCTTTTCACATGTTGCATAACCTACAAATATGCCCTTGACACTCTTTGCATCTAGTTTCTGTCTCAACTCATTTGGTGTGTGTACATAACACAGACACCCAAAGATTTTAAGGTGTGCAATTCCAGGTTTTCGACCACTGAATGCTTCAAATGGAGTTACTTCTCCAAGAGCTCTTGTAGGACACCTATTCAATATGTAGACAGCTGTGAGTACAGATTCTGCCCATAAGTAGTATGGTAGTCCTTTGTCATGGAGCATAGCTTTTGCCATCTCAACTACAGCTCTGTTCTTCCTCTCTACTACTCCATTCTGTTGTGGAGTATAGGCCATAGATAACTGTCTTTGAATCCCTGCATCTTCACACAGTTTGTTGAATTCACAAGATGTGAATTCACCCCCTCTGTCACTCCTCAAACATTTTATCTTAAAGCCACTTTGTAATTCCACCATGGACTTGAATTTTCTAAAACAGATCAATGCATCTGACTTGTATTTCAGGAAATAAACCCACATCATTCTTGTACAGTCATGTACAAGAAGCATGAAATATTTGTTACCTGCCAGAGAGTCATTCTGCATAGGACCACACAGATCTACATGCACCAATTCTAAAGGTTTACTTGCTCTCCATGCCTGATTCTTTGGAAACCACTCTCTGTGCTGTTTCCCAAACTGACAACCTTCACAGACTTCATCCATTTCTTCTAAAACAGGGAGACCATGCACCATTTCTTTGTTCTTAAGCTGTTGAAGACCTCTAAAATGCAGATGGCCTAGTCTCTTGTGCCATATCCAAGTAGACTTAGAAATACCTGCTCTCAGTACAACCTGATCATTTGGTATCAGTGTCAAAGGATAACACCTGTTCTTTTTCATTTCAACTTTAAGTACAAGACAATCCAATGAAGGTCCATCAAAGATACTACACATCTTTCCCCCAAATAACAGGTAGTAACCGTGTTCATCCATCTGCCCCACACTTAACAAATTTTCCTTCAACCCAGGTAGGTACATTACTTCTTTGACATATTTTCTGCCTTTGCTAGTGTCTATCACAAGTGTACCAAAACCTGCTACATTCATGAGTTCCCCTGTGGGCATTTGAACCTTGCCAACCACATTTGTCTTCATGTCTATCAACAACTTAGAATCCCCTGTCATATGGTTACTACAACCACTGTCTACATACCATTCTCCATTCACTTTTGATTCAGTGATTGTGCTATTTGCATAAAACAGGTTCCCTGTCACCTCTACCTGATTAGCACTATTTGCCTTTTGCACTAATTTACCTACTGTGCACTCTCTAGCCCAGTGACCAAATTTTTCACAGTTATAGCATTTAGGTTTCCCTTTATACCTACACTCTCCAAAGTGGAACTTAGAACATACCCTGCACTGTGGTTTTGTACCTGTCTGCCCCATTGACTGTGCATTATGTGCAGAATTAGTAGGAAATTTCTGCTGAAACTTAGGTTTTGAACCCCATTTCTTGCCCTTATTATTCCAATTTTTCTGGAACTGAGATGAACCAGATTGACCTTCACCCCTATTCTGCTCTTTTGAACTCACTGAGAAAGATGAGAATGCTTTCCCAGTAGTATCAACAGTATGCAGATCAAACCGTTGTTCTTGACTTTTTAACATTGCAACTACTTCCTGCAACTCTACAGTCTCTAGACACTTTGTGTTTTCTATAACCAAACAGATAGAATCATACGGTTTACTCAGACTAATCAGAACCTTCTGCACAAGTCTCTCATTCGACAGAGATTCACCAAATGTTCTCATTTGATTAATTAGTTCATTCAGCCGTGTAAGATAGCTAGATAAAGACTCATCATCTCTCATCCTAGCATATTCAAACTCTCTCCTAAGATTCTGCAATTTTACAGATCGTACCTGATCACCACCGTGATACTCCCCGTACAACAAATCCCATGCCATCTTAGCTGACTCGGCATTTGCGATTCGTGGGAAGATCTGATCCGAGACTGCATTCTGAATGATTCCCAAAGCCTTTGCGTCTTTCATCAGAACAGCTACCATTTCTCCATCATCCTCCGATGCTTCTCCAGCTTCCTTCTTCTTCGGATTGGAGGTTGCAATCCCCTTCTCTACCAGATTCCATAACCCAAGGGACTTGAAAATCGTTGCCATTTTAATTCTCCAGAGCCTCCAGATCCAGACATGTTTTGATCTGAATCCTCACTGGAGTCCTCACTTCCGAGCCTCCAGATCCAGACATGTTTTGATCTGAATCGACAACTTTTCACGGAGCTTCAAGAGAGCTTCGATTGAGCTCAAAATAGCTTCACAGATTTACGCCCAGATTGTTAGACCCAACTAGGCTCTGAGGCCATGTTAGTGTAACTTGAATCAACGAGAGTTTTGATTTAGATGGAGCTGCACTGAAAACAAACAGTGAACAAAATCTGGAGAAAAAGAATGGTTTCTTGTTCTTCACACTGCAGAAAACTTGTGCAGAGGAATATTTCTTCTCTTTTCAAAAAGGAGCACTAACGTGCTTTTACATTAACTGAAGGCCCTTTTCTTGGGACCACATACACTCCTACATTTCATCCTAGACACACATCTTTCTAATCTCATGGATCAATCAACACATGGCACTCATGGCCTTTTTACAAAACTAGACATTTACACTTTGCTTCATTCTGCACAAGTGGATACACCAATTTAAACAACCTTATTCTAAAACTTTTCAGCTCAAATACTTATAGTTCAACAATCTCTCCCTCTCTTGGCGACAAAAACATACCCATTGAAAAAAAAATGAAGGTATAAGATTACCGGGTCACAATCGCAATGTAACTTCAATCCACCTCAAACAGAATTCTCAACCCAGCTCCCTTTCTCTACATCTTTTTCCCTCTTGAACGGCGAAGTAACCCTCAGCCCTCCTCCCCCTTTCTCTCTAACAAAAGATACTCTATAAAAAAAATTAAATTTTTTTAATTACACCAGGACACAACAGCCCTGTTTTACCGTGAGCAAATCACGACCATCTGATTCCCGTCGGCATGCAAGGTCCATTTCTAACGTCCGCACCTTAAAAACGCCCAAGGTTTGCAAAGAAAGATTATTGGTTGGTCGTGTTTCACAATCACAAACGATGTCCCTAGACCCAGATGGTACTAAAGGGACGGGTATTTGGCGATTACCTCATTAGTCTTTTCTTTTCTATGACTTTGGCTTCCAACCGTTCATTTGTATATTTACTTTGTTAAATAAAACAAAGAAAAAATGAGAATCCTAAATTTCATGTCAAATTCCTTAGGGCAGCAGAGGAATATGTAGATAAAGTGTTGTGGCCTATTTATTGACAAGGGAATAGGGGGTGCGGTAAAGAGAGAGAGTGTGGAGAAACTGAGGGATTTCTGTATGTATATGAGATGTTGTTATTCCCCCTACATAATGCCTTTATTTATAGTAGTAAAGAGGAGAGGAATTACTTGTCCACCAAGTAAATACAATCATATAGGAAAAGAATAACTAGTAACCAAATCTATCTAGGATTTATACATTCACATTTTATTATAATATTTGTAACAAATCCTAAATTTTTTAGTTTGGGCTCATGCTTGGAGTGTGTAGGAAACACAAATTGGTATTTTAGGAAGCACAAATAGCCCTTCATTGGAAGAGATTCTTTTATAAAGTCCTAATTGGAGCTCTAAAATAGACTATGTGAACCACTTTTTCCGTCTCATATCTAATGACCATGTTTCTAATAAACTACAAATTTCCATTGTGCTTTGACTACCACAGGAGAAGATTTGGAGTTTGGACCGGGCCGGATACGCACTCTAAGCCGAACACCATGCACTTGTGGCGGCACTAAAATCAAACTTCTCTAAATTACAAAAGATGGCCCACTTTGCCAAAATTTAAACAAGTGGCCCACCCATAGCCAATCAATCAAACGGTCAAGGCACAAACAGGTGGAGTGATCGGGCCCGTAGTAAAGGAGGAATAAGTTGTGATGGATGTATGCTTTCAAGTCCATGGAACGTCGATACATTCGTCTGTAAGGAAATGTGGGCACGTTTCCTTTCCACTGTCCAGCTCCTCCTCTTCCTCCACCTTTTCAGTTTTAACTTTCCTTCTTTTTTTCATATTGTTTATTTTAAGAATAAAAGCAGGATTTTAAACGACCGCCTTATAAATTTGATTAGCAATTAGAATATATAAAGCAACTGGATTGTTTCCCATATTTCGGTGATTTCTATTTTAATTAGACATATATATAAAAAGAATTATTATTAGTAATTCAAAAAATTCATTCTATATTTCAAACTTTTATATTAAAAAAGAAAAATAAACTTATAAAAAATGTAAAACAAAATTTTAGAAATACGAATAACACTTTTCCATATAAATATAAATATAGAAATATATAGTCTAGTTTGGCGTACTTATCTCAGAGCGGTGACCTCGTGTTTTACCCTAGAAGTAGTCCTGGAAGACTTGCAGTGGTACTAGTCCTGCTTTGCTCTCCCTCCTCTCTCTCTACCCACTGCCGATTTCAGAACGCCTGCCTGCCTGCCTGCCTTCAAGTTCTAAGGTCTCATTTCGCTATCGTAATCTTCTCTCTACATATTCTCTCTTAATTGTTTACTTTTTTTCCTTAATTTCACTTTCATATAGTTATAATGGTCGCAATACAATCTCAGAGCTTTTTTTTTTCTTTTTCTTTATTTATTTTTTTTCTGTGTGGTTTTATTTCTGTTTAATTTGTTAGGTTTTCTTTTCTTAATCTGTGTTTTCCAGAAAGATTCAATCTTAATCTCTGGGAAGTGGAAATGGAAGTGGAAGGAGAAGGGTTTAATTAGTTTTGGAAGAAGGAAAAGAAGCTGGACAGATTCGGAGTTGCTATCGACAATCAGCAAGACAAGAAGAAGAAGAAGATAAAGAGCATAAAGACAAGAGAGCCATGGTGCTAATTCAATATCTAATCTCATCATTTATTTAATTAATTACAATCTCAACGCATTGCTCAATTTGCTCGATTCCTAATTGGCCTGTTGGCTTGTTGGTTCGTATGAAATTATATTGCTCAGTTGTATAATTGTCGATTATGATTTGTATGATACTAATTATGAGTGAATCAGGTGAGTTCAATTCTACCGATGGGGCGTATTGGGAGCGAAGAAGACGATGCAATTTGTCCGGCTTGGCTAAAACCAATGCTAAGAGCACACTTCTTCGTCCATTGTGAGATTCACGGCGATTCAAACAAGAGCGAATGCAACATGTTCTGCTTGGATTGCGTGGGGCATGCTATCTGCCCTTACTGTTTGATCCGTCACAAAGATCATCGCGTTGTCCAGGTTCCTTCCTTCTTCATTGCCTTCAATTTCTTGTTAATTTCCCCTTTTTCGTTGTTGTTGATTACCGTTAAGTGTCAAGACTTGATTGGGATTTCATGTGTACAAGGACTAATGTGTGGTTTGGGTGGTTTTGGTTTTGTTTCATGTCCGTAGATAAGACGTTCCTCATACCATGATGTGGTCAGAGTGAATGAGATTCAGAAGTACATAGATATATCGTGCGTGCAGACGTACATCATCAACAGCGCAAAGATTGTGTTTCTGAATGAGAGGCCGCAGCCAAGGCCCGGAAAGGGAGTCACCAACACTTGTGAGATTTGCTGCCGAAGCCTCCTCGACTCCTTTCGGTTCTGCTCTTTGGGTTGCAAGGTATCATTTTCATTTCCTTTCATTTGTATAATTTCATTGTTCAACTTTGGCATTCTTCGTTTTATTGTGTGGTGGTTAATTACTTTGGAATCACATTGGATTAAGGACTAGTTTGCACCCCCTGCTTTCTTCCCTGTTATCTTTTCTCTCCACTGTGGTTATACTCGACTGTGCTACGCATTGGGGTTGAACAATTTCTATGATTTTTGTTTGATTTAAATCCCACTTAATTATTTTGGTTTGCTATTCGAAGCTTGGAGGAATAATGCGCGGTGACCGAGAGCTCACATTTGCAGTGATGAGAACAAAGCACAGCAGGGATGGTTTCTATGGCGGGTCAGAATCAGATGAATCAACAACTCCAAAGAAGATAACGAAGACAATGCATATGTTCAACCGTCTGATGAATGGCAATGCACTTAATTACGAGCGTGGGACTCATGTGGGGGAGAGGACTACCTCAAGTTCGGGTGATGAGGAGGGCACTGCCAATCTTTCTCCATCCACTCCTCCCCTTTACAATCACCGCAATGCCAGAAGACGTAAGGGTATACCTCATCGCGCACCCTTTTGATTAGATTCCCATTCCCACTACTAAGTTAGAGTAGGTAAATATATAGATACATACACATGTTTATATAGTGAATCATCGGCATCGACATACAGGTAGTTTTAATATGAAAGTGGGATAAAATAGAGGGGCACGTATGAAGAATCAAATATAGAAGTATTAGGTGATGGAGAAGTAGCATGGCTTTTAATTATTAGCTCCGGTGGAAGGAACGGAACAGGTCGATGGTCCCGTAATCCATCAGTGTCTCTGTCTGGGATTCTAGTTTGTAAATGAATCAGAAGAAACCGTAGGATATATATACAACAGCTTCTAGCTGCTACCCTCTCTGGCCTGTACAGAAATATTGTGGGTTCCTTTCTAGTTACTGGAAAAACAAAATAATGGTCGAGTTTGAGTGGCAATATATGTGTGTGAATGTATGTATGACATGTACAGTAACAGAAGACATTTTGTGCATATAGATGGTGTTTTTATGTGAAAACAAAAACACGTTGTTCTGTTGAATGTTTGATTGTGTTTGGTGTGCTTGGTAAGAAATTAGAGAGAAATATTAACATCTGTCATGGCACTATGTTGAGATATTTAATTAAATTCGTAGAGGATTAATGGTGAAACTGGAATTTGAGGGCAAGTGCGAATGTGTCGAAAGAGTATGGCACCTCAGATATATATTACTGACTAGTTTTAGCTCGGAAAAAATAAAAAGTATTTCTAGGGTTACAATTCGATATTCCTTGAGAAACAGTCATGTTTTAGCCGAACGAATTTGTCTTGCCTTTGGTGTCGACATTCTAAAGATGGTAGTATTTTGTAGATTCGAGATTCACTTGAGATTAGCACATGTATGGGGTGATTAGATGGTCACTAGATTAAGATGCTCTCCCTCAAGTGCCCACACAGGAGATACGATAGTGCGTCGTTTGAAAAATTAAAATTAAAGAGGTTTGATTAAATTAATTAGCAATGTAGAATTTTAATGGTTGTCGATGGACACAAAAATGAGAAAGACAATGCCTGGTAGGCACCTAAAATGGAAACGAATTAGGTTAATTGAGATGATAAAGACGGTGTTTTGGATATTTGGAAGACGACGAGAGGGAAGTTGCTAATGCTATTGGTGTATCATGGAAAACAAAAGAAAAGGAAAAGCTTGGCTGACACGTAAACCCCGCACCACCATAACCACCATCACGACAAGGACGGCAAGATGTCA
Source organism: Pyrus communis (assembly GCF_041283825.1). Classification (NCBI taxonomy): domain Eukaryota; kingdom Viridiplantae; phylum Streptophyta; class Magnoliopsida; order Rosales; family Rosaceae; genus Pyrus; species Pyrus communis. Next base: position 30,264,614 of record NC_142580.1, read on the forward strand.
GGTACACACACAAGTAACTCTTTTCTAGTTTTCTTCTCTTCTCTCCTCTCCTCTCCTCTTCTGATGCGCGCTCTCTCTCTCTCTCTCTCTCTCTCTCTCTCTCACTGATGGAATAATTAATATTAGAATCATATATATGGAAAAATGAATAGGAAGAATGTAGAAACAAGTGGATTAATGAGAGCCGTGAGGAATCTGACCTCTCTCTCATCCATTCGTTTCTTGGGCCTTCCGTTCCATCCCTGCCCTTTTTATCGCTTATCAATAAATTCCACTAATTATTTATTCGCTTCTTAATTTAATTTTTGGTTATTTTTAAAATTAGTAAAAGGAAAGACAAATACGTGTGAGATGGTGGGAGCTGAGGAGAAGAGATGGAGATGAGATGAGTGATGAGTGATGAGTGAAGGCTGCTGCGGCGGCTGCTCTTGTGTCGTCACTTGTCTTGGTGCTCAATAACTGCCACGTTTGATTCATCTCTGCTGCTGGGTGGACACGTAGCACTCTTTGGAGGGAAGGGCCAGATGTGGGTGATTGATTCCGATTGATGGTGGATGCCTGCAGCAGCAGCAGCACTGATACAGTGAGAGTTGAGATAGTGGCCTCAATAACTGCCACGTTTGATTCATCTCTGCTGCTGGGTGGACACGTAGCACTCTTTGGAGGGAAGGGCCAGATGTGGGTGATTGATTCCGATTGATGGTGGATGCCTGCAGCAGCAGCAGCACTGATACAGTGAGAGTTGAGATAGTGGCCTTTATCTCTGTGCGGATAATTCTTACATTTTTTTAATATTCAAACTTTCTTCTGTTTTTATTTCTGGTCCGAAACTTCTCTTCAATTATCTAAAACACTCAAACTTAATTTGCGGCACCTGTCTTCTCAAACTCCATTTTCTTCCATATTCCCTATCTTATATGTCAAGTCATCGTATGCAGAGGTAGCCGTATGAACCCCTTAGCTCACAAATTGGGCCCAACTAAAGATCCAAATTTGGCCTAATTCTCGTTTTTTTTTTTTATTACTCTACCCAGATTCCTTTGGCCCATTATATCTCACCAATAATTCCAGCGGCCCAGCGTCGGCCTTTTTTTTTTTTTTTTTTTTTTTTTTAAATTTTTAAATCAATTAATTCCCACCCACATTCAAAAGAAAGAAATTTTATTTGAAATCGTATCTCGCTTTACACATAACTTACTCTCTACACCCATCTTATGTTTAATTAAGCTACCAATTTACCTTTACACCTATTTTAAACAATAAAACCTAAAAACACCTAATGTACTGTAGCTAAACTCCGGCAATTGGTGCCTACATGGTGGAACGGATTACCGACGATCCGTCCTTCTCCACACTCATTTCACAGCCACCATTTGAGTTCACAAAACCCACATGTAATTGAAGCAGCAAGGGATTAGATTTTAGATGCGATTAGGTTTGGTCATAAGGCATTGCTCAGTTATAGTGAGAGATCAAGTAGTTCAGGATAAAAGTCGGTGTTGCATTGTATCCAGCCGTTATTTCAAATTAAAACTATAAAAAATAAAAAATATGTTAAAAAATAAAAAATAAAAATATGTTCTCTCCGGCATGGTTGTAAAAGGTGCGAGGTGCTAGTCGGGCTGCTGGGTGGGTGACACACCTCGACCGAGATCAGGGCATGCTGGCCGTCACGTGGAAGTGACGTAACTATGTGCACAGTGCGGAAGCTAATAAATAATAATAAAAGTACGAATAAATACAAACCTAGCTATACACAAAGTAATAACATACATGTGCAAGCGTAAGTGTGAGAAACAAAGTTTAGAGCACGAAAGACCTAGTGCAGTCCGGAAGAAACAACCCTAAATAAACACACCCAAAGGTCCTACACTGGTGATAATCTGTCAGATATGCCGGGAAATCCTCTGGGGAGCCACCAAAAGTGCTAGCCAACTAGAACCTGGAGGGGCGCAAAACAGAAAGTGTGAGTGGGCAAAAACAAAGCTTTTCAAAAATCATTTCATAAACAAAGTTCTAACCCCTAGCCGTAAAACCTGTATACTTCCCAGAAAAATAGAATATATACATATATATAAATCATGCTCAGGAAAATGCCATGCCAAATGCCTCGAAATAAAATGCAAGTACTCAGGTAATGCCAAACAATGCCATGTAATCTGTCAGCCGGAGTCACTTAACGTGACCTGTACGGCTGAATCTCTCAAATCCCCAACTCACTAACTATACCTGCACACGCGTTGGAACCACCTAAAGTGGTTTGTACGACAGGACTGGGTGTATAATAAGTACACTCAAGTGCTACAATCACGTGAAGACTGGGCGAATAATCGCGGGTCACCTACGAGTCGGAACCACCTAAAGTGGTCTGTACAATAGGACTATGCACCTAACTTGGATCCAAGATGAGCGTGTGGTGCGGGAGGTGAACATCATGTGAAGGACTGTGCCCAACTCTGGGCGAAAGCACTAACACCGGGGGTGCAGGTTATGAGCTCTCTATGCATCTCAAATCATTACTGGACATAAACATAAACCATAACTTACCTGGCTACCTGTGTGTCTGCAGCACCAACACACAAATACATATGCAACTAATAATGCATAATTAAATGGGCAAACATAATGCATGGCATATAAACGTATAAACGTTTCATTTTACTTTCTGGGAAAAACATAAGTATATGGGTATATACAGAAAACCAAAAGCCCACTCACTGGTATGTAGAAGGGTCGTAACCCCCTTGCCTCGAGTGACCGCACTCGTCCTCGGGATAGGTCTCACCTATATGCGAAATAACTATAAAAACGTTAATTTTAAAGCACATAACCAACATTACGAAATAACTTCTCGTACAATGCTCAAATGGGGTGTATGAATACACCAACGTGATCTACTCAACCTCACGAATATCCCTATATTTTTAAAATAATTTTCCGACGTCGCACATGCCCCCACGCGCCGCCCACGCATAGGCACGTGCCTGGCACACTAACGGCGTCAGTTAACGCCGTCAGGAATATTTCGTTAAATCTAACTGATTCCGTTAACGCCGTTAGGAATATTCCGTCCAAATTGACGAAATATTCCGTCATCTTCTCCGGCCAAACTCCGGCGCCAGAAAATCGGGAAATTTTCTAAACTTGATATCTTCTTCATTTTTCATCCAAATTTCACAAAATTGGTATCAAAATGAAGCTTACAACAAGAGGAACAAATCCATCCCACTTTCAAGCACTAAAACCCACGGAATCTCGCTGGGAAAACACCACCAACTCCGACCAAACCTGCAACTCACGATCCCAGCGTCCAAAACCTTCAAACGAACCACCCCGAGCCTCCTAAGAACCTCACCAAGCTTCCTACAAGTTTGAAATTCCCAAAAACACAAGAATTAACGTGTGCATGAACAGTGACCAAAATCGGGGATCCCGAGTTCGACGTGAAAACGAAGGTATCCTTACCTGAAATGGGTATGGTTGAACTCCTAAGAATCTCACGAGCACAAGTGTGTAATTTGTTTCCTCGATCTACCACGATTTCGACTTATTTTGGTGTTGTCCGTACATATGGAGAAGAAGATAGGAAAGGGAGAGAGAGAGAGGGTCTCGGGACAGATAGGGTCAACAGTAGAGGGGGATGAGGATGATGATGGATGTGTGGCTGGGATGCAACCAACCAAGAACCCAAAACAACCACACAAACAACAATTATCCATTAGGGGCAAAACCATTATTTCACCCCTACGGTACGAAAAGTCCGGGACGGGCTGTCACAGTGGGACCTAGGCACCTAGATGGATTAGGCATATTTGAGTAAATTTACTATTTATCATATAAATAAATATCTTTTTACACCTAAAAAAAACTATACTTATATATATTAAAAAATATGAATATTGTTATAAACTTCTTGTTTAAGTGTGATGATGTAAATTCTAGATTAGATTTGATTATAGTTATTCTTTCCTATATGGACTTGTAGTCCTTGGAGGAGAAGGATTTCTTTTCTCTCTTATTACTATAAATAAAGGCATTGCGTAGGGTGAATAACACACAGCCTCTACACAATTCTACAAACACATCTCTCTATATTTTCTCTATGTGCCACCGACCCCCCTTCCCTTGTCAGTTAAATATAGGCCACAACACGTTATCAGCATGCTCCTACTACTGCGCTTAGAAATTTGACGTGGAAGCTTTCTGCATCAAACCAGTTCATCCACAATTAGGTTCTTCCAAAAAAATAATTTTTATCTCGATATTTTTGCAGCCCTGATAGCATGAACATTCACCATAATGCATGACCCAACTTTACGTTTTTCGAATTTTAGATTCTACATAAATTGTGTTTGCATTATATCCATAATTGTTGAATTATGTGAATTTGATATTGCCATGAATTGCATCAAATATATGTTCATTCATTAAAATTATTTGATATGCATTGAATTATAATCTGAAGAAAAAAAAATTGAAATTTTTTAGGGTTTGTCAAAATCAAACCCGAGCTCACACGTGCCTATTGAGTCGCAATGCACCAGAGCCCAACCCATGCTCCATCTGAGACAACGCCGTTTTGGCATCAAACCCACGACCCATCACCGTCTGCAGTCTGCCACGGTCTCATCGTCGTCTTTCTGGGACATCACGACTTGCGATCGTGTTTTGGGACCAAACCATCATCAGCAATGATGGGTTACCGATCACCATCGATGAATTTTTCGAAGGATTCTTCGAATCCTCAAGGTTTCTCAAACCCCTCGACATCGAAACTTAGGTTTCCGTCCAAATTTTGGGATCTAATCAATCCCCCGTGCATTGTCATGTCATGACCAAACCGAGGGAAGTCGCCTGAAGCGACGTTAGAGTGTTTTTTGATTTGAATCCAACACCCAGCGTTGCTATGATGTCCTGGGTTTTCCAGACCTGAGCCTTAGTGGGCCTTAGACCTTCGGGCCTGCATCACACAACACCCTTTTTCGGCTTGTTGTTTGCTTTTACTGCTGCGGCCCATATCTAATAAGCCTATTGGGCTTATTTGGACTCCTGGCCCGCATAACACCAGCCCAAGTCAGTCTTCTGGTGTCCCCCTATGTCTGCGTTGCACCAAATCCTAGCCTATGCACTGGTGTATCCGCGTACGCATCACACCAGATCAAAGCCCTTCACAGGCTTTTGTTTTTGGGCTTGCGCTTATAGCCCATTCATTTTGTGATGCTGGACCTGCCTGGATGTTAGGCCCGAACCTATTCTAGCCCATTTTTGGGCCTGGACGCACAGTTTCAATTTGCTTAGCCTACATGTGGGCTTTGGCCCATGTTTTTGGGCCTCGAGCTTAATTGTTTAATTTTTTTTAGACAATTTGGGTTTTATGATTTTTGACCCACACTTTAAATTTGGCCCGAAGTCCAAATAATTAATTTAATTATAATTATAGACCTAAAGTTCTATTTGCATATTTTCTTGTTGCATATTTTTTTGTGTGTGTATATATATATTTTTTTTTATTTTTTTATTTTATTTTATTTTTTTGGCGTTTGTCTGCAGGAACATATGAACTTGAAGTTCATAATTATTTCGAAACTTGAAGTTTCTAGAAACAAGCCTTGTTTGAAAACTTGAAGTTTTCCTTAAAACCATCACCCATGAAAACCCAAAGTTTTTTCATGCAAATTTAGACCAATACATGTCTATTAGAACCTGAATGCTCTACTCCTATGTGAATGGATTGATTTTTCTCCATTACACTAACCATATCTTGTCCATTTATTTTGTGATAGGAACACGTCGAATTTGAACAAATTCGACTTTACCGCTTTGGAGGTCTCTGGAAGGAACTACCTCAAGTGGGTCGAAGATGTGAACCTCCATTGCAAAGAATTTGTATCTCCCCATTGAAGATGAGATGGAAAGCCCGGTTAGCGAAGACATATTCATGACACACTACAAATTGAGTACATTGCTAAGGAGGATCCACGAGCACTATGCGTCGCTTTGATCACCAAAAGGACATCTTCTTGCCTAAAGCAAGACATCACTGGAAGCATTTGCACTTCCAAGACTTTAAGTCTGTGAATGAGTATAATTTTGAAGTTTATCGAATTCGATCACTTCTCAAGTTCTGTAACGAGACCTTGATTGAAGAAGACCTATTCGACCTTCTCTGCCACTAATATTGTCCTGCAACGACAATATAGGGCTCAGAAGTTCACTAAGTTTTCGAATTTGATCTGTGTTTTACTTCTCCCTGAAAAGAAAAATCAGCTGTTGATGAAAAATCATCAAGCTCGAACTACTGGGGCGACTATTATGCCTGAACCACATAATAGCACAAACAAATGCCCAAAACGCCAAAATAGGTGTGGTAGACGAGGCTAGAAGCCACCCCGTCAAGGTCAACAAAGCCAAGGCCCATCTAAGGGAGGAAACAAAGCTCAAAAGCACCAGCCTTGCTCCCAAGGCCCCAAACTTCAGGAATAAGGGTAAAGCACCTGAAATAATGGATGCGGACATGTGTTATCGCTGTGGTTCAAACGACCATTGGTCCCGTGTTTGCCGAGCTCCCCAGAAGGTTATAGCTGAATATCATTCTTGTCGTAAGATGTTTGAATCAAACATTATGCAAGTGGATGAACTGGAGAGTACCAAGATGGAGGTTTCTAACTTTCAAGAGGCTGTTACCCCTATAGAAGATTAAAATCTTAGACATAAACTATTTTTCAAGTTGAAGTTTAGACAATGGGGCCGAATTCCACATAGTGGCCGAAACCCCCTATGTTTTTGGTTAAATTTTGAACAATTTTCCTTTATGTTTGGATTATTTGTTGGTGATTTGTTTTTGGATATTAAGTTTTTAATTATTAGAATCCTTGAATATTTAAATTATTTTGAATGGATATTTATTTTTAAGAACTTTTATGCATGTGACCGATTCAAATTAATTTTCATTCTAGGTATGACTAGTGGGGAAGTTAGTTGTCTTGCAAATAGTGCAACCACGCACACTGTTTTGCATTAACGCATTTATTTCACTAACTTTATACCTAAGAATGCACCTCTGACAACCTTCTCAGGCCCATCCAACTTGATCGAAGGATATGAAAACACACATATAATGTTGTCCAATGGTATAATTTTGACCATTGATGAGGCACTTTATTCTCCGCGTTCCGGAAGAACGTTGTTGAGTTTCAAGGACATTAGAGATAATAATTACCAAGTTGAAACCTATGTAGAAAACGGAGTTGAATTTCTGTGCATAACTTCCTACGAATATGGCCAAAATCGTATTCTAGAGAAGATGGAGCGTATCCCGAGTGGTTTGCATACCACGACCATACGCCCTATAGAAAGCCACTATGTGGCCGACCTTACCCTTGGGACTGCACATGAAATTACACTTTGGCGTGATCGTTTGGGACACCTTGGACGAACAACGATACGCCGTATCTTCAAATCATCACACGAGCATCCACTAACTTGAAATTTAGGTTCGATTCAAGGAATCGCATGTCAAACCTACTCCATGGAAAAGCTTATTGTTAAGCCTTCTTATGACAAGATTCATTCGAATCCTCCTATTTTTTTACAAAGGATTCAAGGGGACATTTGTGGACCGATTCGCCCTTCATGAGACCATGTAGGTATTCAAGGAGACATTTGTGGACCATTTAAATCATCCTATTTTTCACCAAGGAACGCTACATTCTCCAAACTATTGGCTCAGGTTATCAAGCCAGGGCTCACCACCCAGATTATCCGATCAAATCTATTCTATTGGATAATGTTGGAGAATTCATATCTAAAACTTTTGATGACTATTGCATGTCGGTTGGGTTTGAAGTTGAACATCTTGTACCCCATGTTCACACCTAGAACGGCCTGGCAAAGACATTCATTAAATGCTTACAAATGATTGCTTGATCGTTGGTTATACGTACCAAGCTCCCGATCGCTGCTTGGGGCCATGCAATATTGCACGTAGCCATGTTGGTCCGCTTGAGGCCTGTTGCGACCCAACCATATAGCACCCTTTAGTTGGTTACTAGATATGAGCCTAACATATTGCATCAACGCGTTTTTGGTTGTGCGATCTATGTGTCGATTTCACCGCCCTTACGTACAAAAATAGGGCCTTAACGAAGGATGGGAATCTATGTCGGATATGATTCTCTTTCAATTATTTGTTACTCAGAACCTTTGACAGACGATCTATTTACCGCTTATTTCACGAATTGTCACTTCTATGAGACAGTTTTCCCGTCATTAGGGAGAGATAAGAATGTCAACATTCTTGATGAACGACAAGAATTATCTTGGATGATCCCTACACCGCTTAGTCTGAAACTAAAGTGCTGCGCACATTAGATCTTCAGAGCATAACTCAGAGCATGCCAGATACATTCACCGATCTAGCGTGAGTGACAAGATCACATATTCCAGCTGCAAATGTGCCTGCAAAGATGGATGTACCAAATATACGATGGACTTCTTTCCTGGAGGCCTAGGACGCCACTTTGGCTGATCTACGTACATTAGCGGCTAGCCAATCTTCTACCTTACACACAAGCATGGCAGACCACTTGGTTGAAAGGATTCATACCCCTGGAAGAGGAAACCCACGACAAGGCACCTGAAGAGCCTACCATGAATCCGATTGTCGCTTACTCATTATATCCAACTCATGAGGAAATTCTAGATTACGGAAGCGTCTTTGAAGGGATAAATCCACCTCTTGAGAGTTGTGAAATTTCGGTTTATTATGCTAGCTTAGATGATGCTTGGTGTAGAAATGGGATGATCGTTGACGATGCATTAGCATATGCAATAGCTACTAAAATCATGTTGAGTGATGACATTGAACCCTGTTCCGTTGATGAATGTTGACGTAGAACCGATTAGTCATACTAGAAACAAGCAATCCAAGGCGAACTTGATTCACTTGCGAAACGTAAGGTGTTTGGACCTATAGCTCATACTCTTCCACATATAAAGCCTGTTGGCTACAAATGGGTTTCGTTCGGAAAAGTAATGAGAAGATCGAAATTGTACGTTACAAAGCTCGTCTTGTTGCACAAGGCTTCATAGTGGGGTGAGTGGACATCTTCTAGGTCTTTATTGGAGAACATCAAGATGTTGGAGTCGATGGTTAGCGATTTTTTAATTGAAGCTACCATTCTAGGTTTCTTGCATGGCAATTTTCTTTCTTTCCATGTGTTTTCCAAATATTCTTGTTCGCCATAGATGCAATTTACTCTGGGGAGTGTCTCTTTCCCCAAATATTGAATATGATGAAGATCTCAAAGTCCTCTTAACTTTCTGTAATGCCTTTCAGGGGTAGATCGTTGTGATGACGCTTCAGGGCTCAGATCAATAGTTTCTGTAAAGTTCTGGGTGGGCGTTGCTTGGGTTGATGCCTCTTTGAAGTGAGGGACAGCGTTTTCCAAATCTTTCACTTGCGCTTTTATGTCAGCAAGCCTTGCGGGTTCTTTGGCTAGCAGGCTTCGTTTGGACGACCTATAGGGATAGACAAATCTCCATAATGTCCTTCTATATCTTGTCTATGGCAGTAGCCCCGTCGATCTCAGGGTTGGCACCGTGTGTAAAGATGCGGGGTTCGTAATAAGACAATTTGGAGGGAAATCTTCATAAGGTTGAGTGATTTGGTCGAGAGGAAATGAGTTCAACTCTCAATGAAAGCACTAATTGTTGGAACAAAATTTTCACACTGTCATAAATCGTGAAGTCACAACTCGAGCAACCTGCAAAATAAAGAACAATCATAAGTAAGCCTAAGACTAGAGGAGGGTGTGCAAGCCAAAATCTCTCCAACGATTATGTTAGTAAGCAATTTTAGACTTAAGTAGTGGGCAAGAGAATTAGAGTATAGAGATTGCGTTACTGGAGATAAACTCTAGATGAGTGAATTTATATTGTTGAGAGATAAAGACATTTTCATAATAGAATCCTCGTTCTAAGCCGAAAGAATCCTAGAGGATATCTAGAAGTAGATATTGCACTTTCTTAGAAGTTGTGATTACTTGCGGCGCACACCAATTCCTAGATTGTAGGAATTTCAAGACTTATGAATAATCTGATTTAGTCCATATCCGGATCAGATCTCACGCCTTGTGGAAAAAGCATGTTCATTCTACCAAAGTCGCTCGGACTTTGATAATTACCCCTAAATAGGGTGATGGTGGCACCACTGCTTCGTCTAATCCAGCTCCGCTTAGAGTTGTTAAGTCATTGACAAGACTTCTAAGGTAATGATATTCTGATCAACCTTAATTTGGCCTTGGAAAATTGTGGTCCCATAATATTTTGTCGAACCTTGATTAATGGTTTTTGCTGAGAAAATGGAGTACAATATACTTCGACCTCCTTAGTAAAATGCTTGATTTGTGCCTTCAACTCTCACACTAAAGCAAAAGCTTAATCCTTCTCTCAGAATCCTCAATTTTGATTTCCACTACTAGGACCACCACTTTCTTTCCTTTAGAAATCTCAGTAATGATTAAGGGAACTTGTTCCATAGAATCCACTTCCATTCTTTGTCTAGCCTGCCAAACTTAAGTCGTATCCTATTGGGCATTTGCGGCCTCGACACGATACCGAGCCTTAACTCATTTGCACTGACGTCGATGTTTATGAGATTTCGACATTACAGTATACACGCCAGCTAGAAAATCATAACTATACCATCAATTCTCATGTGGCTTTGGTGGCTTAAATGTTCTTGGCGTTGGCAATGTGCTTGAGCTACCAATGTTGAAGTCGAAATATTCTTCGTCGTAGAACGACTTGTCGAAGTCAAGTGAATTGGTGGCTTCTGACTATCCATTCGTGGACCAAGCCTATCAAACAGCCTTGTTTAATTTTGCTTTGAAGTCTGGGTGGTCGGTTGAGATGCATAAAACTTTGAACCAACCTTTTTGGGGTCTGATGGAGGACTTTGATTTCAATTGTTTGACCAAACAATCCAATTTCGGCTCATGGATCGTGACTTCAAATTTACACCTGATCTTCTGTTAACAGAATTACATATCGCGTGATGTGCAGGGACCAGATGATGTCATAGAGGATCCTGCTAAGCAAGATCTATCTTTAATCTCAACATCTTATTCTACTTACGTATGTAAGCATTGACTATGTTGACAGTGGTTGCTGGGAAATGATCGGTGCCAACCAATATGTGTGCCTTCTCAAAAAACTTAAGCTTGCCTTTATCGATCCAATCCTTGATAGCATTGCAAAACATAATGCAATTGCTAGTTGCATGCTTGTTAGAATTGTAGAATGTGCAAGAAACCTTTCCCTTTAAGAATTCGGCCTTAGGTATAACATCACTTGGCCGAAGCATAATTATCTTAGTCTCAAGAAGTTGGCTGATGCGTGATTTATACGCACACAAATTAAACCCTCTTTTTGTCAAATTGTAGTATATGTATAAGTAGGGATCGTTCTGGACCGGGGATTAGGAGGGATTGCAAATCACTTGGATACTGACTCAAAAACGTAAAAACACAAGATAAAATACTATACTAGACTCAAATATTGCAAAACTAAACTTTAAAACACTAAAACAAACCAAAAGACTCAAACAGTACCCAAAGCACTCGAAACTGCCTTAAAAACACTTTCTGGGCAGTTTTGAGCACCTTGAGTACTTTGGACGAATTTGGGAAACAAAATGAATCAAAACACTTATAAACACAAACTAAATGTAATTCTAACTAATCTAACACTTTAAAATAAATGGGGGATTGGTTTTGACGAATTTAAAACTAAAACAGAAACTTGGAATTAAAACGGGATTCTAAAAACGAAATTAATGAAATAAAATGATGAGAAACTAGTTAGAGGGTTCCTTATCCACACATGAACATATGCATATAATTTGATTCCCAGTTATGACTTCAACAACGATGAATGACAATGCTCCAAGTTAATTAGGTCCGCTTAAACTAACTTTCAGATTTCCCTAGATTCATTGGATTGAATGGAATACGCATTACAACCAAATTATTCCTAATCAAAGTCCCTAACTATGGAATACGCATGATAGAGACATTCAACAAAGATCATTAAGTTCAACGGAAATCATAAACATCGACTAGGCATTCATAACTATGGAATACGCATGTTAATCCAGCCTAGGGTTTACTAAACACAATCGTGACTAGCGATTTTTACTACTCATGAATATAAGTTCATAACGATTAGGTGAAATTCCCTTATATCCTAGCATCAAGTTTAGGCATGCAAATTAAGTGTCGACCCTCAACCCACATACATAAACAAGTTCTTAATCAAAACAGAAAAGTAAACCACATCTAAAGTTCATGAATTCATAACTGGAGTAAATCAAATCATAACCAACATATGTCCATGGCTTCAAATTCGCCTCTAACTAAAAAGAAATTAGTTCCACATGTTTAACATAATTGAACAACAAGTTAAATTAAACATGAAAACAGAAACAAGAAAAGAAAGAACAAATTGATGGAATTGAATGGATGGAAAGTTAGCTACGGGGTTCATCTCCACATATGTTATACTTGCATAATAAAACGATTTCCAATTGCATTTCAATAAACCATTAATTCTCAATGCTCCAAGTTAATTAGATCCGCTTAAATTAACTTTCAAATCTTCCTAACGTTATTGAATTGGATGATTGCATACGACAACCCAAAACATTCCCCACAAGTCCCCTACATGATTGCATAATAGAGATACAAGCAAGAATCATTACGCTCTATGAAAATTATAAGTGTTGACGAGGCATTCGTTACTATGGAATACGCATGAAACTTATGCCAAGAATTCGTTTAACGCGATTGTTTATAAGCAACCTCCACTACTTGTGAATATAAGTTCGTAACTATTAGGTGAAACTCACTTATATTCTAGCGTCATATTCATGCATGAAAATTAAGTGTGCACTCTCAATAGACATACATAAATAAGTTATCAATCAAACAGTTAAACGAATTGAATCCACAACTTATGAAACGCAATTAGAAGTAATCAAATCAAAATGCAAGCATAAACATATATTTCGAATTTCCTCATAACTTTGAAATCAAAGAAACACCTAAACATTCCAACAACTCAAACTTGAATTGTATGAACGTTTAAGCACTGTTCTCTTCCATTCCTCATACGTACAAAACAAAGAGTATTGAAATTAAACATTGAAATCAAAGAAACACCTAAACATTCCAACAACTCAAACTTGAATTGTATGAACGTTTAGGCACTCTTCTCTTCCTCTTCGTTGTAGCACAAGGTCTAAGGATAGTTTGATGGTGTGAATGGTTTGGGGAGTGGTGAAAATGGAAGGATGGTGTTTGGATTGTAAGGGAGAGCACGGCAAGGGTGGTTTGATGTCTACATTCTGAAATGGAAGAGTGTATGAGAATGAATGCAATGGATGCTTATTTATAGGTGAAATGGGGGGAACATGACAGCTAGGAGGGAATGTGGCTTCATGTTTGAATGATTAAAGGATGCATGTGGGTTGGAAATGCATGTGCAATGAATATGTGGCTGCACGTGCAAGGGGACAATCTGGAAATGAAGGTGAATGTGCACGACAATGGCTTCTTGGGTGCTTAAAATGCATGTGAAAGCATGTGTTGGCTGAAATAAAGAATGTGAGGGAATGATGAAAGGGGAAACATGACAGCTAGGTTGGATTAATTAAAGGGAGTGCATGTGGCTTGGTTGGAATGATTGGAATGCAATCTAAAATGGGAGATGGAATGAGATGCACGGCAAGGGTGGTGTTTTGTGTGAATGATGGCAGATTGTGTTTGCATGTGAATTAGGTTGTGAAATGATGAAGGAAATGCATGTGCACGGCAAGGGGAGTGCATGTGACTTAGGTTGTGTATTGTGATGCATGTGGCTGATTTAATTGAAGATGCATGTGCAATGAAGTGGAATGACAGCTAGGTTATGATGATGAGTGCATGTGAGTTGAAATGCATGTGGAATGGCTGAAATGTGTTGATATGATGAAGTGGATGCATGTGAATGATTAGGGGAAGCCACGACAATGGTGAGAGTATGTGCTGATTTATGAAGATGCATGTGCAATGAAGTGGAATGGATGTGGCTGCAAGGTTTTGTGTTAGGTGATGGGTGCATGTTAAGTGATAAGTGATAAGTGGTGATGATAAGTAATGATATGTGGGAGTGTGGCTGAAATGAAGGAGTGAAATGTTGGAATGTTATGCACGGCTAAGGATATAGGAAAGGTTTAAATGTCCTAAAACTAAAGGGAACAAGGTTCCAACACTTTGGTCTTCAATTAGGTCTTCAATTTCGTCCAACACTTTGGCTCCAAGCATAAGCTATCCATCCTTAACCCAAAAGTGCTCCAAAAGTCTCCAAAATGCATCTTTTTGCTCTTTTAGCCCTTTGGACCTACAAACACACGAAAATAGCTTAAAGTACTAAAATAACTAAAGAAACATAATGTAAATGCATGAGAACAAGCCATTTAAGTCGCATGAATATGCTCCTATCATTGGCCCAAAATGACATTGACCTTAGTGATGTCAAAGGTACAGGCCTTCGAGGTTTGGACTATAATCACGATCACAGTTATCCGCGTCTTAATATCCATTGTTCTAGCACGAGACAACGCCTTGCATACAAATGGCTTATCAATTATGATCTCGACAACATCTCTATTAACATCAGATGCCCCCATATCCTAAAATGAGGCATAACTCATAACTGGATTCTTATACATTGTTACTTAGGACGTCGTTTTGATTGCGTTTTCTTCTTTAAGCAATGAGTCACACTGCTTAACATGTTCGGCCAATTCTACATATCGTAGAAGTTCATGCCAAGGAATTTCTTTTAGAACTCCATGTCGAGGCCATTTAGGGCTATCCTGACATATTTTACCTCAGGAAAAGGAATTCGACCCCGGTTTTTAGCTAGCTTGAGCAATATATACTAGGCGGGTTATTTGTCTAGTATCTGGGCCTTCCTTGACAACGATCAGGCAAAAACTTCCATTCCAACTCTGTAGAATTGTTCATGAAATTTCCTAACCAAATCATCCAAGTTTGTATCGAGTTTGACGGTATGTTGATATACCCTGGAAAAGCGATAAAAGTCAGAGAAATGTTGAAAGACCGTAACTTATGGAAGTCATGGTTGGTATCTCCACATGGGATAGTGAACCCATAGATGTGCTCTAAAAAAGAAAGGCTTGATTTACCAAAGAATAGACTAAAATCAGGGATTCTGAAACCTCGAGGAAATTCGAACTTCTTGACATATTAAGGATAAAGGTGGATGATATGAGGGATTAACGATCCTTTTTTCCCAACCTAGTTGATCATTCTTTGAATCTCATCCATGTCAATTGTGATGGGATACCCCCTCTCATCAATTTTGGCTGTGACCCCCAGCAGTGGCGGCCCGTAAGGAAAGTTCTCGTTGGCATTGTTCCCACTTAAACTGCCCTCAAAATGATGTGGCAGCACATATATTTCTCCACAAAGGTTTATCTTTTTCTTCAAGGGGGATATATTTAGCAGTTGTTTTTCATTGATAGCGTCCAATCGAGTCTGTCGAATCTCAGTGAATAGCGTAGTCAGCAAACGGTTAGTTTTGTCTTGACTTCATTTAATCCCAAAATGGTGCTGATTGACTGTATCTAGTATAAGATTGAGTCGACTGATTTCATGCTCAAAGTAGTTTCAAGCTGCCTAGTATGTTCGATGAATTGCGCCGGATAAAAGCTTTAGGAGATTTGTCAGAAGTCTCATCGTCGTATTTATCATCTTCTTCGTTGACCATCCCTTCTGGAGGTCGGCAATCGACAGACTTGGTTGTTTATGTAATAACCACTGCCTATAACATCTAGCTGCCGAGATTTATTACATTTTCCAATGAGCTGCATGATTTGGCGTGACAGGGACATGAAGGGCATGCACCAAGTCTACACCGCTAGGCATAATTGCTTGATTTATAGATGATTTCCCCATCATTGTCTTCTTTTTTACAAAGCAAGTTTCGATGGTTGTGATTTCATGCTTTAAGCATTGGGTCCCACTGGGCGTGCTAAAATATTGACCCTAAAAACTACCAAGCCTACGTGATGAGCATGCCGAATTACTAAGAGCTAACTATGTCCTTCTTGTGGTTGATGCAGGTGTGCCAACTTTCTACTGAGGTGAATTGGGTGAATAAGATGAATGTAATGGTGGTGACGAATCGTGCTGTTGACTTTTGGACTGAGAGACTACGGTCGAGGAAGAAACACTCTTGACATAGGGTTCTTAGAACCTGAAGACAATGTTGCTAATCTCACTGCAAAGTTAAAGATCACTTGCACCCAGTTCAGCGGCTTCAACTTCATTCGTGAAAATATAAGTGCGCCGAATCAGTATCAGGCTGTAAGGACAAAGTTACTCAAAGGAAATGAGTGTCTTCATAGTGAAAGATGTTCGGTCGAATGAATGCCAAACTCTAAAGTGTACATGGAATAACCAATCATAGAACACCTCACTTCGCTAGGAGGCTGATGAAGTATCCTCTTTCGACGAGAGAATCAGAAACTCTTCGTCGGTTGAGAATTGGATAGGTAACCAACGAGTATATGAGAATGCTGTTTAACCAAATTAAACATCCAGATAGGTTCTACGACCTTAGTGTTGTTCCACCAAACTAAAGGTGTTGCCGGTTGTTAACACGGTGATGTTTAATGTTTAACCAAATTGAATATATGCCAATAGGGAAGGGTTACTGAGCAGTTCATGTTTTCTAAGGATGTGAGAGGGTTTCGCGTAAAGTGTTGATTTGTGTGTTGAGTTGAAGGTCATTTCTTATATGCAAGGCTTCCAAGATAAACAAGTCTGCCAAAACAGAGTCCTAATAGGACTGATCTTCCTCGCAATTTACCTGAATATTCCAAATTATCTTTCCTTAGTCGAAACTTCACCCTCACCCAGTCTAGGGTTCTTCATTCGAACCAAGACTATGAACCTAGTCTCTTTCTGAGCTTAATTCATTCTTATCTGAGTAAATGATAGGAGCATATTCATGCGACTTAAATGGCTTGTTCTCGTACATTTACGTTATGTTTCTTTAGTTATTTTAGTCCTTTATGCTTCTTTCGTGTGTTTTTAGGTTCATATGGCTAAGGAAGCAAAAAGATGCATTTTGGAGCAAAATCGGACTTGGAATGGATAGCTTATGTTTGGAGAAAAAGGGATGGACGAAATTGAAGACCAAATTATCATCACCACCTATCATACAATTATACACTTATCATCACCACATATCATTCATTTATCACTTAACATATCATTCATTTATCACCAACATATCATTCATTTATCACCTATATAACCATACACTTATCACTTATCACAACAACAACCTTGCACATGCTTTCCCATTTCATTATTCATTCACTTTGCATTCATTCAATTCAGCCACATGCACTTGTTCTTTCATCATTGCACCACCAATTCAACACATGCACCCATCACCTAACACAAACATCTCATTGCCGTGCATTACCCTTCCCTTTCCAGCTTTTCCCTTTGCATTTCCCTTTCATTTCAGCCACATGTATCCTTCAATTCAGCCACACTTCCACATGCATTTATCATCATTCACCCTAGTTGTCCCTCACATGCTTTTCCAACAAAGAATTCAGCCAACACATGCACCCATCACCCAAAACAAGTCCATGCCGTGAGCTTGCTTTGCATTTCCAGCATCCCACTTCATCATTTCAGCTTTCCAACCTAGCCACATTCACATGCATTCACTCATAATCATTCACCAAACTTGCAGCCACATTTCCACCTATTCCTAGCTGTCATGTTCCCTCTCATTTACCTATAAATAAGCATGCATTTCAGCCACAATTCATTCATTCCATTCACAACACAATTCACAACACAAACACTTCCCCTTTGCCGTGCATATCCTTCCATTTCTGTGCAGTTTTTCTCCTCCATTGCAGCCACTATCCAACCACTTCCCATCCCTCCAAAACACTTCACATAATCCCCAAAGCTCACCTTAGACCTTGTGCTACAACAACGAGGAAGAAAAGAGTGCCTAAACGTTCATACAATTCAAGTTTGAGTTGTTGGAATGTTTAGGTGTTTCTTTGATTTCAAAGTTTAAATTTAATTCTCTTTGTTTTGTACGTATGAGGAATGGAAGAGAAGAGTGCCTAAACGTTCATACAATTCAAATTTGAGTTGTTGGAATGTTTAGGGGTTTCTTTGATTTCAAAGTTATGAGGAACTAAACCCCCTTTAGCTAGGGGGTGATTCGAAACTATGTTTATATTTGCAATATGAATTGATTAACTTTCGTTGGAATTTCATAAGTTGTGGATTCAATTTGTTTAACCGTTTGATTGTTAACTTATTTATGAATGTTTATTAAGAATGCGCGCTTAATTTTCATGCATGAATATGACGCTAGAATATAAGTGAATTTCACCTAATCGTTATGAACTTATATTCACAAGTAGTGGAGGTTGCTTATAAACAATCGCGTTAAATGAATTCTTGGCACGAGTTTCATGCTCATCATAGTAACGAATGCCTCGTCAACACTTATAGTTTTCATAATGCTTAATGATCTTTGATTGTATCTTTATTGTGCTTTTCACGTAAAGGACTTTTGGAGAATGTGGTGAATTGCGTTGCGCTAACCCATCCAATTCATTAACTTAAGGAGAACTTGACGGTTAATTTAAGCTGACCTAATTAACCCGGAGTGTTGAGTTTCATAATTTATCGAAAGACCAACTGAGAATCAATCTTGTATGCAAGTGTAACATGTGTGGAGAAGAACCCCTTGGCTATTCCATCATCCATATTTTCATCACATTCATATTTACGTTTTGCCTTTAATTACAATTTGTCCATTTAATTTAATCTCGTCCAAACACAATCCCCCCCCATCTTTTGTTAAGTCTTAATCATTCGTATTTGTTTTATTTTTGTGTTTTCAAGTATTTGAAGTCTTGTGTACTTGTTTTGAGTTCTTGTTAAGTAAGTTAAGTGTTTTAAAAATTAGTTTTATTTATTTGAATCAAGTGTTTAGCACCCCTAGTTAATCCCCGGTTAGAACGATCCCTACTTGCATCATTACTACAATTGTCACAAATAGGGTTTAGTTTGTGTGCGTATAATCTACGTATCAGTAAACATAAAATTTTGATCCTATCGGAATAATTCCAATCCTATCGAAATAATTGCCAATCCTTAAGGGGTCGTTTGGTACGCAGATGGGACGGGACAGGACGGGACGGAATAGTGGTTCCATGTGATGTTTGGTATGTGCAGGATAGAACGAGAGAGTTGTTTCGTTTTGCGTTTGGTAAGCGCAGGACGGAATGGAACCAAAACATTAAAATGACTAACTTACCCATGTTCCGTCTGTTGTTTGGTACAATGTTTGGGATGGGATGAAACATTTTTTTTTTCTTCTTCTTCTTGATGCTGCTTATCTATGATATATTTTGTACACTATACTTGGATGTGTTCATATTTCGTACCGTGTATAACAGAAAACAAGAGACATGTATTTGTACTTTGTTGCTCAGATAATTAATTTAGTGGGATAATACGTCAATTAATTTATGTGATTTAAAAAAATAATAGGGTGAGAGCATGCCATTGGCTTGGCACTTGGCACATGGCAGTGTAGCCACAATATGTATATGGTTATGTATATGTGATGAATTACAAATGAAAAGGTTGGTGTGGTAGAACAACCGTTGATTTAATGGCTATGTTGGAATCTTTGACACAATCTGCTTTCATCTCTTCATCAAACAATATGTATATTATAAGTTGAGCTGTGAGACAATTGGATGTCTATGGCATTGGTTGTCATGCAAGGATGAAAAATATATAAGTTTAATGATATTATCTTGCTAAAGCAATAAACATGAAATATCCAGAACTTAAACATGAAATCCCAAATTAAATATTCATCCTGATTTCAGAAAAAGAAAAGAAAAAGAAAAATCATACTAAACCCCAGAAGTTGATGTAGTTCATATCATACTAAACCCCCTAATGCTCAGATGCCATCCATATACATTTTAATGAAATCTGCCTTGTGAGAGTCATCCAGGGTACACCAAATACTCATCATATCAGTATCTTTCACTAATTTCATTGAAATTCTCAGCACCTAATCATATAGGAGACCCATGGCCTAAAGCTGAGAAGGTAACTTGGCTTTCGCTTCTCTCAAAGTAAAACTTTCACCTAAATTCTTCATTTCAGTAACTGCTTTATCCCAACCTTCACGGATAACAGCTACAATATTTGCATCAACATCATTCTTATTCCTCTTCCTCTTCCTAA